>NW_017731648.1:1394596-1421548 GCF_001890085.2 Hipposideros armiger | reverse complement strand
CCTCTGGCATCCCAAGCGAGTTCTTAACCATCGCGCCACTCGGCCGGCCCCAGATAGTAAATATTTTTGGATTTGCAGGCCATGCGGTCTCTGTCACAACTATTCAACTCTGCCAAGCACAGAGCAGCCCCACACCAAACACAATGAATGAGCATGGCTGTGTTTCAGTAAAACTTTATTAACAAATGCAGGCCGCTGGCTGGATTTGCCCGCAAACAGTGGTTTACCTACTTCTATTCTACAGGGATCTGGTCTGTCTGCTCCCAGCAGCATGCACGCCTCACTCTGGAAACAAGATCTCTCCTTAACCCAAGGGAGATGCCATTGTAACAGATGGGGAAACTGAGGCCTGAGCAGTAAAGTGGGATGTGGGTGTCACCTGGCAGAGGACAGTCAAGCTGAGACTCCTACCGACTCCAAAATCTGCATTTTCTTTTTTTAACTCAGTTTTTGAAATTTATCTTTTGAAGAGGCACTACAGTTAGTTACAGTGGGCAATATAGTTCAAAATTCAGAAAGCTCTGCGGCTACATCATGACAAGGGTCTGTCCTCCTGTCCGGCCACCACTTAGCTCCCCATCTAGAAGCAAGAGATGTTACCCGCTTATTGTATTTCCTCCCAGAGATACATCACAGAAGCAAAAAATATATATACAGTCAATTCTCATTATTTGCTGTAGTTATAGCCTATAAAGTTGCTGCATACACTGAATTAGGGATTACTAAACCTTTGCTCCCAAGGGAAATATGGGGTAAGGTTCCTGCGAGCTTCTGGTACATTTTCTCCAACCAATCAATACATAGCCTTATTGTATGTGTGTTTCTGTTTAAAGACAACTATTTAATATATCGTTGATTCATTAACATTGAACTCACAGCCAACAGCACTATAACTCATGCCTGAATGAAAGTTATCTAGTACATGTATTTTTCCCTAAGCAACAGAGCCTTCTTGCACGCAGGAACACTAAGTGGCACTTCTGCATCACACCTGGGGGGCATTTTCAACAGCAAAATCACCAACAAAAAGATGTGACAAACATGCACTAAAAGGACAGTTGTTGACAGTATGAGAGATAAGAAATAAGAAGACAGAGCAACCTCAGCTGGGAACGTGTTAGGTGACTCAACTGCACGTGTCCATGAGTGACTGGGAAAGTGCATGAGAGAGTATTGATTTGAGGATTACAAATGACTTTTAGCAAGTAGGCAAATTTGCAAATATGGAATCTGCAAGTAATGAGGATCTACTGTATATAAGTTTGAGGGATTTTTTTATACATATGGGAACCTACTCCAGTTTTACACCCTGCTTTTTTCCATTTAACAATATACCTCGAAGCTCACACGAGACCTCCTCAGTGTGTCTTACAGCCGTAGGTGCTCCTTGTCCAAATTCACGGCCATATGCTTTATCATTTCCTTGCTGATGCACACGGGGGCCATGTCCACTGATACAGTGGACACACAAAAGTCATTTAGTGCACGTGTGTTTAGAGCTGTCAGGATTGCTGCGACAGAGGGTGTTTGTCCTCGCAGTGAATATTGCCACATTGCCTCCGTGGAAGTTTTACCATTGTTTTCTTGTCTGTAATGGTGCCTGATCTTGGATTTGTAACCACAGCACACTTTCTCAGAGGCCCTTAGGGATGCCCATTGGCACTTTTCCCAGGAAAGAGCCAATCCGGCAGTCCCCTAGGGGCACTGGAAGGTGCCAGATTCCAGCAGTGGTTCTCTCTCCCCAGGTGCCCTCCCAGGGTCCCAGGGGCCTCCACTGCAGCTCAGCCGCCCACAACTCTGACTCATCTCTGGTCCCACGCCCACCTGAGCCCCTGCGGAAACCCGCCAAGACCCTGGCACCCCACGAGGAGCTGTTCAGCCAGGCGCCGGATGGGGCACGGGACAGCTTTGTGCGGGCCCTGCAGAACTTCGGGCAGCACAATGTGCACAAGCGGGGCCACGTGGACTTTATCTACCTGGCCCTGCGCAAGATGAGGGAGTATGGTGTCGAGCGGGACCTGGCTGTCTACAACCTGCTGCTCGACATCTTCCCCAAGGAGGTCTTCCAGCCTCGCACCATCTTCCAGAAAATCTTCATCCACTACCCCCGGCAGCAGGAGTGCGGGATTGCTGTCCTGGAGCAGATGGAGAGCCACGGTGAGGCCAGCAGGCTTGCGGCAAGGGAGTGGCTGTCTCCCCCTCCTGGGTCAAGGCCCCTCCATCACTGCATGGCTCTGACTGTCTCCTGTCTGTCTGTCTGGCCTGCTCCCCTTTCCCGTCTTTCTCAGTCTTTCTGTCTCATATCTTTCCTCTCTCTGACTTTTCCTTTAAATTCTGTTGGATTCTGTCCTCCCTCTCTGCCATCAATTCCCTGACTTCAATTCTCCCTTTCTCTGGTTCTTTCCATCTGGCCCTCCCATGATTCCTTCTTGGTCCTGGTCCCCTCTGCTGGTCCCTGTGGCCCGCGTCTCCCCTCCCTGAGGTTCTGCCACCATCTACCTGGCACAGGGGTGATGCCCAACAAGGAGACGGAGTTCCTGCTGATTCAGATATTTGGACGCAAAAGCTATCCCATGCTCAAGTTCGTGCGCATGAAGCTGTGGTTCTCCCGTTTCAAGAACGTCAACCCTTTCCCAGTGCCCCAGGACCTGCCCCAGGACCCCGTGGACCTGGCCAGGTTGGGCCTGCGGCACATGGAGCCTGATCTCAGCGCCAGGGTCACCGTCTACCAGGTATCCACCCTTGGCCACCACTCTGGCCTGGGCCCCCCTTCACTCAGCCCAACAGGCCATGATTCCAGGCTGAGGCCTCTGCTAGATTCCCATTGCCCTCACTCCTCATGGCAGCTTGACTCCTGACCTCTGCTCCTACCTCTCACCCCACACACCCTATAATCCAAGCATCTGCCTGCCTTTCTGTTCCTTGCGTGATCTGTGCCAGTTCCCTCCTTAGGCCTTTACACTTTGCGCTCACAGTTCCCTCAGCCAGGAACACTTCCCCAGGGACTTCGTGTTCTTCCAGTCTCAGCACCATTATCCCTTCCTCAGGGTCCCCTTCCTGACCACTGCTTCCCTCTACTGACCTTGGTTGCTCATTCACTGTGACTCAGTTTCCCCTGTCACCCAAGGCCCAACGTGGGGTCTGACACAAAGCTGACACTCAGCAGTTTGTTGAATGACTGAATGAAATATCCCATTCCTCCCCATGTCCTGGGGGCCAACTCATGCCAGGCCATGGAGGATCCAAAGAAAGCCCCTCACAGCACTTGTCTGATTATGGAGGCTGACACTGAATAACAGACAGTTTCCCTCAGAGGCACTGGTTCTGAGATGGAGAAGCCTGGGGGCTGTGGTAGCCCAGAAGGAGCAGGGAGCAGGGAGGGCTTCCTGGAGGAGGTGAAGGTGAGTTGGGCTCAGGCAGGACAGGAGGGGTGAGGACAGTATTCCAGGGAGGGAGCAGCACGTGCTGAGGCTTGGAGAGTTAAAGGAGATGCTTAAAGAGCTTCCTTTGATGCAGGAGGTCGGGGTGGGGAAGAAGCATGGAGGATGATGGTTTTTTAACCTGTTGGTGAGGAGAGAGCCAAGAGGAGGGATGGGACGGAAGTCAAGTTTCTGGAAGGAGCTGCCATTTTGAAAGTGCTCTCTAATGGCTGTGTGGGTGATGTTAGATGTTGGGGGAGAGGGCAGAGAGGCTAGGATAGTGGTGTCCAGGTAAGCGAGAACAGAGACTTGGCCTTGAGTGTAGCCACAGATTGCAGGGTAGTTTTTAACACATTTCTTCATTTTTTTAAAGTAATGCATTAAAAAGTCAAACAGTACATAAGAACAAACAATGAAGAGTTCTCTCCTCTCCTGACCCTTCAGCCCCGTCTCCCCCAGAGGTAATCACTTCTGTGTTCCTTCCAGAAAGATCCCATGCGTTTGCAAGCAGATACATCCCTTTTTTTTTTTTTGCACATATATCCTTTTTGTTTAAATGGTCTATTTTCCCCATCTCCTTATGAAAAATACAGAAAGGCTGAAAGCATGGTAAAATGGTCACTGACACTACCTAGTTTTAGAAGGGAAACAATCCAAGTGTCCATCAAGAGCGAACTGTGCCTGCAGACTGTGGCACCTTAATCAAAGATGGGTGAAAAGAACAAGTGAAAAGGTGAAGTACGTACAGTGATATAGCCGGCTATCTTCAGCATAAGAAGGGAGGGGAAATAAAAGTGCATACATCTATTTGCCTATTTTCACAAAAATAATGCAAAGATAAGTCAGAAATATGTAGAAATCATCATCTCTAGGCAGGCAGAGATGGGGTAGAGAGAATAGGAATGGAAGAGATACATGGGTTTATTTAATACAGGTTGGCTTTTAAACTATGTAAATGTTTAGTGTATTAAATAAAAAAGAGAAAAACACCACCAAAATTAAAAACAAACAAATGGAAGTGGCTAAATATCTGATAGCATAACCAATGAGAAAAAAATTCTTCTGAGTCACTGTCATCTGACTGCCCATCCTTAGTGGCAGAAGAAATGAGATCTGCAGAGAAATCCTGAACTTAATACCACAGCATTATGGTTAGTAGTAATATCAAAACTATTTATGCATATTGATACATAAGTCCAATAAGTGCATGAATTACTGCTGATAGGTACCAAGATTTTTAGCATGAAATACAATTATACAATCAAATGTTTAAAAACTCCATAGTGTTAAATTTGAAATGAAAAATCTGTATAAATATATTGTCCAGTAAAAGGGCCCCGAAGCAAAACATACTTTTTCTACCCCCAAAAAATATACTTTAAAGTCTTTCTCCAGTGGCAGAGCATCACACACGTTCAGCATGTGTGATTCAATCAGAGCATGATTCAGTAATATAGTGGAGGCGTCCATTCTATGTTTGTATCCACTGATCCACTTCAGTTCTTTTTAACTTCAAATGATGGATGATGTGTGTGCCAACAGTAGTCTGCTCTCAGATGTGTTGGCCACAGTGTATAGAGTATATCTTCCCTCCCTGTCCTCTACAGAGGCAAACACTGGGACTTGCTTCTTTTGTCTTTTCTGGAATATTCTGGGCGTGTGGAGTTATTTTTCTCCAAATTTTACAAGCACTGAGCACTTAACTATGTGCCAGGCACTGTTCTCAGCATATTTAGAACCATCTCAAGTAAGTGTTGTTGTTATCCCCATTTGTACTGGAGAAACTGATGCACAGGTACAGTGACTTGGCCAAAGTCACACAGCCTGTGGCAGAGTCCAGATTTTAACACAGGTGAGTGGACTCCAACGTTCCTACTGTGTGAGCATCTTAAATGTTGGTGGCTATTATGCCGAATTGGACAGAAGCAGAAAGAGGGAGGGCTTGAGTGACATGTACGAGGCTCAGTAGACGGGCCCAAAATTCGCTGGGACCCTCCCCCTTCCCAACTTCTCTCTCCCCTGCTCTGTAGGGGCTGGGGGTTGCAAGCTTCCACTCCTACTCTTCCTTGTAGATGCCTTCTTTGAAAGACTCCACAGATACAGCGCATCCCACGGAGCCTCACATCGTAGGTAAGGCCCTCCGCGTGGAGCAGCCAGTTTCTCACAGGAACTGTTGGGTGGACTCAAGGGCTTTGGACTGAGCCCCTCAGCCAGGGCCCCTTGGGCATGCATTTCTCCGTACCAGGAATCCAAAGTCCCGATCAACAGGCTGCCCTGGCCCGCCACAACCCAGCCCGGCCTATCTTCGTCGAGGGCCCCTTCTCCCTGTGGCTCCGCAACAAATGTGTTTATTACCACATCCTCAGAGCTGACTTGCTGCCCCCTGAGGAGAGGGTGAGGGCCCAAAGCATGAGTGGGGGGTGAGGGGGTTGGGCTGGCACTGCCCTGAGAGCTTGTGAGGGCTGGTTCTGGATGGGGTGGTGGTGGCAGTTCCAGGTGGTGGTAAGGTGGAGACTGTAGATGGCTGTAAGATCCTAGGCCTCCCATTCTGCCTGCACTCCCACTCCCCATAGGAAGCGGAGGAGATCCCGGAGGAATGGAACCTTTACTATCCAATGCAGCTTGACTTGGACTACGGGAGGAGCGGCTGGGATGACTATGAGTTTGACATTAATGAAGGTAAAAACTGGGATGAGCAGGACTCCACAAACAACACACTGGATGAGGTGCAGCCTTTGGGGTCAGAGGGTGGGGTCCAGGCTGAGACCCAGCACATTTACCACAAGTACACACACACACACACACGTTAGGGGCTCCAGGCCTGTCAGCCCTCAGAAATGGAATCCTCTGTGCTGGCTACCAAGCTTAACCAGGACAGTGGAGGAACAGGTAAGTTATATTCTTGGGGTCTCAGGGAAGGAGCACACTACCTAGTCTCAGATGGGGAGTGGGGAGGACTTTCTGGTGGAATCTTCAAGAACCAGGAGGCATCACACAGGTGAAACATGGGATAGGCAGTCTATGTAGAGTATCTAGTGCAAATGCTTGGACACACAAGAAAGCTGAAAGGGAGCTTGGCCTGGAAGGTGGTGAGCATGAAGTGTGTGTGTGGCGGGGGGGCTGACTCCCTCTCCACTACATAAACTCTGAGGGCCTGTCTCTACCAACAGTGGAGGAAGGTCCTGTCTTTGCCATGTGCATGGCGGGTGCCCATGACCAGGCCACACTGGCCAAGTGGATCCAGGGCCTGCAGGAGACCAACCCAGCCCTGGCCCAGATCCCCGTGGTCTTCCGCTTGGCAGCATCCACCGGGGAGCTCCTGGCGTCCTCAGAAATAGAAGAGCCGCCCCCGCCACCACCCGAAGGGCAGGAAGAAGAGGAAGATGATTCACAGCGACAGCAGCGGGGCCAGAGCTGAGCCTGAGCGGACACAAGGGCACAGGCTTGGACTGCTGTGAAAGCATGAGATGACCTTTGAATGTACAACAAATAAAAGTTTTCCGGCGTGGGGCTGCCTGCCCTTCCCTCCTCTGGCATTGTGGCATCCCTGCCCCTTTAATACCTAGTGGCACAGCTTTTCAAGGGCTCTCCAGCATCCAGGACAGGTCAGACCTAGGCCTGCCTTCTGCTTTCACCTGACAGCTCCCATCCTTACCTTGTCATCTTCAACACGCACTCAAGATAAAGTCACGGAGGGAGAAGCCCCCACCCCCCAAGGGCTACGGGTTCATCTGTCTCTTTCTTCCTGGAGTTGCCCTCAAACTTTCAGCACCTCCCTCCATCTCTAGTAAGTTATAAAGTTGAACAGAAAAGGAGTAAGAAGACGGTGGGCTGTTGCACGTGCCTGTTGCGCGCATGCGCACTTTTCGTGTTCGGCCTCCTTTTGGCGCCGCGAAGTAGTGAGTCCGTGAGAAATTACCCGGCGGCGCTGAAGATGCGCGCCACTTCCGGTCGGGCTCCTAACAACGGGGGAGGCTGGTAACCAGGGAGGGGGGGATGGCGGAGCGGGCGCCTGAGGCAGAGGCGGAGGCTGAAGCGGGAGCAGGCGGGGAGGCGGCCGCCGAGGAAGGCGCGGCGGGCCGTAAGGCGCGGGGTCGGCCGCGGCTCACGGAGTCAGACCGGGCCAGACGGCGGCTCGAGTCCCGGAAGAAGTACGACGTGCGGCGCGTGTACCTGGGCGAGGCGCACGGGCCCTGGGTGGACCTGCGGCGCCGCAGCGGCTGGAGCGACGCCAAGCTCGCCGCCTACCTCATCTCGCTGGAGCGCGGCCAGCGAAGCGGTCGCCACGGGTGAGGGGGCCTGGCTCGAGGGAGGAAGGGAGGGAGGGAGGGAGGCGACGCCCCCATCCCCCGCTGAGTCTGGGCCCGCCCCTCCGCCCAGGCCCCGCCCCTAACACCTCTGAGCCCCGCCCAGCACCTCGGGTGCTGGCCTGGGTCTCCCTCTGACTGTCGGTCTTAGAGCGTGCCTGGCTCCCGGCCCCGCCTCCCGTCGCTCCGACCGCCCAATCCTAGAATGCGCCCAGCCTCAACCTGCCTCCTGGGCGCTTGGCCCCGCCCGCTAGAGCTCTGGCTGCCCAATCCCGGTACGGGCCCCACCTGCAAGCGTTCTAACTGCCCTGTCCCTGGAGGGGCGGCCCCGCCTCCTGAGTCCTCCGTGGCCGTAGGTTCCTGCTGACCCGTGGGATTTCACAGGCCTCATCCCCTAAAACCCCCACAGTGTAGCCCGAGACTATGATGGGCCCACCCTGGACCACCCAACCCTGCCCCTCAAGAGGTTCCGGTGCCCCAGCTTGGACTGTGTGTGGCCCCATTCCCACAACCCTAGAACCCACATACCTTGAGGACCCCTCACAATCCAGATCGCATTCCTCTATACCTCTTGGCTTCTGTGGAGCACCTTAGCCCAGGGAGACGGAGCTGAAGAGAAAACCCAGAGTAAGCTGCACAGGTGGAGGGCAGAGAGAGGCCTTTGCAGATCTGTCTTGAGAATGAGCGGTGTTGGTGGAATTTTTCGCTTCCAGCCTTATAGGTTGATGTGATGATTAAATGAGTTAAAATACAGCAAAGGACTTAGAACAGTGCTGGCACATAGTGAGCACTCTAGGTATTAGCTGTTAGGATGATGTTTGTTTTCTGTCACAAGCAGTGCTACAACAAAAGCCTTTTTCTGCTCTGGTTTTATTTGCACACATTCTCATGTTTCTCTGGGGAGAGATTCTAAGGGTCAGGAATCAACCAGATCCTGCCTAATTGTACCCACACTGTTCCTCAGGGTGGCAGGCTGGTTCATATGCTCAAGAGCATGGCGGGAAATGATGAGTGCTTTAAAAACCTCAAGCCAGTGTCCAACTATTGGAGTTCTGGGTGGAGTTGCAGACCCTGTATTTTTTTTTTTTCTGCAAAGCTGCTGGAGAGACTTGATTTGCAGCCGGAGAACTGGCCAGAGGGAGCCCCTGGAGGTCCCTAAACTGAAAGTGGTATTTGCAGAAACTTGGTTTGCCTGAGCTGGAGCTGTGTGGGCCTGCAGAACTGGGCGAGGGCACTGAGACAACCTGGGCAGTGAGTGGCAAAAACCTGGCCCTGGGGCCCATCGGTAGTCAGGAAAATATACTAACCTGGGTGAGGAGTATCCTGTGGGTAATAGGCGTGACCAGAGGTAGGGAATCAGTTATTTCAATTGTTCAATTATTTATAGCCTGTCTTATACCTGGAAAGATTTTAGTTCAAGGGCTGTACAACATGGACAAGAAGATAGAAGTGAAAAGAAAGGAAAACAAAGGCCACAGCGAGGCCAGTATCAGTGCTTTTGGATTGCGGCATAAGTCACAGGGAACATGACAAGGGCAGTTTTGTGGCATGGCGAGGGAAAAACCTGGCCAGAGGGGTTCGAGAGACGTGAAGTGGGAATGGCGAATGGGCCATGCATTTGCCTTGGAGCTTTCTAGCAGCCAGTGGGAAAAGGGAAACAGTGGTCTGTAGCAGAATTTCTAGTGTTTCTTCATTCATTTGTTTAAGGAACATTTATTGAGCACCAACTATGTGCCAGACACATGTATAGGTGTTGAGGTTACAGCAATGAACAAAAAGATCACTGCCTCATGGAGCTGACATTTTAAAGGGCAGAGGGCAGAGGCTTGTCTGGCATGCAAAGGCTTGTCTACTGCAGACAAGAAACCTAATAAATAAATTATGTAGTATGTGAGAGATTGATAGGGGCTATGGAAAAAATAAAAGTGAAATAAAGAGGAATCAGGAGTGTGAGCTGGAGGTTTAAATAGGGTATCGAGGGCCACCTTGAGAAGACTGCATTTGAGTAAAGACCTGAAGGGGGCCAGGGAAAGCCATACAGATATCCAGAGGAAGAGTGTTAGAGGAAGGAGGAATAGCAAGTGCAGAGAGGCCCTGAGGCAGAACCCTGCCTGGTGTCCTGATCTGTACATGGGCCAGCAAGGGCAACATGTAGCTGGAGCACAATTAGTGAGGGAAAGGAGTGGGAGGAGACGAGGGCAGGGAGGTGATGAAGCCTGTGGGCTGCAGGGAGGACCCTGGTTTTTCCTCCCAGTGAAGTGGGAGCTCTGGTGGGATTTTTTTGCCTTCCTTAAGTGCAGAATTTTGAGTTCCGCTCAAAAATGCAGAGAGGTCACATGTCTAGCTTAGATGTTAAAAGAAACACTCACCAGGGTGTTTGTGGCGGGAAGAATGGGTGGAGTATAAGTTGAAAGAAGGTTGGCCAAGAGTTGACAGTTATTAAAGCCAGTGATGGGTTCAAGGAGGTTCACTCTTCTCTCTAGCTTTGTGTGTGTTTGTATTTGTCTTTTCACATCTTAAACTCATGAGAAAATTGAAAGAATCATCCTGACTCCTATGTTGACACTATGAGAGGGGAGGGCAGGAGCTGGGAGACCAGAAAGGTCCAGGTGAGCCATGATGGGCTGGACTGGGGCAGGGCCATGGGAAAGTGGAGAGAAGTGGTTGAATTGGAGGCCAGCAGCGTTCACTAATCAGTGTGGGAATGAGAGATGCCACAGGTTTGGGCCTGAGCGCCTGGAAAGTTGCAGTTGCTGTTAACTGAGAAGGGTCAGATTGGGGTTCAGAATGATAGCTTTCATATGAGACTCCTACATGGGGTGTCAAGGGAGGGGGTTAGAGTGGTGGTGTGGTGGAGAGAGGGCCAGGCTGGAGATGGGTGTGGGCGTCACCAGGATGGTGATGGTACAGTGATGAAGCTTGCCAAGGGGATGCGTGTGAACAGAGCACACAGGTCTGAGCCCATTGCCATTCTCCATGCTTCAAGAAGTCAGAGGTGAGGGAGAAGGAGTGGCCTGGGAGGCCGGCGGAGGGCCAGGCAGGGCAGTGTCATGGAGGCCAAGGGAAGGATCTACCGGTCAAATACTGCGGGGCTGAATGAGACAGCCATCCCTGGTGATTGTAACCAGAAAGTGTGTGGCATGGTGGAGAAAAATCCTGACCAGAGGGGGCTCAAGAGAGATGAAGTCAGAGACATGGAGACTGCTAGTGTAAACAACTCAGGCAAAGAATGGCAAAGGAATGGAGTGAAAGTTGGCAGGAAAGGGGCTCGAGGTCATTTTAATCCAAGATGTTAGAAGTACCAGCGTGTTTGGATGCTGGTGGGAATATCAACTCGAGAGTGAAAGCAAAGTGCAGAGGAGCGCAAAGAACAGTTGCTGGCCGCCATTTGGTGCTGGCCACTGAGAGGAAAGCACAGCCAGGCCCTGGAGAAGTCCCAACAATAACTGTTGTCCTTAAATGCAGGTGACAAATACAGGGAGTCACAGACGTGGTAGAACTTAGAGACGCAGGCAGTGGGGGAAGGTAGTTTGGGTTGAAGGAGAAAGCACTACATTAAGGTCAGAATGTGGCCTGACCCCATTTAATCCCTACAGCAGCTCTGTGGGGGAGGCACTGCTGTTATACACATTTCACAGATAAGGAAACTGAGGTCAGAGGGGATGGGACCTGCTTGAGGTCACACAGCCAGTCGATAGAGAGATGAGACTTGAACTGGGATCTAACTGATGCCAAGCCTGTCCCCACCACTAGATGTTCCCAGCACCCCAGCCATAACGAGGCCATAATCAGGTGGCAGTGGCTGTGTTTAGACTTGGGTTTGCAGAAGGGTCTGAGCAGCCTGATCCCTTGGTGGAGATAGAGGCTCCTGGGATGGGCGAGGGGGAGCGGATCACCAGGCAGAGGTTAGATCCTAGGGAAGGAAGGACAAAGAAGACTTGGGGCTCAGCGACTGAGAATTGTTATCAGGCTAGACACGACAGAGTGGAGCTGAGAAGAGGCCCTGAACTGGCTGTCAGGATATTTGTGGTGAGAGCATGGCCCCGGCCACAGCGAGGAGGTCAGTGTTCCAGGGTCTGGCTCTGTGATAACATTGATAATCATAATGATCATTGTCACCATTTGCTGAGTGATAACTGATTGCCAGAGCTGCACCAAGCTACTTACAATGTACATAACCTCATGCCAACCTCATGAGGAAGGTGCTGTTATGATCCCTTGCTACAGATGGAGAAACTGAGGCACAGGGAGACAAGGCCACTCACCCAGGGTCACGGAGCCTGCTGCTGCAGCTTAGAAAAGGAAGAACAAGAAAGCCGCCAGAGTGAGGTGGGCAGACCTGGAAGCATGGTGGCAGGAAGGCAGAGGGAGGCCCCTAGAGGGTCCGGGAGAGATGGATCCAAAGTACCTGCCCTCAGTCTATGTAGAGCTGGTGCTGAACCAGGTAACCCAAGTGGGGTTAGGAACCCACCTGATGGCCATCTTGGTGTAGGAGGCCATAAGGACCCTGGCCTTTGGGCCCGGCCCTGCCCTGGGCTCCCTGAGGCCATGGCTCACTGGGGCATGCAATTGGGGTGTTGAGCCTCAGCCAGCGTGGGGAAGGCCCTAGAGGCAGGTGGTTGACTGGGCCCGAGCTGGCTGCAGGAGCAGGACTGCTGGAGGGGGAGCACCTTGGGCTGGGGCCCTCGTAGAGTAGGCAGTTAGGGTCAGGGAGCGATGCCAGCCCTCCAGGCTGTGTCTGAAAATCTCCCTGGGCTCGTGGCCAGCCTGGGGGACAGACTCTGCAGGACCCTGGATTGGGCAACCCCGGTTTTACTACTGTGTAACAAATGACCGCAAACTTAGTGGCTTAAAACCACACAAATTTATTATCTCACTGTGGGTCAGGAGTCTGGCACATTTATAGCTGAGTCCTCAGCTCAGGGTCTCACAAGACTGAAATCAAGGTATCAGCCAGCTGTGTCTTCATCTAGAGACAAAACTAGGTAAAGATCTGCTCCCAGACTCCCTCAGTGCTTTGGCAGAATTCGTGTGCTCATGGTTGTAGGACTGAGGTCCCTGCAGTCTTGCTGTCTGTTGGCAGGACTGCTCTCTGCTCCTGGAGGCAGTTCATTCTAATGTCCTTGCCACGTGACCCCCTCATTCTCAGCCTCTGGCCTCTGACTTCAGCAGGACCCTTTTAATGGCTCCCTTGATTAGGTCAGGCCCACCTCCATAAGCTCCCTCTTGATTACTTCAGTCACCTAGCCACAGGAGTGGTATCCTGTCATATTAACAGGCATGCCCCACTCATGGGGTGAGGATTATACAGGACATGTACCCCAGAGGGTGGGACTGTGGGGCCATCTTAGAATTCTGCATGGCACCACCACCAACTTTCTGTACCCCTTTCTGACCTCTCCACTCTCTGGTTACGGGACCCTGGGCTGGAGGCCTCACCAGCTGAGTGAGCCTCAGAGTTTTACTCTGTGAGGTGGGTGATGATACTAGACCTCCCTACAAGGGCTGGGGTCCATGCAGGAGAGAGCCCAAGTGAAGGGTCGCAAGATCTAGAACAGGCCCAGGAAAGAAGTTAACATTCTGCCCCAGAGCAGGATGAGCAGTAGCCGGAGTTGCTGTTATCATCTCATCATCAGTCAGGCCCTGCGTCACTCCCCGCTGCCTCTCTCTGTTACAGGAAGCCTTGGGAGCAGGTCCCTAAAAAGCCAAAGAGGAAGAAAAGTAAGTAGGACTGCAGCCAGGGGGGTGGGACCGGGTGTCGGGAGTAACTGGCTTTGTTGTTCTTTCCCTCTCTCCCTCCCTCCATCCCCCTTTGCTTCTTCATCCTCTCAGGGGCCTTTTTTGGAGGGCCTGCATATGGCAGGCGTTGTGCAGAATAGGACAGACCCAGCCCTGCCTTCACAGAGCCCACAGTCTCATGGGAAAGACAAGGGACCGGCTGAGCATGGCTACGATAGAGAAGTTGGGGCACTGGGGCCCAGAGGAGGAGCCTGACCTAGCCCCGGGTGGGGCCAGGACTAAATCTGTGCTTTGCCCATTGTGTGCCCTCATCATCCCCATCTCACACATAAAGACCCCCAGGAAGGCCGAGTCACTGCCCCAGGCTACACAGCTTGAAGATGGCAGTACTAGACTGCAACTCAGGTCCTCCAGTCTCCTAGTGGTCCCCATAGCTCCTCAGTTCTCCTTCCCGGTATGTGGGAGTCAGCCAGGGAAGAGTCAGGAAGAGCAGAGGGAACAGCTTGTGCCAGGGCCTAAAGGGCATGTTATGTGCCAGGCTCAAGAGGAGCCAGGCGTGGGCAGTCAGAGCAGAGGCCTGGAGCCCATCTCTCCTGACCCTGAGCCCTGGGGCTGTGGGTCTTGGGCCATGTCCAGTAGGGTGAGAGCCAGCAGTCCAGGGACAGCTGTCTGGTGGCAGTGAGCCCCACTCCTTCTCATAGTTCTCAGAGGCAGGGGCCAGGTGAGCTAAGACTGTGACCCCCAAATCCCAAAAGGGTGGGGATGGAGATAAGGAGGCAAGTGGCGGTCTAGAGAGGCGGCTGCTGGCGGTGTCCCCATGGTTGTCACTGTTGGAGGCCCTGGGCAGCATCTCTAGGCCCAAAGACCTTACCTGGGCCCCCTCCTCATCTCCCAGCCTGGAAGGTTGGGGGCACACCTTTCTCCCACTCTGTTGAGGGACCAGAATTGTCACACATATTGCTGGTACCAATTCTTGGGCACTCGCAGTGTGCTCAGCCCCATTCTGTGTCCTGTTGATGTCTTAACTCCCTAACCTCCTCCCTAGCAGCCCTCAGGAAATGGGTACCCTTTATTCTCCCCTGGCCAGAGCGGGCAACTGAGGTTCAGAGAAGGCAAATCACTTGCTTGGAGCCACCCAACTAGAAATTAGCAGAGCCAGGATTTGAACCCTGGTGGTCTGACTCCACCTTCCCCACCCCCTCATATATACAGGAAGAACAACACAGATAAGTGTCCCTGCTCTTGGGGAGCTGACACCAAGTGCCAGAGGCAGACAAGAAACAGAAACAGATAAGCCTAGATGGTATCTAGGTGCTACCTAGAAAAAGGACAGAAAGTCAGGTCTGCTAGAGGGAAAGAGAGGGTGGGCTGAGTGAAGAAGACACCTGAGTGAAAGGACCCAGGACACAGCCAATGCAAAGGCCCTGAGGGAGGACCACGCCTGGCTCAGTTGAGGAACAGGGAAGAGGCCATGAGGCTGGAGTGGAGTGAGCCAGGGGAAGGGCGGAAGTGGGTGAGGACAGGAGGTGGCTGGGCAGAACATGCAGGGCCTTGTGAACCTCTGGGAGGGCTGTGGCTTTCTGCCCCCAGTGAGTTGGGAGCCAGTGAGGATTCTGAGCAGAGAAGGGATGTGACCTGACTCAAGTATCCACAGGCGCCCTCTGGTGGTTTTTTGCTGGAATAGACTAGGGCACCAGGGTGGGAGCTGAGCGGGGTGGAGGGACTGATTACAACAATAAGAAGCAGCTAACAATGACTGCGCACCTATATGCGGCTCGCCCCACTGTTTATATGACTTAACTCATCTAGGTAACTCTGGCCAGCCTGTTATCTCAGGGTGTGTCCCACCTCTCTGAGCCTCAGTTTCTTCACCTGTAAACCGGGGACAGACCTGGACAGGGCTCAAGGTTGTCGCAATCCCTAGGAGCCAGAAGGCCTAGGTAGTTCTGGGGGCCGTGCAGCCATGGGTGGCCTAGCCCTGCCCCTCACACCCACCCCGGCCCTGTGTGTGCAGGGGACAGACCTGGACAGGGCTCAAGGTTGTCGCAATCCCTAGGAGCCAGAAGGCCTAGGTAGTTCTGGGGGCCGTGCAGCCATGGGTGGCCTAGCCCTGCCCCTCACACCCACCCCGGCCCTGTGTGTGCAGGGCGGCGACGCAATGTGAACTGCCTGAAGAACGTGGTAATCTGGTACGAGGACCACAAGCACCGCTGCCCATATGAGCCGCACCTGGCCGAGCTGGACCCTACCTTTGGCCTGTACACCACAGCCGTGTGGCAGTGCGAAGCTGGGCACCGCTACTTCCAAGACCTGCACTCACCCCTGAAGCCGCTCAGCGACTCAGACCCCGACAGTGACAAAGGTGGGTCTGCAGCACGAGGGCACACAGTGGCCTCCAGTGTCTGGAGGTCTACAGCCTCTCAAGCGGAGAGTCACCCTGGACTCCCTGCCCTCCTGGGTCTTGCCAGCCTTAGGCTACTGTCATAAATATCACAGCAACTAGATGGCACTGGTTCTAGCTTCAGGGTTGGAGCGTGGATTCATAGAGCCAGACTGCAATCTTTTCAGTCCTTACGGAGCCTGAGAGGCGGTCCCTGTTTCACAGGGACAGCTGAGGTACAAAGCAATTTGACCATCTGTGCCCAAGCCTTTCGCAGGCAGGGCTGGGCTTTGGGTCCTGGAAACCTGGCTCAGTGGCTGGACAGAGGGAAGGGTTACTGGGCCTCAGACTCACCAGGGTGGCTCTTCTCCCCTGGCCTCTTCCTCTTCCTTTATTTTCTCTGGCCCTTTCTCTGGTTCAAGATCTGTCTCTCCCAGTCTCATGTCTTTCCCTCTGTCCACCCTGCTCTCCTTCTCCTTACTCTCCAATCTCAATCCCTCTCCCCCTCTCCCTCTCCCTCCCCCTCTCCCTATCTCCCACTCATCCTTCCTGTATTTCCTCTCTCTCCCTCTCTTGTTTCCTTCCTTTTCCATGCCTCCCTCCACTATCTCTCCCATCTCTCCTCCATCTCACACCCTTTCTGTCTCTCATTCTCTATCCCCCCATCACCCCGCAGTCCTCGTCTCTCAGCGTCCCTGCCCCTCTCCTGCCATCCCACACTGGTCACATGAATTGGCTGGCTGCCAGCTCAGGACTGGGAGGGACTCAGTTACGAAGGTCCAGTGGGACTTGGTGGGGGAGCAGAGGAGACATTGTGGGTGAGGGGCTGCCCGCCTGCTTCAGGGACTTGGCATGAGCTGTGAGAAAGATCGTGGGGCCTGCTGCCAGGTGCCCTACCAGGACTGAGGGTGGGGTCAGTCACAGGGCTGAGTGCTTGCTGGCAGGCATCTCGGAGCAGGTGGCATCCCAGCTGGTGAGGGGAAGCTTTGGGCGAGAGGTGTTCTGGGTAGGCACCCTGGCCAATGGCCGTCCCATTGTGTCAGGCCTCCAGCGTGCAGCCTGCCCCTCGGCCATCCTGTCCTGTGCTCTTCTCCAGGCGCACTCCAAACCACTCTGAGTCCTCCCCACTGCCCTGTCATTAGCCCTACTGAGCAGTTGAGGAAATTAAGGCCTTGGGAGTAACATGACTGGCCCATCTGTTGACGAGTCCAGCTGGGATGTGTGTGACACCCCGAGGAGCCCCCTTGCACCTCAACCTAACACTGACACTGGTGGCTGCTGGATCTGGGCTCTTGGGAATGAACCCTGGGATTGATTAGCCAGGTCTGCCCTTGGTGCTGGGAGCCATGAGGGAGTGGCTGTGTCCCTGACCCAGCCCTGTTCCCTCAGCAGCACCCTTATCTGCTCTGTGCCTGGGGCAACCCTGCCACCTCTCACTCAGGAAAAGCACCTCCTGCCAGGACTGTGGGAGGCTGGGGGTGCACAGTCGTGAGTGCTGTTATCATCTTGAGAGAAGTACAGTGTCAGCCTTAACAGCTGGACGCTGCAGTCAGGGACCCACATGCACACCCAGCTATGCCCCCCAACTCACTGGGTGGCTGCCCCTCCGTCAGGGTAGAGCCGGGGACAGGAAGAAGGGGCCGATCCCCTGCTACCCTTGCTTCCACCCCAGGGCCTGAGTCAGGGGTGGGCGACTAGGATACTAAAGATAGTGGGAA
This sequence comes from Hipposideros armiger, assembly GCF_001890085.2. Classification (NCBI taxonomy): domain Eukaryota; kingdom Metazoa; phylum Chordata; class Mammalia; order Chiroptera; family Hipposideridae; genus Hipposideros; species Hipposideros armiger. The sequence goes on along the minus strand of NW_017731648.1, from coordinate 1,403,985 downwards.
ACATTGATAGGGAGCTTACTCCTAAGCCCTTTACACATATTTGCTCATTATATACCCAAAGGTAGGTGCCAAGTTACCCCCAGGCCCAGAGGGATTATATAAGGCACCTGTGTTCACCCAGCTGGAAGAACAAGCACTGGAATCCCCACACACACACCAGTTGTCTGTCTCCAGAGCCTACACTCTCCATGTGACCCTCTTGGGTTGTGGGACACATGGTTCCCAGACAGCGTGTCCCAACTGTGTCACAAGTGTGTAACTTTAGGGACAGTCATTTTTCCTGTCCCCAGTTTCTCCTTATCTGGGGACATTAGCACTGAACACCTGGGTAAAATGTCAGCCCCTTTGGCCTTCATCACAGCCTTAGTCTGAGAGTCATTCACTTTTACAAACATGTGCTCACTTGTACCATACAGCCTTGTGGGCTCTGGGGACTGCACAGGCACCCCTTACAGTAGACTAGTAAAATACAGAGTACACTGGAAGGCAGTAAGTATTTGGGGGGAAAATAAAGGAAAGACAAGGTGGTCAGAGGCCTCCCTGAAAAAAATACTATTGATGGAGTGAGGGAGGGAGCCCACACAGGTGTCTGAGAGAAGAGGGTTCAGGCAGAGCAAATGTCAAGTGCAAGGGCCCTGAGGCTGGAAGCTGTCTAGTGTCCCTAGGCACGGGAGGGAGGCCAGCAGGGCTGGAGTGTGGCCTGTGGCTGCTTTGCCCAGTGAATTGGGAAGGGCCTTACCTCAGTAAGACCAGCTGCTGAAACAGACACACCCCAGTGCTCCTGACCCACAAGTTTGCCTTCCATCCCAGGACTCAGTTTCTTTCTGTTCTCGGTTTCCAGCCTCCGCTGAGTCCTGGCTGGCTGGTGGGGACAGAGGTGGAAGCTCCTGGCTGGGAGTTCACTACCATTCACATTCCATTGGGACTCAGCTGTGTGACCACACCTATCTACAAGGGATGCTGGGAGACGTAGTCTACCTGGGTATCAGGAGGAACAGGCTCAGGTTTGGTGAGCATCTGGCCTGTCTCTTTCACAGAAAGTGATGAGCAAGTTCTCAGTTGAAGAGGAACATGACCTAAGCAGGTGTTCGTAGGCTCCCTGTGGGCACTGCAGGGAGGACAGACTGGGGAGGCGGGAGTGAAGTAGGAGCCAGGGGACCAGGTAGAAGGGACTGCATGGTCCTGGCAGGGGGATAATGGGGACATGACCAGAGTGCACAGGTGAGGTGGGAGAAGCTGTCAGCCTGTGGATGTATTTTGGATGCAGCACCACCAGGTTTTTCTGACAGATTGGAAGTGGGTGTGAGAGAAAGGGAGAAGTCAAGGATAGCCCCGGGACTTGGCCTGAGCAGCTAGAGGACAGAGCTGCCACCCACTGTGACAGGGACATCCGTGAATGCTGCGGGCTTTTTCTGAGTGCAGATTCAGAGCCCAGAGTTGCTGAGTGGAGTATGAGATGTCCGTGAGACCCCCATGGTGGGGTGGGAGCAGCAGAGGAGGCAGGGGGACGTAAGAGTCTGCAGCTCCACCGGAGGACCAGGCAGGCGCTGTCCACATGGAGGAACCAGGGTGGTGGTGGCATCATAAAAATAGATATTTGGTCTTTGTTCCCAGTTCTTGGCATAGAGCTCATAAAACCCTAGGAATTCCCTGAGTGATAGAAATGTTTTTCATTATCATGAGTCCCTTTCATAAGGAGCCCCTTTGGAACATACCTTGGTCTATACTAATGAGGTGATTCAGGGAGGGGCCCCAGGATACTTTCAGGAGGGGGACTGGTCACCAGAAAGACCAAACACGTGATTAGAAGGTAGAGATCTCTCAGCCCTACCTCAATCCCCAGGGAGTGGACAGGGGCTGGAAACTGGGTTATAAAAACTCTTGAGCAATGAGGTTCAGAGAACTTCCAGGTTGGTAAACACGTGGAGGTGCTGGGAGGGTGGCTTACCTGGAGAGGGCCTGGCAGCTCTGTGCCCCTACCCCTGTACCTTGCATTATACATCTTTTCCATCCGGCTTTTGATGAGTTACATCCTTTATAATAAAACTGTGATCAGAAGTAGAGCATTTTCTTGAGTTCTGTTTGTTGTTCTAGCAAATTATCAAACCTGAGCAGGGGGGGTCGGTTGTGGGAACTCCCAGTCTAGTAGTACCAGAAGTACAAGTGGCCCAGGACTTTCAGCTGGCATCTGAGGTGGAGCAGTCTTGTGGTGTCTGATGCTAAGTCCAGGTAGATAGTGTGAGAATTGTATTGAAACCAAGCTGATGTCACAGTCAGGGCTGTATTTAACACCATCACCCTGGCTAAGACCCTGGGATGAGCAGAGCACTCAGGAGAGGCCCTGGCTAGAACCTTCCAGACCTATAAGAGCAAAAGAAGAGACTGAGAAGGAACCATGCGGGAGGGGCTAAGAAACTAGAGTGGGTCCAGAGGCCAAGGGAGGAGAGTGTTTTTGAGGAGCAGGAATGACCCGAGGTTGGAGACTGAGAAGTGACTGCTGTTTGTGGCAGTGAGGAGTCACAGCGCCCTGGTGAGCCCTCAACAAACACCAGCTGCTGCTGCCACTATTGTAACTGTCCCCTTTCCTCTGTCACCACAGTAGACAATGGCCTGGTGGTCAGCAGCTCTGACTCGTCCAGCTCCGGCTCTGGCTCTGACTCCGAGGAGCCCCCTGAAAGTCAGCCAGCCAAGGTGACAGTGGCAACAGCGGCAGTTACCCCCACTAGCCCAGTGGGCAGCAGTGGACTCATCACACAAGAGGGCGTGCACATCCCTTTTGATGTCCACCACGTGGAAAGCCTGGCCGAGCAGGGCACCCCGCTGTGCCCCAACCCAGCAGGCAGTGGGCCTGAAACTCTGGAGACAGTGGTGTGCGTGCCAGTGCCTGTGCAGGTGGGCCCGGGCCCTGGCACCCTCTTTGAGAACATGCCCCAGGAGGCACTGGGAGAGGTGGTGGCCAGCTGTCCCATGCCAGGCATGGTGCCTGGCTCTCAGGTGATCATCATTGCAAGCCCCGGTTATGATGCCCTCACGGCCGAGGGCATCCACCTCAACGTGGCAGCAGGCAGCGGTACCCCCAATGGGGGTCTGGGCGACGAGGTGCCCTGCTCCATGATGGAGGGTGTGGCAGCCTACACCCAGACGGAGCCTGAGGGCAGCCAGCCCAGCACCATGGACCCCGCCACCATGGCAGGCATGGAGACCAAGAAAGGTCTGGGGGGCCATGCTAGTCTGGGAGGGCTGGGGGGAATGCGGGAGGGGGAGGGGAAGGAGTGGCCCCACAGCGGGTTCCTCGACAGCCTTAGTCCCCACGGACACCCACCCTGTGTCCACCCCGTAGAGAAGGAGGACCTGTACATGCTCAAAAAGGAGGAGAAGGAAGAGCCAGTGGCCCCAGAGCTGGCCGAGCTGGCAGCGACAGTTCCTGCGAGTACAGAGCCTGAGGCAGAGGCCGACGGGGAGGAGCTGGATGGCAGCGACATGTCAGCCATCATCTATGAGATCCCGAAGGAGCCTGAAAAGTGGGTGTCGGGTGGGTGGGGGCAGAGACGAGGACAGCTGGCCGGGTGTGGGAGTCCTGACGCCATGAGACCCTTCCCCTCCAGGAGGCGGCGGAGCAAGCGGTCACGGGTGATGGACGCTGATGGCCTACTCGAGATGTTCCACTGTCCCTACGAGGGCTGCAGCCAGGTGTATGTGGCCCTCAGTAGTTTCCAGGTGAGGCCACCACCCAAGTGGCTGGGCAGGGCCTGCTTCTGTGTTCAGATGCCTATAAGCTGGGGTGTGGGCAGTGTGGCTTGTGGAGGGCCCCAGCAGGCGCCACAGGCCTGCCTTCCACATGCTCACTCACCCCAGCTGATCTTAGCAGCTTCTCACAGACCCTGCCTCAGCCACAGAGCACCAGGCGTCACCTCGCCACCTTGCCTCCCCACTCTCCAGGGCACCGACCCGCAGCTTCTCTCTGCACACTCCAAGTGGCTGCCTGGTCCTGGCCTGGTGGCTTCCCACACCCTTCTGCTCTTCTGGCCGCCCAAACTCCTCCTACCTCTGCCCAGGCCACCCTCTCAGCTCAGGACACCCCTGAACCCACCAGGAAGCCCACGCCAGTCCCCCAGGACTGGTGGGGCCTGTGAGCCCCAGGTCACTGCACCACCAGGATGTACTGTAGTTTGCCCTCTGGGCCTGGATGGGACGCCCCAAGGGCAGAGACGGTCATATTCCCACTCTGGGCACAGGAGGTGGCACCAGTAGACCCTTGTATTTGCTGAGTCATGTTTTCATTAAGCACGTATTGAGCACCTGCCAGTGCCAGGCCTGGTGCTGGGCACTGGAGTTGTAGATGTCCTAGTGAGTTTAAAGAATGAAAAGAGAAAGGAATGAGTGACTTGGGGAGTATCTTATCTGCCCCAGGCCCTAGGGGCAACATACCACCATAGCAAAGAGCTCTCTGGGGGGCTGACAGCCCTGGAATCCAGTCCCAGCCCTGCCACTGCCCACCTGTGAGACATTGGCCAAACCACTGAGCCTCTGGAGCCTGTTTCTCTATCTATAAACAGGGCTAATGTCTGGGCCCCTTCCCAGGGTTATGACAAAGTTGACTGGAGTTCCATCTCGGAGCCTGGCTGTAGCAGGTGCTCAGTAAAGCTGCTATTTGATCCCAGTTTGGCCCTTGGGCCCCATCTCCGAGCTGGGAGTCCATCCCAAGGGCAAAGGCACCCCTCTTCCCTCCTTCAGCGAGTTCAGCCCCAGCCTGCCTCCCAGCTGCCCTCACTGTCCCCACAGCACCCACAGCCCCACTCTTGCCTGTCTCACCCCCAGAATCACGTCAACCTCGTGCACCGGAAAGGGAAGACCAAAGTGTGCCCCCACCCTGGCTGCGGCAAGAAGTTCTATTTATCCAACCACCTGCGGCGGCACATGATCATCCATTCAGGTCAGGCCCAGGGCCTGGGCCTCAGAGCCAGGGCTGGGGCAGGTGGGGTCAAACTCAGGCATGGGACTGCCCCTCTCAGAGCCACCTCCGTCCTCCACATGGGTTGGCATGAGATGATGGAAGTGCGGCGATTAACCAGGTGCCCTCTAGGCATCTCCCTGGTGCTAAGCTGGAACTGTACAAGTCACAGTGACACTGACTTATAAATCGTGGAACTGGGCAAGGGCTGGCTGTTTCTTCTACAGCTTGGGGCCCCATGGCCTCCCCACCCTTATTAATATAAGCAGGTCTCATGCAGGAGCAGTTTCGGGGCTAAGGGAGGACAGTGAACCACCCCAGATGGGCAGGATGGTGGAACGAGCTTGGGACAGGGCCTCTGTTCTGCTCCAAGTTCCTCCTTTGCCTAGGGCTTGGGCTGCGGACACAGTAGCCAGCACTGGTATCTGTGCCCAGCATGAGGGCACAGCTGAAAATTTTTCCAGACCAGAACTTTGGGTTTTTATGTGAAGTTGCCTCAAAGTTCAAATATTGGGGTCAAATTTAGACCCATCTTGGCTTGACCATTTTTACACCCTGTGCACCGCAGGGACCCGAGTTCACATCCCAGCTCTGCTCAGGGTATTCCTGGGCAGCCTCCCCAAGTCTCAGGTGGGGCTGTGAGTCTCCCTTTTTGTTAGCCCTTCTCTTTATTAGAGTTGGTGATCAAGCCCGGAAGATGTGTGGTTTGGTCTGTCTACACCCTGTCTGGTCTCTGCAGCGCAGCAGAGACACCTGACAGCCCCCTCTCCAAGGGTGGAGCCTCAGCCTCGCGTTTTCCCCAGGTGTCCGTGAATTCACCTGTGAGACCTGTGGCAAATCCTTCAAGAGGAAAAACCACCTGGAGGTACACCGGCGCACGCACACCGGCGAGACACCTCTGCAGTGAGTGATGGGCATCCTGCGAGGGAGCTGGGAGGGAGGGGATCCCGGCCTGGACCCCTACGAAACAGGTCTTACTATCGGGCTCCACCTCTCGAGTTGCCATGCCCAGTTCCACTTGCACTCAAGTCCCAGGTGGTGGTGCCCCTTTCTGGGGCCAGCCTCGCCCCTGTGGTTGAGCCCCAGCCCCGCCCTCTCTGACCCCGCCCTGGTGCCACCCACCAACTCCCTGCAGGTGCGAGATCTGCGGCTACCAATGCAGACAGCGCGCATCGCTCAACTGGCACATGAAGAAGCACATGGCCGAGGTGCAGTACAACTTCACATGCGAGCGCTGTGGGAAGCGTTTCGAGAAGCTGGACAGCGTCAAATTCCACACGCTCAAAAGCCACCCGGACCACAAGCCCGCCTGACCCACCCGACCATTGACCGTCCCTATTTATTCGTGTGCTCGCTCGGACGCTACACCCGGGCCTGTTGGGCCCATGAGACAGCTGCGGGGGCTGCTCAGACCGCAGGCCGGAAGGAGGCACCCTACCCCGCCCCAGGGCTGGTCCCCTCACCCCACCCCGCCTTGTCTCCGGAGCTGGCGCCTGGGGCTGCACTACTGGAACAGTTTCAAGAGAACAGAGCGAGATTAAAGAGCAAGAAAGGAGATGTCCTTTCCTGAGGCCTGGATGATTTTGAGGGGAATGGGCTCTTACCCTTTCCTGAACAAGGCTTGAGGCGGGGGAGGAAGGGGATGCCCCTGCACACCAGACAGGGCCCTTTCCTGTCAGCCTCAGCAGTGCTTGGGCAACCCTGAACACCCTCCTCTCACACGATCAGGGCTGTGTGGTTTGGGGCCTAGGGAGGCCATTGGACATCTCCCAGGACTCAGTACTGACGCTTGGTCCTAAAATCCCTCATAAGTCACTCATTCCCCACCCTAGAGAGCTCAGGGACCCGTTGGGGAGATGTTCAGTACAGAAAATAGAGTAGTATATTTCCGGGGGGTGCTGTTTAGGTCGATGGTCAGGGAGGGCCTCTCTGAGGAGGTGGCAATTGAACATGGACCAGAATAACAAAGGTTCCATCCCTGAAGAAAGCTGGGGGAGGTAAACCCCAGGCCGAAGGAACAGCCAGTGCCAAAGCACCAAGGTAGAATGAGCTCAGCGTGTTCCTGGAACAGGAAGCTGCAGGGATAGGGGTGGCTGCCCTGGCCCCATTTCCCAGAGGAAGAGGGTGAGGCTGCCGCTGCCTCTTCATCCTGCAGGCAGCCAGGGAGTGAGACCAGGCAGCGTGGCCGCCAGGTGGCGCGCAAGCCGCTTGGGTCCTGATGGCTGCAGCCACGTGACCACGGGGACCGCAGCCGCGAGCCTGGGCACGTGCCCTAGGGAGCCCTGAGGCGCCCTGTGCAGATTGGCCTTGCTGACTCCTCACCAGCTCATGGGGCGGGGCTGCTGCTCAAGTCTTATTTTATGCTTCGGACACGGGGGCTACCCCAGCCAGGGACAGAAGTGTCGGCAAGGATGAGCGGGTCCGGCCGCTGGGGCCGCCCCCCGCCAGTCGCCCCTTCTCCCACCAGGCTCAGTCCCCTTCACTATCCCCGCATAGCCGGAGCCAGCAGTTTCCATGGGAACCGCAGTCGGGTCTGCGCACCCAAGAGTAGCCCCCTTCCGGCATAGGCGCAGCTTCTGATCCGACAGGACCGGGAGGATCATGGGATGGGGGAACAAGCCATTGCTCCAGGTCTCCAGGGTCGACAACCACGTTGCCCCGGCATACCCTACAGGGGACACCTGGGGACCCGCTTCGCCACCGCCCAGACTGTGCGGGCCACTATGATTGGCCTGCCCTCTCCATAAGCGTGGCAGCTCTCTCTGCTACGCGCGTCCTCATTGGCTCAATCTCGAGGGCGTCCTCTCGCAATTCATTCTCTCGAGGGCTGTCCCTGATTGGTCAAATTAGGTTCTCCCCGCAGGGCTTGACGGCACTCACGGACAGTCTGGAACCTAAAAGAGAGTTCGGGGACGAGGATAGGGTGGGAACTGTGTCTCTCGGGTTTAGGGGGTCCTGGCTACCCCTACCGCAGATCCCTCGATGGGGCCGTCAGGGCGCTGTCTGTGGTGCTGAAGCCTCACTCGCAGGTGTCTCGCGCTAGTGAGCAAACTGCGTGATGGCCGCCCCGACGTGAACTTGCACCTGCGCCTGCGCACCCACGGTGGATTCGCCACACCTTAGTAATGGCCAGGTCCTCCCCAGCAGAACAGGAGCATGACTCCACAGGACGACCAATCACGAGCCCGGAAAGACAGGACATTTACATGGCAGATCTGCCAACCCCAAGTTTATGGGGTCTGAGAAGGCCCAGTGGTTTCACAGCACTGCAGGGCACCAGCGGGATTTTTCTGGAATCCTAAGCCCCAAACCTCTTTACCCCCTTCGCAGCAGTGCTGAGTGCCCCTGAACTGTGGGGTGTCAGTCTCCGCTTTTTGAATCCTAGAGACACCTAGCCCACAGGGTACCAGGTCCTACTGCAGGCAGACTAGGATTCCTGCTATCGCCACCTTCCTCCCTTGGTCTTGGGGGGCTACACCTGGTCCCCCAAGTCTGAGGACCCAGGCCTCCGCCTACTGAAATCTTGGTTCCTTTTCCCTTTCCAATACTCTTGGTGGACAGCACCTCCGGAAGGTCGTACAATCGGGCCACGGATACCTCCTTGTCCTCTTCACTCCTCCAGCTCTGGGTGCTAAACAGAGAAGTGCCGGCCCTGTCCATCGGCCAGAAAACCTTCCCAAAAAAGAGGCGCCAAGACAGGGAGCAGGATCCGCTGGGGCAAAGGGCCCAAATCTGGCGACAGGACTCCCCAGGAAGCTACTAGGGCCAGCGCGCACTCTCTTCCACCTGCCGCGCCGTCGGGCGCCGCGAGGAGGCGGGGCTCGGTTGCTCCAGCCAATAAGCGACGCCGGCGCTGGCAGCTGCTGATATAAAGGGCTGGGGGCGGCGGCTGCGCGGCCCAGATCGCGGAGCGCGCAGCGCTGGCCGGAGGGTGGGAGGGAGGGCGGGCGAGGGGAGAGAACTGAGCACTCCGAACTGGACAGGCCGGGCTGAGGGGCGGCGGCAGAAGGCAGAGCGCCGCGATCTCTGTCGGGAAGCTCAACCTCCCTCGGCCCCGCAGGGCCGCGCAGGGGGCGTTCTCACTCCCGCGCCCGCTCCCTCTGTCCATCCCCTGCTGCCCGCAGACCACTCCGGGGCTCGGTTATCCGCGCGCGTGTCCCCGGGCTCGGGCCGGTCTCCGGCCCTCGAGGGAGCCGCCACCTTCACCGACATCTCTGCAGCGGCGGTGTCAGAGGCGGCCCAGACAGGACCCCGGCGTAAGCATCGAGCGCCCCCCAAGGAGTGCACGACCCCCGGAGCCGCCCTCAACACGGACCGCGCCCGCTGGGCACACAAGAATGGTCACTGTAGGTATTCCCTGTCGCTGAGAGGGAATTTGGTCGAGAAGGGGTTAGGCATAGGCTCCGCGGAGATGGAGTGGCGGGGCGAGGGGGGGGGG
>NW_017731648.1:1338040-1394471 GCF_001890085.2 Hipposideros armiger | reverse complement strand
TAGGACCGAGCCTTGGGGCCTCAGAGTGGGCAGGGCGGCGCCCAGAGTGCTGAGGGCGCTTAGAGTCTGGCCTGAGGGGCCTTAGGGAACCAAGCTGAGATTCAGGGGGGCATCCTATGGGGCCCTGGGGGCGGGATTGCCCCCCTCCAGCAGGCCTGATGGGGGAGGGGCCGCGGCGGCCAAGGATACCTCCTCCATCCAGGCCCGGACCCCGCAGGCCGCCCAGGCAAACGCAGGGCCCCAATCACTGGTGCTGGGCCAGGACAAGGCAGCAAGGCGTCCCCGAGAGCGCCAGGGAAACGGGTGGCGTCGGATCGTGAGCCCCGGGCCTTAGCCTCTCCCGGGAACCGGGCGTCTCGTCCTCGAGCCCGTCGACCTTGCGGCAAGCGGGGAGGGGAGAGGAGGGGGCGCGCCCGGAGGCCCCGCGGGCCCGCCGCCGCTGCTGCCGTGTCCCTTTGTTTCTCGGCGCTTCTTCGCGGGCTATAGCATCGCGCGGGCGCCTCAGGCTGCGGGGAGGGGGAGGGGAGAGAAGGGCCCACGGGTGGGGGATGCTTCCCGGCTGCTGGGCCCCCGCCCCCCGGGGGATGGGGTAAGGTGCTCAGGCAGGCCTCCTAAGCCAGGTCCAGGCGCCCCATCCCGCCAAGGTTCTGGGCCGCGGGGTGACCTTGAGCGCGCCCGCCCGACCGCACCACTAGCCCGGCTCCCGGTGCTTTCAGCAGCCACCGAGCTGGTCAGCTCCCCAGCGCGCAGCCACGCCCGACCACGCCCGGGCTGACCACGCCCCTGCCCCGCCCATCTATGCCCCGCCCCCTAGGGCCCTGGGGGGCCGGCCTCGCCCGAGCCCTCGGATTTCCACTCGGCATCCCGGGCGTCTCCCGGGGGCGGGGCTGGCCAGTTCTAGCCCCACCCCGGCTCCACCCCCGCCCCCACCGCGCGACTCCGCTCCCCGCGCCGCCGCGCGTCCTTTGTCTGGTCCCAGCGCCCGGGCCTCCTTCTTCCCCTCTTCCAGTCTCTCGGTTCTCTGTGTGTGTCTCTGTACACTGTGTCTCTTTTTGGGCCTCTTTTTCGAGTTTTGGAGAGCACAGTGGGTGGGGAGATGCTCAGCACTCCCTCCTGGATCCTGGGACCGCCCCCTGATCTGAGAAATGAGACCTGAGAGGCCAGGCTTTTCTGCTGTGTGACTTCAAGCTGGCTCCTTCCCCTCTCTGGGCCTCACGCTGCTCATCCAGGTCCAGGGACGTGACTGTGGCTTCCTGAGAACCCTCAGAACCGCCACAACAGTCCAGCATCCATTCCTCAGATCTGTTCCTTCATTTGAAAAAGGAAAACAGATGCACAAAGTAGACAGGGTGTGGTCAGAGGTCACAGGAGGGCCTTGGAGGCTTGGTTACTACAATGGAGGGCACTCAAGCAGAGATCCACCATGGGGACAGACTGGGAGGAAGTGAGAATAAATTCAGACAGTGAGGGCTCTCTGCATGGAGGGAGAAGGGCCCAGAAGTGGGAGGCTCAGTTAGCACCACGTGGTGGGCAGCCTTACCATGCAGAGCCACTCAATGCCCTATTGTCGTCAGTATCCAGGCATCTGTCACTGTGATCTGTCCGGGATGGGGGGCAGTGCGCAGCTGGGGGCCAAAGGGGTCAGACACTGGAGGGTCTACACAGCAAGTGACCTCAGGTGTGTTCACTGCAAAATCCTTATGTCAGATGTATGTGCAAAAGAGTTGGAGAGTAGAGAGGGAGGGAGGGGGAGACAGGGGTTCAGAGGGGAGAGGTGAACAGAGGAGAAAGAGAAACAGGAGGGAAAGGGAGAGAGAAACAAAGAGGAAGAACTGGAGAGTGGGAGGGAAGGTTTCATTGCTCCCAGCCAGCATCTGCCTCTCCATCCAAGGCCCTCCTCCCCTCTGATTTTACCTCTCTGACCCTGGGACAGCCCTCAAAGGTCCCTGTGATCCCTGTGTCACCCCAGGCCACACATTTGCTGTGGATTGGAGCAGGGTGGGTGTGACCTCCACCAGTCTGATCCCCATTATCAGCTCAGCCGGCTCAGCGTGAAGGAAATGCAGGCGACGCTGATCCAACTAAGCTCTGGCACAGATGGGAGGGAGATGGGGTGATGGTGAGATTGGTAGACGGGCTCAAGATCCCAGGTAGGAACCCCCTCAATCACCTCAACCTACTTCAAGTTGAAGGCAGCATTTAAGGTGGGGGGAGCCTGTAACCCTGTAGGCTTTGCAGTCATCTTATCAGGAGTCAAACCATGACTGCATTACTACCATCTCCTCCTGTCACCCGAAGCAAGTTAAAGGTCCCTCTGTCCCTTAGTTTCTCCCTCTGAGAAATGGAGAGATCTCCAGCTTTCCGTATGGTTGAGGGAAGTCAATGAAAACTTTGCACATGCTCAGTGCCTAGCATATGGTAGAGGTTCCAAAGCTAGAATCTGGTGTGTCCTGAAACAGGGCTGTGTACTGCTGAATGCTTGTTAGGCTCCACATTATCAACTGATCACAGAACTCTACCTCACTGAGCCTGGACAGGAGTTCAGAATTCTTCTCCATACATGGGGGACTTTTGTGCCTTAAGTGGAGGGACAGAGGCCCAGAGAGGCAACATGAGTGTCAGAGGACACACAATGAGGAGGGGGAAGCCAGTAGCTGGCATGTGGTGGCACCCGGTAAATATTTGTTGAATTGGATGAGTAGTAAATTCAGCCAACAGAATGGGTTTATATGTGGATGCCTGGGGTGTGGCATTGAGCAGGATACTCAGTTTCACTTGGCTGTTATTGTTTTTACTATTATGGGCCTTTTCATGAGGAGTCCAACCCCTGGATTTGAATTCTTGGTCCGCTATTTGCCTGCTGCCCAACCTTGTGCAAATCCCTACCCCTTCGTTGAGACTCAGTTTCCTCATCTGTTAAATGGAGAAGAGAGTCCCCTAACATTCAACTTTGGGAGAACTGCTGGATATTCTCACATAAGAATTTTGCCTGGCATATAGCAGGAGTTCAATATATGGCCATGTTATTAGTAAAGTGCTAATGTTAGGGGACGCAGATCCATGGAGTGTGCTTTACTGCTTTACTACAGGCGCCTGTGACAGACATTGCTAATCAACCCAGTGCTTGTTCCTGCTCAGCCTGGACGTGGCTTCAGAATAATCCTCCGGGCAGCCCCCCAGCTAGCCAATCCCATTAAAGATGCAGGGGAGTTGACCCGCTCTGCCATCCTTTTAATAAGAATAAATGGAAAGGAAGCAGAGGCCCAAAGAAGAGCTAAGATCATCCCTGAAGCTGCCCCAACGCAATGGCCACAGTCATTAAAAAAAGCTCTGAAGTCTGACACAAACAGGTTTGAAATGTAGTTCCCCATTTACATCACCCAACATCTCTGAGCTCAGTTTCCTCACTTGTAAAATGGAGAATGTGTTCCAGTCTTTCAAGATTGTTGAGAGCAATAAGTGAAATGATGCCTTGAAGTGCTTCACAGTGCCTGGCGCATGGTAGACGCTCAGTAGAGCAGGACGATTATTAATAGTAGGATATTGAGGCAGGGATGGTGTATGAGGCAAACCTGTTTCCACTTTCCATGGTTGTACCCATGACAGACATGGCTAACTGATCCCAGAATGCTTTCCATCTGCACCCATATGTGGCTTTACATCCTTTCCTGGGCCACTGAGCCAGTAATTTGGGGTTTGCAGCAAAGTAGGGCAGAGAGGCCCAGAAGTGTTAAATAGAGTACCTGAGGACACACAGCTGGGAAATGTTAAGGCTGGCACTAGTTTGGCAGTGACAGTTGGAAATACAGACTCTGGATCAGAAAAACTCATGGACAAATCCCTGATCCACCATTTATGGGCTGCGTGATCTTTGGTAATTTTGAAACATCTCTGAATCTTACTTTCTTCATCTTAGCTCAGGCTGTTATAACAAAATACCATAAACTGGGTGGCTTAAATGACATTTATTTCTCATAGCCGGGAAGCCGGATAGTCTAAGATCAAGGTGCCGGCAGATTTATTTCCTGGTGAGAGCTCGCTTCCTGGTTTGCAGACACTTGTCTTTTTGCTGTGTCCTCACATGGTGGATCATTTCTCTCCTGTCCCTTTTAATAAAGAATGGATCCCATTCATGGGGTCTTCACTTTCACGACCTATTTACCTCCCAAAGGCCCCACCTCCAGGTACCATAACATTGGGGGTTAGGGCTTCAACATATGAATTTGGAGGCGGACACAAGCATTTAGTCCATAGCATCTGTTAAGCAGGGGGAATAAAACTCTCCTCTTTTAGGGGCTATTGTGAATAAGAAAAGAAAAATTGCCTGTAGAGGGCTTTTCTCTGTGCCTGGCATATAAGGAACAATATTTGGGAACAATTATAATATTGTATTTTGAGTCAGCAATGGCTGAGATGATGTGTACCTTGCTGACTCTAATTCTGTGGCCACAGCACACATTGTTAATCATAAGTCTCTTCTGCTGAAACTGGATGTAGCTTCAAATCCTTAATTTCATCCATCTAGAAAGACTACAATCGATTTGAGTTTTTAAGTGAGGGCAACCTATTCCCACTCGTGCCATAAGAGAAGGCCTAAGGAAATGTTGGCTACTTTACCTTCCGATGCTCAAGACAGACACCAATCAATCCAGCGCTGTTTCCTCCTGAGCCCAGATGTGACTTTAACATTCTTCTTGATAATGTAAAATATTGGGTTGTAGGAAAAGTTATGATGCGTTTTTGCAATGAAAAACATAGAAAAAATACATCATGACTTTTCCAACACCCCAATAGATGCAGAATATATTTGAAAGTCGTTTGGAGAGTAGATTTTTCATTACAAGAAACAAATGTTTTGTAACTATGTGTGGTGATGGATTGTTAACAAGACTTATTGTGGTGATCATTTTGCAATATATACAAATATCAAATCATGTTGTACATCTGAAACTAAGATAATGTTACATGTCAGTTATATTTCAATTTAAACAGATGTAGAAAAAGAGCATTCAGTAAAATTTGACATCCATCCTTAAAAAAATATACCTTGTTACGTACTAGGAATAAATTAAACATCTTAACCTGATACAGGCCATTTAACAAAAAAACCTACAGCAAAGGGGTGACCAGTTAGCTCAACTGGTTAGAGCGTGGTGTTGATAACACCAGGGTTGCTGATTCGATCCCCGCATGGACCATTGTGAGCTGCGCCCTCCCTAAAAGAGTCAACTATGCTACTGTAGCATGAAAGCAATGTGTATGTAACCAATGACCATGGCTGTTCCCCAATAAAATTTATTTTTTAAAAAAACCTACAGCAAAGATCATATTTAGCTGTGAAATATTTAAAGCATTTTCTTTAATGTCAGGAATAAAGAAGGCACATCATATTTGTAGCCCCTGCAATAAGATAAGAAAAATAAACACCAGGTATAGATTGGAGATAAATAAAGCAGTCATTATTTGCAGGTGTTATGTTATACGTTAAAAAAAAAAGCTCAATGGAAAACTGGGCAGGGGGGAGGTAAATGCCTAGTGGGAAAATTATGCATAAAGCAAAAGAAATATCAACACATTTGGGATAGGAATTACCTTTGGTGGGAGGAGGGAAGTACATTGTCATGGAGGACTTATGAGGGCTTCAAAGCTAATAAAAATGTTACATTTCTTATTCAGAAGACAAAAGTGTTCATTTTTATTCTGAAAGTGCACAGGTTGGTTTGATACAAACAGGCAAATATATATACAAAGGGACATATGGCATTTATATATGGAATTTTTCACAGTATAATCATGTTAAGTGCTTTGCTTAGTGCTCAAGGAGTGGAAGGGATTATTAGAATAATACGTTGTCCCCTCCCCATGTTCAAGTCCATGTCAGACATGACTGATCCATCACCACCAAGCCCTTCCTTACTCCCCTGTCCCTGGTGTGGGGACTGGGCCGTGAGCGGGTGTGGCCTGTTGTCTTCAGCAGATACTCGGGGCCATGGAGTCTCAGGTGGCAGGGGGCCCGGCCGGCCCGGCCCTGCCCAATGGGCCACTCCTTGGTACAAATGGAGCCACTGATGACAGCAAGACCAACCTCATCGTCAACTACCTGCCCCAGAACATGACCCAGGATGAATTCAAGAGTCTCTTCGGCAGCATTGGTGACATTGAGTCTTGCAAGTTGGTTCGGGACAAGATCACAGGTGTGGCTGCTGGCAGGTGGGAAGGGGGAGGGATAGAAGTGGTAGCCTCAGGGATATAGGTGTGATGAGGGCCGGTGGGACCCTGGGGGATTTGAGGTGTAATGGAGAGACAGGTATGGCCCCAGGTGGGAGGTATTGGGGGCAGATGAGACCCTAGGGGATCTGGGGTGTGATGGAGAGGCAGGGTGACTCCAGATGGGAGGTATTGGGGCAGATGGGACCCTGGAGGTTTTTGAAGTGTGATGAGGAGACAGGTGTGGCCCCAGGTGGGGTCTCTCAGGGGTGATGGGACAGGTGGGATCCTAGGGTCTAAGATGTCCTAGGGGTGTTCAGCCTCTCAGGCTTGGGTCCAGGAGGACTCTGGCAGGTCCAGGGAGTAGGTCATTGTTCTGGTCCTGCCCACAGGGCAGAGCCTGGGCTATGGGTTTGTGAACTACTCTGACCCCAACGACGCAGACAAAGCCATCAACACCCTCAACGGCCTCAAACTGCAGACGAAGACCATCAAGGTTGGTGCCCTTGTTCCCCTGTGCTGCCTGTCCCCGTTAGTGCTCATCCTGACTGTCCCCATTTCCCCTTTGTGACTGCCCACTGGACCGCCCCCTTCACTGCCACACATCCTCTTCCACGGCTCATCTCCTGAGGGGTCCAAATCTCTCCCCCAAGGCTCCCCCAATATCGCCCCCCCCAACCAATAGCTCTGCCTCTCTGAACCTCAGTTTCCTCACTTGTCAATGGGGAGAATATCACCCCGCATTGTGTGGTGGCTCAGGGAGGTACCCAACCTGCTGGCAGTAGGAGAGAGTGACCAGGGTGGGCAGCCCCCTCCCTGCCTTTGTCATGGAAATGGAGGAGGGGTGGGGGCCCATCTGCCATCTGGAACCTAATTAGGGTCTGGGAGGGCGGGATTAACGGTGGGCCCTTCCCCTACCTTTGTGCAATGCCCCTCCCCCACGACCACCCCTCTCAGCAGCTGCAGCTGCAGCTGGGACCCTGGGAGCCCAGGTTCCCCAGGGAAAGATCGCCATGGAAACCCCCCTCTCTAGATTTGCCTGGGAGTTTCTGGGCTCCGCCCCACAAATCTGCTACTGAACCCTGGGGGAAGCTTGGCTGGTGGGGTACTTACTCATCTGGCCCTCAGTTCACCATGGGAACAGAGGTGCAGGAATCTTTTCCTCTCCCTGATCCGAGAAGCGAGGTCATGGCCTGGTGGGTCCCTCCATGGCCAACTAGGCCCAGAAGCCCCCAGGTGTGAGGGTAGACCCTAGTGACAAACTGTAAAGCCCAGAGAGCCACTGTGTACCTGTGATGTGATCAGTGTCAGTGTGTGTGTGTGTGACCTTAGGTTTTGAGACGGTGTTTGTGGGACACTGTAGCTATGTGAGTGGCTGCCATCACGTGGGTCCAGCTATTATAGACTTCGGGTGTGTTACTATGTGTCTGTGGGACATGGTATCTATTTGACAGGTGTTTTGTCACACACTACGACTCCGGCTGTGACCTGTTGGGACTGCGTGGGTGTGTCTGGCTGTGACAGGGTGTTTGTGTGTCACAGTGAAGTTGTTTGGGTGTGTCTACCTGTGCCTTATTTAGGGTGGAATGTGTGTGATGTTGTGGGCTTATGTGGTGGTGTGACTCTTACTGTAATTATCCAAGATTCCCAGAGTTGCCATGAAAGTGGCCAAGGCCTTGTGTTACCCTCCTGCAGGGGTGGTCACCATGGCTGTGCAATGGGTGGCACAGTGTGTCCCAGTGTGTGCATGTGCGTGCATGTGTCTGCCTGGGTGACTGAACACCCGACTAGGTGTTCTAGCAGATTCCGCCCAAAATGTTTCCAACTGCCCATTGTATGCCAGGCCCTGTCCTGGTGAGGGGGTGAAGGGATGGGGTCAGCCCATATCATGGAAGGACAGGAAAGGCCCCTGAAGACCTACTGTGTGTCTCAGATGACCCTTGACTCCAAACACACAGAAGCTCAGGTCCCCTTACCATCATCCCCAATTCCAATCCATCAACAAGTCCTCACCCCTCAAAGCTCACAGACCTATGGGGGAGAGTGAAAACTGTCAAATACATGGCTATGCTTTTTAATTTTTATTACAGAAATAATAGAGCTGATGTGTTTTCTTTTTCTCCTGGAGGACCCCAGGTGTGCACAATGGCACTAATTAGAATCCCCTCACCCCCACCCCTTGGGCACCCTCACCCCATCCACTCCCAGCCCAATTTATTCATTTTGTTAGTTTTTTAATTAGTTATTTGTAATGAAGTAACACGCCCTTGCAACTCACAGCCCCAAACAAAAGGCAGATCCCTGACAAGGACCCCTATCTACCCAGAAGTTAATTTAGAAAAAATAGAAAACAGACATCGGCAAAAATAAGGGGGAGAGGAGCTCATGACACCCCCACCCTACTCCCGCCAGTTATAGGTCACCCTGTTAATACTGGGGGATGTGCCCTTCATTCATTCCATGTTTCCAGGACATTGATAAACACACAATGAGATGGGGTCACACAATACTCACTGCTCTATAAATGGACTTTTCTTTCCTCCACTTTACAATACTCACCACTGTTTCAGGGAAATCAATAGCCATGTCCACCATTTTTTAAACAGCTACAGAGATTTCACTGCTGGGTGGGATCATAATTAATTACATGAATCAAATGATCGTACTAAAACATGTCTAATTCACAACTGAGAGAAGTACTTTGAGAGTAACGGGGAGTAACCCAATTCAGATGGGAGAGGACAGGGAGGACATTTCAACTGAGACCTAGAGAACACAAGAGAGGAAGAGAGTTTCAGGTAGAGAGAACGGCCAGGGCAAAAACCGTGAGGCAGGAAACACGCCTGGTGTTAGGGGAACAAGGAAGAGGCCTGTGTGACTGGAACAGAGCAATCAAAGGAGGAGTGTGTGGAGACGAGGGCAGGGGGTCGATGGGGCAAGTCGTGTAGGGCCCTGTGAGCCATGAGAAGGACCTGAACGCTGAGGAAGGTGGGAGCCACAGAAGGTTCTGAGCAGAGGAGGGATGTGACCTGGCTCAGATGTTCACAGGCGCCCTCTGGCTGCTGTGGGGGGGAACAGCCTGTGAGGGGTGAAGGTGGGATTGGGGACCAGGACTGAGATGGCTGTACTGGTCGGGGTGGGCAATGGTAGGTGCTGGGCCAGAGTGGGGAATCAAAGTGGGCAGAAATATATAGATTCTGGATAATGAGGAAGGTGGAGCCAACAGGATTGCTGGTGGATTGGATGTGGGTGTGAAAGTCAGAGAGGCATCAAAGACAACTGAAGCTGAGTTCTGAGCACCAAGGAGGACTGAGCTGCCATTACTGAGTCCAGGCAAGTTGGGGGCAATTGGGAACCAGACATAGCTACACTGAGTGTGACCCTAGTGAGGCCCCCTCGTGGGGTGCCTGGAGACAGGTGTCACACAGCTGTGGAGCTCAGGGGCCAGGTACATGGTGGGGATGAACATTTGTGAGTCATTACGGTTGAGCTAGTAGCTAAAGACCTGAGTGACCCTCAGGAGCCCAGTGTAGTTGGGAAAAGAAGGGGCCAATGTCCGAGGCTCATTTTCCAAAGGAGTGGGAAGCATCAGTGTTGATGGGATGTCCAACATGAGAGCATGAGCTGAGGATGCAAGAGTCCCTGAGGTCCCCAGGGTGACATGTGACGCCAGGAGTGTGACTCCTTTGACCTCTTTAGGCGACAAGTCCCCCATCACTCTATGCAGGCAGGGCCACAGCCACATTGTCCCAGCCATGGCCATGCCTTGTCCCCCATGCCCCAGTCAGCTGCACCCATGGTGACGTTGCAAGAGACATTTGTTGAGTGA
This sequence comes from Hipposideros armiger, assembly GCF_001890085.2. Classification (NCBI taxonomy): domain Eukaryota; kingdom Metazoa; phylum Chordata; class Mammalia; order Chiroptera; family Hipposideridae; genus Hipposideros; species Hipposideros armiger. The sequence continues at coordinate 1,384,435 of NW_017731648.1, read as the reverse complement.
GCAGATGAGGCATTCCTGTGACTCGGTGGTGGTTCAGTTGTGGCCTCTCTCTCGCCCCATCTGCAAAATGGGTCCCCCTTCACGCCTTTCCACCTAACCCTCCCCCAGGTGTCCTATGCCCGCCCCAGCTCCGCATCCATCCGGGATGCCAACTTATACGTCAGTGGACTCCCCAAGACTATGAGCCAGAAGGAAATGGAGCAGCTCTTCTCCCAATATGGTCGCATCATCACTTCCCGCATCCTGGTGGACCAGGTCACAGGTCAGGCTGCTGGGGAGGGTGCACCTGGCAGGGGTGTTGGGCGGCTGCACCAACGTGGGTTCAGAATGGAGAAATGGGGAACGTCAGAGTGAGAAGGGGGCGAGTGGAAGGGGGTCACACGAGGAGGGCAGGGTCCTCAGGATGCCCTCACCCCCTGGCAGGTGTGTCTCGGGGTGTGGGGTTCATCCGCTTCGACAAGAGAATTGAGGCCGAGGAGGCGATCAAAGGACTGAATGGGCAGAAGCCGCTGGGTGCAACTGAGCCCATCACAGTCAAGTTCGCCAACAACCCGAGTCAGAAGACGGGACAGGCTCTGCTCACTCACCTTTACCAGTCATCGGCCCGGCGCTATGCAGGCCCCCTGCACCATCAGACGCAGCGCTTCCGGTGAGCCACCTGCTGCCCCCGTCCCTGGATAGGGTCCCAAGACTTGAAGCTGTCCTCCCTGAAACCCATTTCTGCAGGGCAGAGGGACATCGGTATGGTACCCACATGCTGAGACTGCTGAGAGCTCTCCAAAGGGCTGTTGGGGGTCTGTCAGGTGCTGAGGCCAGGCCCTTGTATACAGCAAGCATTCAATGTGTGCAGGGCACTACAAGTGGCATTATCAGTGTTAAGAGTTTAGAGTCATCCGATCAGGTCCACCTCTGACTGCGTCCCTCTCTTTCGGGCACATGGCTCCAGCTATCTGTGCCCCTTGGTTTCCTCAAGCACATTTCAGGTGTGCTTATTGTGTGCCAGGGACACGCATTTATTCTGCACAGAAACCCCATGAGAATGCAGCTTGTCTTGTGCCCATTTGACAGATGGGGACCCTGAGGCTCAGAGAGGCATTGTCGCTTGCCCAGCCTAGGCACTGTGATGAGGAGACTCAAACCTTCCCTTCTGGGGACCTGAGCCCTGCAGGGTAGGGACAGGCCAAGAAGCCGAGAAAGGGAGGACAAGGACTCAACAGGGCAGGCGAGAGGCGGTGCTGGAGTGACCACGGTCCGTGCCAGGCGGTGTCCAGCCGGGCGGGGAGCGGGTGGCGGGGGCAGGGCTGATGCTGCTGGCCTGCAGAGTGGGGGCAGGGAGGGCAGGCTGGCTGACCAGCATGACAGCCGGGAGGGTGCCTGGAGGCTACCAGTGACCACTCCTTCTGCTCCACAGGCTGGACAATTTGCTCAACATGGCCTACGGAGTCAAGAGGTAACAGTGCCCCCACCCTGCTGCCCCCAGCCCCTCACTGTACCTCCTCGGACCCTTACCCTGATGGACACCCTCCCCGCCTCACCCCCAGGAATACCAGCTTAGCTGTCTCTGTCCCTGTCAGGAAGTAGTATGTCCATTAAGAGATTTGGGGTCTGTGGAGTTTAGTAAATGCCTACAAAGAGCTACTATGGCATTTGGCCCATGGGCCCTGTCCGTGACCCTCTCCAGCCCAGTGGAAGGTGGGCAGTGGTTGCCTGGGTCACACCCATGCCCCCTGGTTCCCATGTTAAGTCTTGAGTTCCACCTGCCACTATTGGTTGTCTTTGCTGAGGGTCACAGACTGCCCCCATCTGCCCTGTGGTTGGGGATGGACCTCGAGGACCCCACAACATTGCCCACATCTTTGACCCTGTGAAGGTCCTGTGTTTATTGCTTCACGAGCTGTTGAGCGTACGCTGAGTGCCAGGCGCTTGGCTTGGGGCCGGGGCTCCAGCATGGCCCAGCCAGACTTGGTCCCTCATGGAGATGAAATGGTACTGAGCACAGTGCTTGGCACATAGTGAGCGCTCAATAAAAGGTAGCTGTTATTATTATTATTGTTACTGTTATTGATTATCTCAGTCTAGTGGGAAAGGAGACAGTTGGATGAACAGTGTTAGGGTGGTAAAATGGGCAGGAGTAATGAGGACCCATTGGGGACCCCCAACCAGTCTGAGGTGACAGAGCAGAAGTGGAGTTCCTGGCAGCAGAAACAGCATGAGTGAAGGCCCGGAGGAAGGAGCGAGCAGTTAGTCCCAAGAGCTCAAACTAAATGGTTCAGGCCCTGAGGGTCTCTACCCAGTGGCGTGGATCCCCCGTACCCACTGTTTTTTAGGAGCTGTTCTGTGTTGGGGCACCACAGAGAACAAAACTTAGAGAAGAGGAAGCTGATAATAAATATATGATTTGAATAGGAAAAGGCGAAAGAGTGATAGAGGGAGGAGGTGGCCAAGTTATTGGTCAGAGGAGGCCGCCCTGAAGGGGGTGACAGTTGTGCTGAGACCTGAATAACAGGAGAGGGGCATTTAAATGACTAGGCTCATATCCTGACTCCCAGCATTGCCCTTCCTGGGTGGACCACCAGTCACATGGCTGGGTGGCCAGTGAGACAAATGGGACATCGGACAGAGAGCAAGGTCAGGATGCGATCAGGGTAGGGGCAAGGGCAGTTCTATGGGCAGATGTGCCAAGAGGAGTGGCCAAGGGTGCGGGGAAATGGTCAAGGTCAATAGGGCCAAGGACCAGGTAAGGCCAAAGGTCATGGGGTCAGGGTGTAGTTTGGGGCAAGGTCATCGGTGAGGGCCTAATGTTCAGGGATAGGCAGAGGTCAGGAGAGGGTGCAGGTCAGGATGGACATTGGGGGCTGGTGCCTCAGAGGGTGAGGTTAAAGGTGGGGTTACAATGGAGGTCATGGTGAGTCAGGACACTACAGAGCTCACAAGAGTCCCGAGGTCAAGGCATGGTCAGAGGTCATGGCAGTGTTGGGGTCATGGCGTCACAGTGGGGTCGGGGGCATGCTGGGGGTCAGGGCAGAGCCCGCGTGACCCCCAAAGTAGTCCCCTGTCGCTCATCGCCAGGTTCTCTCCCATCGCCATCGACGGCATGAGCGGCCTGGCGGGCGTGGGCCTGTCAGGGGGTGCAACGGGCGCCGGCTGGTGCATCTTCGTGTACAACCTGTCACCGGAGGCAGACGAGAGCGTGCTGTGGCAGCTGTTTGGGCCCTTCGGGGCAGTCACCAATGTCAAGGTCATCCGTGACTTCACGACCAACAAGTGCAAGGGCTTCGGCTTTGTCACCATGACCAACTATGATGAGGCGGCTATGGCCATCGCCAGCCTCAATGGCTACCGCCTGGGCGAGCGTGTGCTGCAGGTGTCCTTCAAGACCAGCAAACAGCACAAGGCCTAAGCCTCCGCCGCCCTCCCCACCCTCCCCGGGCAGCAGAGAGAAAGAGAGAGAGAGAAGGGGCCCGAGAGAGACAGCACAGGCAGACCCCGGACAGCACGAGGCCCCGCACCCCTGCGGGAGCCACAGGGTGAGCACTCGGGCTGGGAGGGTCTGCAGGGAATGGGGGGCTGCCTGGGGGTCCCTCACCCATCCTCCTGCTCCCACCCCAGGCTGGGCTCTTCACTCTCTCGTCTTGGTTTTGTTCATGGCGATGGTTTTTGTTTCTTTTTTCGGCTAAAAAGAAAGCAGAGATGTGCCCCCACCCCAACCCTCAACCACCCTCCACAGGATGGCTTTTGGGAGGGTGCTGAGGGTGCCCTCCAGGCCTCCCCAACACCGAGGTGAGCCTGAGCAGGGGAGGGAACAGGTTTAAAAATCCCCAACAAAGCAAAACATGAGAGGGGTTGGGCATCCCTGGCCCAGAGCTCCTTGGTGATGTGTGAGGAGCAGGGGGAGGGGCTGGAAACAGAAACAAAATGAAAAAAAAAAGGGGGGGGTGGGAGGGAAAGAAAAATTATATTTTTGTAAAAAGGGAAAAAAGACCTCGTGGAGAATTTTTACTGGGGATTCTTGAACTTGAAAAAAAAACAAAAAAAAGACAAAAAAAAAAAAGAAAATATTTTGACAGGCTATGTTTACCAACTGGGGCAAAGACAGGGAGCAGGGTTTAGGGGCTGGGAGGGGGCCACAGGGCCACACAGAAAAACATGCAGGGGCACACACTCACACCCCACAGGAACACACAGCAGCACTGACAGACCCAGAGGCACGCCCCAGACACGTTTAGGAACTCGACCAAACTCAGACACGTGGACAAACATGGATAAAACACAGGAAACTGAAGCATGGGACCACGTAAATGTGGCAGAGGTAGAACATGGACATGGACAAACGTGGACACAAGCAGGCGTGGACATGCAAACATTTTCATGCATATACATGGAGACATGAAAGTGGAGACATACATTTGGACATACAATTCTAGACACCCAGTCATGGAGAAACAGAGACACAACACCCAGGAACACACAGACATGCCCATAGCATCCCTCAGGCCCAGGTGAGAGGTCCCAACCCAGGCCCCCACCCAGTCTGCTTCCTTTAGCCAGGCCAGCCCGACCCCTCCTCCGGGCACTTGGCCCTAGTCGCCCCTGCCCCGGGTTCTCTGCAGAGCTCTCTCCTGGCTCATCAGTGGTCCCTGCCGCCCAAGAACACAGGTGTGCACACACAGCGTCCATGCATCCAGACACACACGATACCTCGTTCACTTTTGGCGTCATGGTGGGCTGGAGGCAGCACCCCCCCCCCCAACACTTGAGGCCAAAGGACTCCCTGCCCCTGGGACTGAGCCTCCCCTGGGCCCAGGCCCTGGCCCACAATACCGAGGGGGAGGTGGGGCCCTGAGCCTCCCCCAATCCAGGGCCTTCCTGGCAGCAATCACCTGCCGCTCCCCACCAGGCCCAGGGTGGACGGCCCGGGGCCCAGCCCCGCATTCCCTTCCTGTCCACTTGTCACCCCCTTTCAGTTTGTTGGGTTTTTCCGTCTTTCCAGATGAGTGAGGGCAGTGGACGCAGCCTCCATCCCCAGCCCCAGCCCTGGCTTCTGTCTGGACTTTCCATCCCCCTAGTTTTCATTCTTTGTAACGAAAAATTCCCACAGAAGCCAAAGGCCGGAGCCCCTGGGAGCCCTCGCAGCCCCCCACCCCCTGCAGCGGGCCCAGTCAGAACTGAGAATCGCAAACCCCAATTTTAGATTCAGTTGACCTTCCTCCAGTGTCCCTGCTTTGGTGTCCGGCCATGGCCCCATCTGACTGCCCAGCTCTCTCTCCCCGACCCCTCCCCGGTGTTTGTTATTAAACGTCTGTGGAGCTTCTGCTGCAAGGAACAAAAAGAAAAAAAAAAATCAAAAAAGCAACAAAAAAACAAATAGAAGAGGAAAAAAGCAACAAAAAAAGGAAGAAAAAAAACACACAGAAGAGATTTAAAAAAAAAAAAAAAAAGGAAAAAAAAAACCAGACATAAACTGGCACCAGTTAACTTTCTTGTACTTTTTTGCCGAATTTAGCTTCTTGTAGTTTTAACTTATTGCTATGTTAACTATTTATTCTTGTTGCCCTGTAAGGACATTTGTGTATATTTCTGTTCCTTCATCCAGTTTGCAAGTTTAAAGGAACCACGATGTTCTGTTTCTTTACGTTTTGCCGAGATGTGGTTATGCCTAATTTATTTATAAAAGGGGAAGTGGAATCATTAAAGTAATAATAATTATTAATAACAGTAACGGTAGCCGAGTGGCAGCGGGGGCACATGCGCTTTGCGGGGCAGTCCCCCACGTAGCCAGCGACGTCCGGGTCTCAATGGGATTATTTTTTGCTCGTCTTGAGAATTTTTTCAGTCCTATTTAGCTGGTGAAAACCCTAGCTTGTTCTTGATACACCAACCTATTTATTCTTGTGGTTTTTAAGTCCTCCCTGATCTCTCCACTCCCCTCCAGCAGGGCAGGCCCCCCAGCGGGTCCCTCCCTCTCCCTCTGCTGTTTCTTGGGGCTTTCTCCCCTCTGCCCTCCTTGCACGCGGGGACACGTGTGCACACGTGGGCAGCGTGCTGGGGGCATCTGTGAGCAATAAGGGCTGGGTTTGTCCCCCACCATGGGGGGGACTGGGCTCTGGAGAGGGGTCACCACCCCACACCCCCTACTGAGGCCTAGGCCCCTGCCACCCCCAAGACTGGGAGGGCACTTCTTTTTCTAAAACACAGAACTCAGCCCAGCCAGCCAGGCCCCCTCCAGGGAGGCCAGCCCCTCACCCCAGAGGAGGGGCCTGGGGTCTTCCACCTCCCTGGGGGCAGGGGCAGGGCCCGTGGGGAGGGGACTCAGCCCCTCCAGCCCTCCCTTCATCCTGTTATTTATTCGGAAGGTTTCACATCATGACAGAGTCCATATGTTGGAGGTGATAAAGAACTGTAAAAAAAAAAAGACCAAAAAAAAAAAAAAAAAAAAAAAAAAAAAAAAAAACCCCAAAAAAAAAAACCCAACAAGAACACTTTGCGTTGCATTTAGACTATTTATTACCGGATTATAGGCCTGGCCGCGGTAACAGACTTTTACATGGAATTGTTTAATTATTTGTACTTTTCATGCCAGAAAATAAAAGTTCAGAATCTTATGGCCTGTTGGGTGTTTGTACACCAGAAAGCGAGCTGTGGTGGAGTGTGTGCTGTTGGCCCTGGCTGTGTGGACTTGCACAGACCGCTGTCCCTCTCTGGGCCTAGGCCTCATCTCAAGTTCCTTGGCCTACCCGCAGCACAGTTGACACTGGGAGGGTGGGAGACCTGCTCAGGCGGAAATCCAGGGTCCCCTGGTGCCAGACTTTGCTGTTCTGTGGGCATCACAGGTGTGAATCATCTCAGGTGTGACTCAGGCCCTGTGTAGCTGGCCTGATGGGGGAGGCCAGCCCAGCATCTACAGAAAGCTGCTACCCCATCTGTTCTGCCCTCTGCCACCCTTGGCCCATTTCACATCTGACAAAGCAAGACAGACACAGATGGGTTGGGAGGGTCATTTATTTTTGAGGTCACAGTCAATTCACTGTCCCCATCAGGAGGGGAGGCAGATGCCCTGGGTAGGGGGTTCAGGGCAGAGTGGGCAATAAACCACCAGGCTGGGGGCCTGCGGAGGGTGCGCTCCTTTAGTCCATCTTTGGGGAATACCAGGGCCTGGGAACATGGCTCTGTCACGCCTGGTCCCCCAAGAGCAGGGGGCCTTCTCACGGTTCCTGCCCCCCGTGGGAAGGGCAAGGAAACCCAGAGGGGCAGGTCTTGGTCCACAGATTGTGGGGTGGGTGGGCAGCACGGCTGGGGGCTGGTTCCATGTCTTGAAGTTCTGGGGCCAGAGAAAGACCCAATGAGAAAGAGACAAAGGGACACAGGTGAGGAAAGCAGTGGTGCTGGCCTGTTTTCCTTAGACCCCACTGCACCCCCAACCCAGGCAGGCAGAAACCCACCTCCGTGCCCAACAGGGCTAGAGTTCATCGTGGTCGCCATCCACAGGCAGTTCAGGGGGCGGCTCCGGGCAGGCGGCCGGTGTCATCAGCTCCATGAGGTACTCGCAGCGACTGGGCTCCATGGTGCTGGTCACAACTGTCTCCTTCCCACACAGCAAGCGCACCTGGGGAGGGTGGGCGGGAGGTGGGGGCTCAGGCGGGCTCAGCCGCGCCTGGGTCGCCAACACCGCCCCCCACACGGTTCACTCACAGTGGTGGAGCGGCTGGGGCCCTGCCAGCAGCCCGTACCCTGCTCATACTTCATGGCGCTGAACTTGTCGTGCTCAGGACCGGCCCAGGCACCCCAGGTGCTGCAGGAGAGTGGGGTGCGGAGGGTGGGCCGGCTGGGAGCTGGGGTGGCTGGGGGTGGAACGGGGGAGGGGAGCCCGGCCTGAGACTACTCACCCGAGGCTGGTGGGGGAGCCGCCGAGCTTGGGTTTCTGTGAGACAAGCTTGAAGGGGCAGAGCCTATAGATGTACCTGTCACGGGATAGGGCTGGTGGGCAGGGGGACACAGGACGCCAGCCACCCTGATGGTCCTAAACATGGGGGTGGGCATACACAGGCCCCTCGAACTCCACTGACTGCCCCTAAAGCCACCTCCCTTACTCCCCGTGACCTTGCTCAGGCTTGGACCCTCCGAGTCCACCGCCCACCTGCCCTTGGCGGGGTAACGCACTCATTGGTGGTGAGCTCGTAGCACTGGCTATACAGGTAGGCGAACTCCCCATTGGGACCAAAATCAAAGGAAATCTCCTGCTCCAGGTTCCTAGAAAAGACGGCAAGTGGTGAAGGGGCAGCTGGAGCAGCACATCACCACAGACCGACTCAGGACAACGCGGAAGGTCCTATGACCCATGGTGGACGAATGCATGGGGGATGGGCTCTGGCTCCCCGCCGCATGGGGACCTCAGGAACCACTGCCACCTCTTTGCCTCGGTGACAGCGGTTGCCTCAGCAACTCCCCATTACACCTCCTCTGGGGAGCTGGGCAGCAGGCAGCTGTGGGGCAGGTGGAGATGCTGCCCTGCTGTGGCCAGACCCACACTCCCATACCTAATGGACTCCTCCATGTCCCTCAAGGACCGCTCGGCCTCCTCAAACTTGTTGCGGGCCTCCTGGGCGGCTGCAGGGGCAGAGGAGGAAGTCAGAGGCACTCCTACCCTCATCCAGGGAGAGGGGAAGGGGGTGCCCGGACACACCTGCGTCCCCACCCCCCAGGCCTGCTCTGGGTGACACTGGGCACAGGAAGGCCCTGCCAGCCACAGGGCAGACCCCAGCCCACTGCCCAGGCTCTCAGCTCCCAAGGGAACAGGGCCAGGGCTCCCCACCTGAGAGGAGGGCACAAGCGAGCGGCAGCCTCTAAGGAGGCAGGAGGGCCCCTGGAGCTGATGGGGGTGGAGCCAGCCTCCCCGAGCCTCAGCCCCCCAGTCTTGCTCAAGGAGCAGGTGGGGACTGGTTCACGGTAGGTACAGGCGATGGGGGAGGCAGGTATGGGCAGCGCCCCTCCCTCCCAGGCCCAGTGAGCCCTCACCGTCAATGAAGGCCTGTGTCTGCTCGTCGTAGGGTGGCATTTTGTCCTCCTCGGTGGTGCTGGCCGGCTGCGGGGGCATGAGTGGGGGTGGGGCCTCCTGGGGAACGGGCAATCAGCAAGTGACCCAGCCCCCGGCCCCCCGTACGCCCTTCTTCCCCAGGCACACACCTTGGGCTGCTCCCCCTGCGCCTGGGAGTCCTCCTCCTCCTCCTCCTCCTCCTCCTCCTCAGCCTCCTCTTCCTCCTCCTCCTCCTCCTCTTCCGTGGGCAGTGAGGGAACCGGGGGCTGCTCCTCCTTGAGCTCCGTCAGGTCAGGAGCAGAAGGCACAGGCGAATCCGTGGGTAGCGCCTGACAGGCATGTGGGGTGCTCAGTGCTGAGGACTTGGGAGTCCGCCCCCTACCCCATGGCACCGGGTCCATGCTGAGACCGTTGCGCCAGAGGCGGCCTCAGTGTCTCTGGCCCTTCCAAGAAGCCTGGAGGGAGGGACTGACAGCTGGGGGGTGGGGGGTCTAAGGCAGCCCAGCTGGCCAGGGTGGCCCAGCGCCAGAACTGGAGGCAGTTCCTTTGTGAGGCATCAGGGGGCGGGGCGGGGGTGCAGGACCACATCACCTCCCCTCCCCCACTGACCTCAGACTGATACTTGTCCCTGATGGCAGCCCAGACTCGGTCATGGAAGGTGGTGGCATCCATCTGCATGTCTCCCCCTAGCAGGGTCTGTGTGCATTTGTTGGGGTACTGTCAGGATCAGGGCTTCCGGGTGCCCCTACTGTGCCCAGGCACTTGCAAGGTGGGCCTCAGGCTGTGGTGCCAGGCACAAGCCCTGGACACAAGGCCACACCTGGGCCAGACTGGGTGAGGTGCAGCAGCCAGAAGGGGGCAGCACAGGCCAACAGAAAGAGGAGCGCCCCCACTCTGGGGCTGCGGGAGGGGGACTACTGGAGAGACTAGGGAGAGTGAGAGAGAGCGAGCGGGAGAGGCCATGAGCACCAGGAAGGGACCCGGCAGAGGCCAGCAATGGACAGCAGGATGGAGAAGCCGGGTGCAGACTGCGCAGAGACGGGGCGCCAAAGGCCTCACACTCATGGGAGCTGGTCAGGGCACGTGGACGGGAAACCTGGCTCTGTCGCAACCACCCTATGGCTCCCATGTGACCCCATTAGGTCCCAAAGGGCAGGGAGAACTGGTGCTGGGTAGTTGCCTTCCTGGCTCCCCAGGCAATGCCAGGCCACATCAGCCATGCTGGGTGCCCCAGCAGCCCTGGCCCAGGGCCAGCAGGGAACTTTCCCCGGGAACAGCCCACAGCCAGCCTGTCTCCCGTCCCAGGCACTGAAGTCACCTGGGGCAATCCCCTCTAGGAGTCCCAGGCCAAGGGGCAGGGTGGGTACCTGGGCTTCCCCTTCTGATAGTGCCCCATCCCCATCAGTGTCCAGCTCTGGGTGGGTTTGCAGCTCGGCCACCGAGACCCTGCAAGGACACAGGCAGAGGCCAAGAGAGGCCAAGTGAGCCTCAGAAAGTGGGGAGGGGAGCTCTAGGGTTGGGGCCCCCTCCAGCCTCCACCCTTGGGAAGAATAGGTCCCAGCCACCCAGTCCCCTGCCTCTTACACCAGCCTTAAGTCTCCACAACACTGAAGGCGCTCAGAGGAGGGACAGGGACAGGGGTGGGATTAGGAGACACCTGGATCCCGTGTCCCCCAAGACCCCTCTCTTCCTGACCCACCAGCAGCATCCATTTCCTTCCACCCTCAGCACCCAATATATCCAAATTGCCCTCTGACTGGCGCCCTCCACTCAGCGGACCCCAAGTACCCATGAAGGCCTGGGCACCACATCCTGTCCCCCCACCCATCACCACTGCCAACCAGGAAAGGATATGCCCTGCCCATTCTGCCCTCTTGGTTCCTCTGAAGTCCCCTGCTCCTTGCTGGGGTGCCTGCCCAGCCTCCTTGTTCCCAATACCCACCCTCCACTGAGCCATTTGCCTGGAGTCAGCCAGCAAGTTCAGGGGCACAGCTGAAGGGTCTGGTTTTGACCAGAGTAGGCTTGGAAACAGTAATGGGATCCCTCGTCACCTCGCTCAGTTCCCCTCATCTCCTCCCCCAACCCCAGCCTGTTCTGGACCCATTTTACACATAAGTAAGTAGCGACTCACTCAGAGAGGGGTTGGGACCAGCTCAGGCCCCACGGTGAGAAGGTGGGGGGCTGGCTGGTTTCTAAAGGTGATTGGGTGGGAGGAAGGGGTCCCAGGGCAAGGCAGGCATACTCACACCCCGTCCATGTCGTCGTCCAGCTCCTGAAAGGCACTGGTCGCCAGCTCCTGCTCCTGCTGGGCCTTGGAGGCGGCCTGCTGCTCTGTGAAGGGGCCAGCTTTGTCACCCTCTGCCCTGCCCGCTGGTTCCCACCACCCTGAAATCTGCTCTCCCCCAACACCAGCTCTGTGCCTGGCCCTATGCTGGGCAGAGGGGCCCTGAGTCAGGCCACTGTGTGGGACAGACTGGGGGCAGGAGCCAGGCGATGACAAGAGCTGGCCAGGGCGGCGGCGGGGGCAGGGGAGGAGACGAGTAGTGCCAGGCTGTGGGGAGACTGAAGGGAGAGCTGACAGGTCTGCAGATGGGTCAATGTGAGGGATGATTGAGGACACTCCTGGGACTTTGGTTTCAACAAGTGGAGGCTAGCAGAGACCATGTGAGAGGAGGGTGGGGCTGCATGTCCAGGAGGCCCCCACAAGGGGCCCAGCACCCCACCAGGCTCTTTCCAACATGAAGATCAGGGAACAGAGACAAGGGTGGACGTACGGCCAGGCAAGGGGGGTAACCTGGTGAGTCTGGGGTCCCTGTGGGACATTTAGAGGCAGGTCCATTCAGGTACAGCTTCATTTGTGGGTAGGGAACCAGAGCAGAGGTCAGGGTCAGGGTCCTAGCCCACAAGAGGCACCGGGGTCTTGGGCCCACTGAGCAGGAGAGTGTGGGCCACCAGGAAGGGCAGGAAAACCATCCTTGTGGAGCAGTGTGGCTTCTATGAAGGTGGTGAAGGAAAGCTCAGACTTAAGAAACAGGAAATTCAAGCCTCAGGAACCAGGACACAGAGTATAGGAAGCAGGTTCAATCCGGACGAAGAGGCTACATGGCTTCACAGCATTGGAGGGGAAGGCTGGGCTTGGGGACAAATGTTTGGGCAACAGAGGTCTGAGCGTATTGCTAGGCCGAGGGAAGGTGCCAGCCACAGAAGACCACCCAGGAAAGGGGAGAAAACTGAAGGCCCAGTGTCTCTAAGAAGCAGGAGATGGTGGAAGCCAGGGTGTGGGGGCAGACATGGCCTCCACTGAGGAAAGAAGGAAGAAGGGAACCCTTGCAGGCACTTCCACCCAACGACCCTGTGTGATTCTGGACAGGGAGCCTCTTTGGAGTCAGCTCCTCCCAGGTTTCCTGGCTTCCCGTTCCTCCTCTGCTCTGAATCCTCTATGGCTCCCACCTCACTTGGAGTAAAAGTGCAAACAAGTCTCCCCATAGCCCCTAAGGCCCTGCCCATCAGCACCTGCCCTTGTCTCCCCCGACTCTCCTCGCTCACTCCTTCCAGCCACACAGCTGCCTTGCTTCTCCTTAAAAATCAGACATGATACTGCCTCAGGGCCTTTGCATCTGCTCCCTGTGCAGGCAGGGGATTTCTCCATCTGCTTCAATGCTGTATTGCTGGTACCTGGGGTGTGCCTGGCACATAGCAGGCACTCAGCAAATGCTTGTTGGATGAACTACTGAATTATTGATTATGAGAAATTAAGGCAGAGAGAGAGAGGGAAGGAAGAATGCGGCAGATGCCAGAGAGACAGAAGAGATCAGCAGCGTGGCCTCAGAGGTAGGCTTGCCTGGTTCCTGGTTATCAGCCACATGTGCAGCTGGGGCCACACCTCTAACTCCTTCCTGCAACGCTTTGTCCTTTAACTAGTCTGGAGTAGAAGGCTTCTTTATCCCCCACCTGCCCCTTCTATCCTGCTTCCGTGGTGTGTTCCCCAAAGGAGCAGACTGAGAATGAGGACCAAGGCTTCCAATTTCCCGTAATACTTGCATGACCTGCCAACAGCAAGAAAATGCTGGACACAGCATAAAAAATCATCTTAAAACTAACCAAGGGGCCGGCCGAGTGGTGCGTTGGTTAACAACTGGCTTGGGACGCCAGAGGGCCCCGGTTCGGATCCCACATATGAGGGCCAGTGACACTGCCCTCTACAGCTAAGATGCTGAACAACAGCTCGACCTGGAGCTGGGCTGCCGTGAGGTGACAGCGACGGCATAGGCTGCAGTCCCTGCTGCAGTGGGCTGCCATAAGCTACCATGTGTAGCCGGAAGCCAGCGTGAGCAGCCGTCCAGAAGCTGGCGACTGATCTGCCTCGCCTGGGAAGAGCTCAATGACGGTGCCAACTTGGGCCAGTGAAGCAACATCCTCCACAACTAGACTGAAGAACAAAAACAACAAAAAAAACCCCAGCAACTTGTCTGTTCCCCTTCCCCCGATTCCCCAATAAAATCTTAAAAAAAAAAAAACTAACCAAGGCAGTAGAAATTGCCAGGGGAAAGAGGCATTTGGGAAGGTAAGAGATGCAGAAGCAGGTTTTGCCCTAAAGGACCTTGCCAATCCTGGCAAATTTGGATGTCTGTTTTGATAAGAACTTGTTGGGCCAAGGAGACAGAAATCAAACTCCAAGGTGGGAGCATAATAGCAGACACCCCACACACACACTCCAAATAACGACACTGTGACCCCAGAGGGCTACCTCAGGGAGAGAGAGGCTGGATTGGAAATTACCCAGCCTGCACTCAGATCTCGGCTCACACTGCCTGAGAGGTTGGAGAAACGTCCAACCTGAATCCAAATTGGGGGTCCCTAAATGGTTAAGCGTTCCCACACGGCTGGCAAAAAGAAAAGCCCTTCCTCTCTAGACAAGGACCTCTCATCCTAGGCTACAAGTTATTCCCACAACTGACTGTCAAATATGATGATCAACACACAGTCCAAGATAACTAGGCACATGGGGAACTGAGGCATCATGATCAAGTCAGCAGAGAAAACAAATAGGTGATGAGCGAGTCTTCTGGGCCCAGGCTCTTCCTGGCCAGGATGCAAGGGCGGGTGAGTCCTGGCCACCCAGAAACATACCTTCCCACAGCTTCTGGTGCTGGTCTTTGGCCTCCTTCTCTGGCTTCTCAGCCTCCTCCTTCACCATCCGCAGCATCTCCACCTGCTCCTCCAGGGACTTCTTTCTGGTCTGTAGCTCAATGAGCTTTTGCTGGGTGGGCAGAAGGCAAGGGGCCAGTCTCCTCCTGTTCTGCCTTCCTCCTCACGAACATCCACCTCCCTGCCTCTACTTCACATGGCAACTGCAGGGTCTTTCCAAAACACACAGCCCACTGATTCCCCCCGCAGCCCACTGGAGAAAAACCCAAACACCTCAATGTGGTCCCTAGGCCCCGTGTGACCAGTCCCCTGCTGCCTCTCTAGCCCCGTCTGCCCCTCTGCTATCTAAAACTCTAGACCCAACTGTACAACATTCAGACCTCCAAAAGCTCTCTGCCTCCAGTTCTTCACACATGCTTTCCTTCTGTCTGGAACACTGCCTGGCTATCTCTGAATTACCTTACAGATTTCAGCTTAGATAGAGGCCTCCTCCTCCAGGAAGTCTTCCCTGCTTGCTTCCCTCAAGACGATTGGGGATTGGGGGAAGGAAGGGAACCAGGCAAGTCTCCTCTATGTACCACAGCCCCAAATTTCCCTTTTCCCAGCAGCCTTGGGCATCACCTTCTGTTTGTCTGTCCCTCCCACTAGACAGTGTACCCTTCAGGCAGTTCCTGGTCTACTTCTAGCCTCATGCTCAGTGGGCCTCATGCCCAGTGTGAAATGTCCACATCCTGGGCCTCTGTGGACATTTCAAGAAGGAACAAGTATGCTGGGCAGGTTTCAGCCTAGGAATGGGGTCCCAAGCTGTAGGGTCTTAGTCTAGGCCCTCACAGGATCACTTTCCTCCCAACACCTCAGCCTGGCCTACTGCCAGGATCCTCCCCCAGGCAAAGGTCACTTGGAGACAACCTCGCCACATGGCTCCACCACCATTCCCTAAACTTGGGAAGGAGCTCACTGCCCCATTAATTTGAAAGAGACCTCACTAGCCCAGCCATGGGGATGGGAGAAGACCTGGAACCTTCCCTGGGCAGAGAAACAGAGCTGGAACACTTGCTCAGTAGGTCGAGCAGAAGCCCAGGAGCAGTATTGAGGTCTCTGAACCATGAAGTGGCCATGGGGGTGGCAGGCAGGGAAGGGAGATACACAGTTGGGGATGTACCCTCTTCTGACCCACAAAGCATCCACCCTATTGAATTAACCCAGTTGCTGCTGACGGACACGGTCTTGAGTCCTCCTCCAGAACAGAGAAGCCAGTCATCAGCCCCATCATACAGACACCAGAACCACGGCCCAGGATGCAGCAAGGCGTCACTCCTATTCTAGGAGGCAGCAGAGCTCCTCGCAGCCCACGGTCTGCCACCCAAGGCCCCGGTAAACACCTGTGCTGACCACTGTCCACTTGGTAACGGCTTAACCAATGACTAAATGCCCAGTGCACAAATGAGTAAACCAAGGCGCAGGCAGACAGTAACCGGCCCCAGGAGCAGGCATCAACCCTACCCAGCCTCGCCAGCTCATGCCTCCAGACCTCCTCAGGGCCCAGATTGTCCTGAGTCAGCCTCATGGGTCCCTCACCTGTTTCTCCTCCCGGGCCTTCTTCCAGTCCTCAATAAGGATCTTTTTCAGGCGGAACCCCTCACGCGTAACCTCTGCCATCTGCTGCAATGTCTCTCTCTCCTTACGGCCCTTCTCTCTGGGGTGGGGGGCACACACAGGCAGCACAAGGGGGCACTTAGGACCCATCAGATCTGCCTCTTCCAAAAGGGCTCAACCCCACCTGCTGCTCCCATGTTGGGGAAGGTAAAAGAGCAAACCCTCCTCCCCTACCTCCCCAGGCTCTCTAGGCCTCGGAGCCCCGCACCCCCATTCTTGTGAGGAGGAACAGTGCGCAAGTTTCACCCATCCTTGGGGTCAAGAGAGGGACTAGATAGTGCTGGGATGTGGGGCTGGAAATTGGCTCCCAAGAGAGAAAGGAGAGAAAAGCCCAGAAATCAGACTCCCGGACAATCTGGCCAGTAAGCATGTTGTGCAGGATCCACTCTCTACTTAAATAAAAGATCTTCGCTCAGGAGAGAATTATCAGGACTTTTGGTTTTGTTGAAAAACGAATCAGGCCCTGTTACCTGCCATCAACTAACAGGAGTCAAGGGCAGCTGTCCCTTTAGATGCCTCTTTCTCCACCATTCCCCACTGCCTTATACTCAGCCTGCTTCTGCCATTTAGATTACCTGCCTGTGGGCATTTCAGGTTTCAGGTCCTGTTGCAGAGCATAGCAATTAAAAGCATGGAGTCTCAAATTAGACCGACCTGGGCTCTGCTGTCTCCGAGCTACATGACCCTGAGGAAGTCATTTTCCTTTCTAAACTTGAGCTTCCTCACCTGTTGAATGGGCAAATGACTGCAATTGCGTCTGGGCCAGAGGGAAAACTGGTGATGGAGCATTCACTAGGCACCTGGCACAGAGTGAGTGCTCAATACTCAAAAGCAGAAAAGAGAGGGGACCTTATTCACTGGGCAAGGCAAGGTCCTGGAGGGGTGGATGGCACCCACGTACTTGCAGGTATTCTCACAGACGATCCCACTATTGTACTCGTCCGTCCCGTCGCAGCAGTCTGAGGGCAGAGGTGGGGGTGTTAGCAGACCTGGCAGTGCCTCCTCCCTCCACCCATTCCTTTTCCCCTAACCCCAGTGGGATCTCATTTACCACAAACTCCATCATTGACCCATCTGGATGAGATGTACAGGGGCTTGTAGCCTGTGTTGGTGCAGTGGAAGCTGCCGTTGGGACAGGCGGCCGTGCCTGTGGGAAAGAAGGGAGACAAAGTTTTCAGGGTGTGTTCAGAGCCTGACATGTCACATCCACCTAGACAGATCCCCGCCCGCCCCCAGACATCCTTGCACACAGAGAGCACAACAAACATAAAAACAAACATTTCTGAGTAAAGGAAGGAGACAGCTGCACACTCAGGGCCTGAAACAAAACTCTCCAGTGCTTCCTGCTGCCTTTCCTCACCAATACCCTCAGAAGAGGACCACCAACTCCTCCCTCCCTTGCCTTCACCTCAGTCTCTTGTCTGCCCTTTGGCCTTCTCCCATCTCTGGATTCTTGCACATGCTGGCCTCTCCATTTGCAGCACACTTCAGGGTGCAGCTGAGACCTCACCTCCTGATCCCCAGACTGGGTGGGGGCCTTTTGGGGCTCCCACAGCTCCTGTGGCTCTCCTCACCAAACCACTGACCACGGGCTTCTGTGCCTGCTTTCCCCACTCAACAAGGAGTGGGACTGGGTCTGTCTTGGTCACCACAGGGCCAAGAATTCACCAGGTGCTCAATAAATGTATGATAAATGAATGAAGGAAAAACTCACCTGGCTCATCTGAGCCATCCTTGCAGTCACAGTAGTCATCATTGACCTGATCGAAAGGGATGGTGGCCGAGCTGTCCAGGCAAGTGAAAGGCTTGGACTCATCATAGAAGTGAATGTCTGGGGAGGCAAGAAAGGACTCAGTCAGGGCAGGAAGAGGCCCTCTGAACCTAATAGCACCTCTGCCTCCACTCATCAGCTGAGCACTGCCACCTTTCCTACCCAGAGGAGGGGAAACTGAGGCAAAAGGCTATAAAATGCCTAGCCCAAGTCGGCCCCTCCCACACCCTACCCCGATCATCCAGCGGCGGACTTACTGGTGAGGGAGACGCCGCGGGGCCGCTTGACCTCCACGGCCCAGCACACGGGGAGCAGCAGCAGTAACAGTAACATCTTGCCGGAGGTTCGGAGGCGGGAAAAGTGTTCTGTGGGAGGAAGCAGGCTGCGGGGAGATGCGCTGTGCTCCAACACTGCAAGAAAGGGGCGGGAGGTCAGTGGCAGAGGGCTACTATCAGCTAAAAGAAAGCACCTCTTCCTCCTGCCAACAGGATTCCTCCATCGCTTCCGTGCAATGGGGCTCATGGGGAAAGATATGGGAGGGAGTCTCCCCAATTCTTTTCAATGGTGGGGATCTCAAAACCTCCGCTCTCCACTGACGGGGCGGGGGGATGAGCTAGCCAATTCCCGCCAATAGGCCGAAGGGGTTAACAGCCTCCTCCTCTCCCGACACATATCCTCAGGCCAACCACCAAGAGGAAATTGGGGTGCCCTACCGCCCTCTAATTAATCACCTACAAAAGGCCGGGGCAAAGGCCAATATCCACCGCGCCCCCCTAGCCCAGCAGCCAACGGTTCCTTCTGCAGAAAGAAAGCGGAAATGTGCGGGCTGCGTCACTTCCGGCACCTCGACGCGCACCTGGGACGGAGGTTCAACGACGCCATGTTGGGAGTGACAAGTGAGGCTGCCGGAACCTAGACAGCCATCTTGGATAGGACTGTGAAGCCTTAGAAGAGATAGTTCTGAAGGTTCGCGCTTAATGGCGGCGCAAGGCGCCTCCATCTTGGGAGTGGCAGGTATGCAGTCGCAAAAGAAAGTTCCTGAAAAATGCCCGCGAATCCCGGGCGGGGTTGAGGGAGAAGAGGACATGGGATGAGCACGTGACGCCGAACTAGACCTACCCCAACATTCTGCTCCGCGACTCCGCCCTGTCCTCTGTTGGGACCGCCCCTCCATGCAGCATCAGCCAATGAGAGCAGTGGTGCATAACGCGGGCGGTTTCCATGGGAGCGCTGGAAGGAGGAGGGGAGGAGGTTACCTAGCAACCGGGAGATGCTGCGAGGCCCCGCCAAGCGGTCGGAAAGTGCATTTCCATTGCCGGAGGAACCCGAGCTGAGAGATCCCGGACCGAGCGATTTCTACTCGCCCACCTAAACCTCAGGTGTCTTTGGCCCCAACCCAGTCATGACGTCTCCCCTGTGCAGGGCGGCCTCCACCAACGCCCTGGCTTCTCAGGACCAGATTTCGGCCTCTTCCAAGACCAAGGGCCGTCAGTCTCAGGCCAAGCGCGGCCAGCCTAGAGGCAAGGGCACGGCACATGCCTGGCCCTCACTCCATTCCAAGAAGGGACCCGGCTCTGCCAGCCGGGGGAGGTCTGCTGTGCACACGCAGGTGGCTGAGTTACAAAGGAAGATACAACTCTTAGGTAAGATGGCTCCAAAGGGCATAGAAGGGTCAGGAGTCAACAATGTCCACCCAGCCCTCTGGCTAGGCATGGTGTGACAAGGATGTTTCACCAGTATTCATCCAGGTGGCCAGTTTCTGGATGCAAAAAATCATACTTGTTCATGGTTTTCCTCATCTCATAAAACTTTTCCAGGGCTCAGAGCCAACTGGACTGTATTTCATACTTTTATGTAATATCAACTCTTCTGTTATGCATGGTGTGATGAAGAATATAGGTTTCAGAGCCAGATTTTCTGGGTTCAAAGCCTGGCTCTGTATATACTAATTGTTTGACCTTGGGGAACTAAGAGTAATCTAATTGCTCTGTTTCTCCATCTGTAAAATGGGGATAACAGTACAACCCTATAGGTAGTTGAAATGTGTTAAATGCTTAGAGCAGTGTCTGGCACATAGTAATGCATTACAAAGTGCAAACTAGTGGTTCTCAATGGAAGAGGGCCATTTTGCTCCCCAGGGGACATTTGGCAATGTCTGGAGACATTTTTGGCTGTCATATTATTGGGGGACGGTGCTACTGGCATCATAGAGGGTGGAGGCCACAGATGCTGCTCAGCGTCAGACAATGCACAGGACTGCTCACCAGAGGAAATAATTGTCCGTCCCAAATGTCCCAAATGTCCATCATGCCAAGGTTAGGAAATACTGGTATAAACCATTATTTTTATTGTTTTATTATTAAAAGGCAATCTTTTTTTTTTTTTAAGATTTTACTGGGGAATTGGGGAAGGGGAACAGGCAAGTTGTTGTCCTTCAGTGTTAATTGTGGAGGGCACAGCTAGCTCAGCTCCAAGTCCAGTTGCCATCCGGCCACCCATCGGCAGCTTGCAGCCGTTCAGCTCGAGGTGCCGTGTTCAATCTTAGTTGTGGATGGGCATAGCCTACCATCCCATTGGAGATTAAAACCAGCAACCTTGTTGTTAGGAGCATGTGCTCTCACCAGCTGAGCCATCCGGCCACCTGTTGGCAGCTCAGCAGCAGTTCAGCTCGGGCGCAGCTCACTGGCCCATGTGGGAATCGAACCAGTGAAATTGTTGCTCGGAGCTCATGTTATTAACCAACTGAGCCACTTGGCCGGCCCTAGGAGGCAATCTTGCTTAGTGGTTGAAGATATGGGCTCAGGAGTCAGACTGCTGTGACCTTGGACAATCTAATAAGCCTGAGCCTCAGTCTTCTCATCTATAAAATGGGTATGATATGGATATGGATGTGTACCTATTGGCATATGGTATTTGATACCTGGAATGTTTCTGGTCCAGCATCCAATACGTAATAAATGCTCAACGCGAAGTATTATTATAATATTGAGTTGATGATTACAAAAGGGTTCTTCCTCTGGGAAGTCCTCCCCAACCTCCACGATGCTCTGTTTGTGCCTGCCTACCTCACATGACCCCAGAGAGTGACCGGAAGGCCTTTTATGAGAGTACCCAGTGGAACATCAAAAAGAATCAGGAGACCATCAACCAGCTACGCGAGGAGACCAGGGTGCTGCAACTACAGCTGACGGACCTGCTCCAGGTGAGGGTATAGAAGTGGGTGAAGAGGTTCCAGGGGACACGGCCAGCATTCCCAGGTGCGGGGCACCACCTCAGGTAGATGTGGCCTGGATAAGTGGTGACTGGGCTCTCTGCTTGCAGGGAGATGAGAAAGTGGTCCAGGCAGTGATTCAGGAATGGAAGTCAGAGAAGCCATATCTGAAGAACAGGACAGGCCAGGTTTGTGCATCCCCACTCCACTAACCATCTCCTTTCATTTGCAACCTGAATCTCCTCCCCACTGGACTTCCTACCTCCTGTCCCTGCCTCTCTAATCCTTTCTCCACGCCAGCTGCCACTCATTTATTCACTCATTGAATCTTTATCATACACTGATCATGTGCCTGGTGTGGTATTAGGTGTTGGTGATTGTGCAGTGAAAAAAACAGACCAAGTCCCTACTTCCCAAAACCTTACATTTTAGTGGAGAAACAGACATAAAAACCTAATAATAAGAAATACAGAAACAAAGCAATTTCTAGTAGTGACAAGAGAAACAAAATAAAACAGAGTAACTGCCTAGAGATGGATAGGGACAGGGATTCACACTTTAGATTTGGGGTATGGAGGTCAGCAAAGACCCTTCTGTCTAAAAGGTGGTATTTGTGTTGAGAATGAGCCAGGCAGGAAATGATCTGGGGAAAAGCACTCCAGGCAGAGGGAACAGCAAATTCAGTGTCCCTGGGGTAGGAACAAGTGTAGTGTTGGAAACATAGGGGGTGGCCAGTGTGGCTGGATAGGAGTGAATGACAGGGGCTCAGTAAGAGGTGAGGTCAAGGTAGTCACCAGGGGCTGAATCTTGCACCAGGCTTGCTGGCCATGATGAAGAGTGCACATTTGATATGCAAGAGTGGAAGGAGGAGGTCATCCCGGTGAAAGATGGTGTTGGCTGCACTAAGATGAAAGTGCTGGAAATGGGAAGAAAGAGAGCTTTGGGGGAGCCTTTGAAAAAGAACACAGAATTGCAAACAAATTGGATGTAGGTGGGAGAGAAAAAGAGAAAATGAGGATGACATCAAGGTTTTGGACTTGAGCACCTGGAAGGATGGAGCTGCCATGAGCTGAGATAGGGAAGATTTGAGAAGGGCAGGTTTGGGGAAAGAGCAAGTGCTCCATTTTGGGCACGATGGTTTTGAGGTACCTCTGGAGACATCTGGAAGGCAGTATAGATATGGATATATGAGCCTGTAGTTGAGGAGAAGGCTAAATTTGGGTGTCTTCAGTGTATAGGTGACCTTTAAAACCCTGAGACTGGAAAGGATCACCATGAGGGTGGGTGTGGACAATGGAGAGAAGAGCCTGGGAGTGCGTCTTCAAAGGCAAAAAGACAAAGGTGCTGCCAGGGAGGTGGGTGGGAACCAGGGAATAGGCTTCTGGAAGTCACCAAAGAAAAAATCTGCAGGAGGGTCAGCCAGGTCAGATACTGCTAAGAGACAGAGAGATGGAGCCAAAATATGGGAGAAGGAAGGGAGGAAGGACTAGGGGGTGTTCAGGCCCCTGCTCTCGCTCCCCTCCTTCCAGCAGGCCCTGGAGTACCTGGACCACCAGCTGAGGGAGAAGGTGAACCAGCTCAATGCTCTGCGGCACCAAGTGGGGTTGCAGCAGAAGTGGCTGGAGGAGCTCCAGCTGCAGCACAACCTGCGTGAACTGGAGATGGCTGAGGTGCAAGATAGCAACACGGAGGTGGCTAAGGTGGGGCCGCTGAGGTGCAGAAGGTGGGAGTTGAGTGGAGAAAGGGGGACACTTGATCCTGGGGGAGGAGGAATTGAGCGGGTAGGGGACTCAGCACAGCCTTGCTTCCCTCTAGACCTTGCGGAACCTGGAGAACCGTTTGGAGAAGGCCCGCATGAAGGCAGAGGAGGCAGAACACATCACCAGTGTATACCTGCAGCTCAAAGCCTATCTACAGGTAGGGACCAGGACGGGTGAGGTGGGGAAGGCAAGTGGGAGGGCCAGCCTGGCCAGTCACAGGCCTGCCCCGCTCCCTATTCCCCTAGGAAGAGAGCCTTTGCTTGGAGAACCGTCTGGATTCCATGGAGGCTGAGGTGGTAAAGACAAAACACGAGCTTGAGGAACTGCATGTGGTGAAACAGGAGGCGCTCACCGCCCGGGACATCGCCAAGGTGCCAGCCCTCTGGTCCCTGGGGGTCCTGCCCAGGTGCCATGGTCTCCTGGCCCCAGGATCTGAACCCCAACTGTCCCCAACCCCTTCCCATCTATCTCCCAGGACCCTGCAGCCTGGCCCAGCTGTCCGAATTTGGGCTCTCAGCTCTGGCACTGAGCCACAATAGATGCCAGCTAGTCCTGCAGTTTTCCCATTTGCCCTCCAGAACCAGCTGCAGTATCTGGAAGAGACCATGTTCCGAGAGCGCAAGAAGCGCGAGCGCTACATATCGGAGTGCAAGAAGCGCGTGGAGGAGAGGAAACAGCAGAATGAACGCATGGAGCGCAAGGTGACGCACCCAGGGCGCCGGGACCAAGGCTCTGGCCGGCACTCGTGACCCTTACCTGGCCCCCAGACTGGGCCCCACCCCCTCCCTGACCCCTATCCTGATACCCTTTCCCAGCCTCTGCCCTAAGCCCTTATCAACAAAGTGACCCTGGCCCTTACCTCAACCTGGAGCAGACCCAGCGCGAGCATGTGCTGCTGCAGTCCGATGATACAACCCAGGATAGCCTACGCACCAAGGAGGAAGAGCTGTGGCGGCGCTGGAGCATGTACCAGATGGAGGTGCTCTTTGGCAAGGTCAAGGATGCCACTGGCGTGGCCGAATCACACGTGAGTGCTGCCCACAGCCCTCAGCACCCTGGATCAATTCCTCAGCACACAAACCTGTTCTCTTAAAAGACACCCCCTTCCTCCTCCAGCTACCGCTCCAATTCTCTGTTGCTTCTCACAGCAAAACCCAGCGAGCTGTCTACACTCGCCATCATTCCCTGTCCTTCGATTCACTCTTTGCACCAGTGTCACTGACTTCTTTGGCATATGGGCTCTGTGAGAACTGGGAGTTTTGTCTCTACTTTCCTGTGTCTCCATTGCCTGTAACATTGTGCGGGGCACAGTGGACTGCCCAGTGACACCCTCAGACCCGGGAAAGCAGAACCATTGCCCTTGGACCCACGCTTTGCATTGTTTTCCTCGAGATTTTCTGAGAACCTGTGCTGGGAAACACTGATATCCCTGGACCCCAGTCTGGTTTCTCCCCTTTGGGCACTCTCCAACCTGCCATTCTTCCCATGTGATGATCCCTGAGGAGTCCCAGGAATCAGACCTATGGGGCCATCTAGGGCACTGTGGCCAGTGGCCTTTACAGAAATTGGCCTGGTGGGCAGATCGCTCCCACCACAGGCCGTATTTCCTCACCAGATTGGGCGAGACTCACAGCCAGAATGTTGCCAGCACCTTGATTTTGGAAAGCAGCTATGGTCACTGCTACCCTGCCCAGCACGCTGATTTTTGACTGATTCAAATTCCTGATATAGAGATGGAAGGGCCTGCAAAAAATTTTTGTCCAAGGCTGTCCATCCTTGAGGCAGCCCTGAGTCTAACTCACAGGGTCCCTAAACATCACTGTGCAGAAGCCACCAGCTTAAGCCACCTGTGCTGAGTGCCCTGGGGGAGGGGAGACACGCGGGCCTGCCCAGGCCTTGGCTCTGACTGGGACTGGGTGGCTCTCAGGCTGTAGTACTGCGGTTCCTGGCGCAGGGCAACACCTTCACGCAGCTGGAGACGCTCAAGAGCAAAAATGAGCAGACCCTGCTCAAGCTGAAGCAAGAGAAGCAGCGGTTGCAGCGGGAGCTTGAAGACCTCAAGTACTCCGGGGAGGCCACTCTTGTGAGGTGAGGCAAGGCCCCGGTGCCCGAGGAGGAGGGTGGGGACCACAGGTCCGCGGAGCTCCCATGGCGACCTCCATGCTCCCTGCAGCGAACAGAAGCTGCAGGAAGAGTTGCAGGGGCACCTCAAGGAGGAGGAGCAGCGGCGGGCTGAGGCCCAGAGCCAGCTGGAGCGGGTCAAAAGGGCAATGCAAACGCTGAAGGAGGGCCTTGAACACCTGGCCGGCAAGCTGGACCAAGTCACAGTGGCTGGCCTCGCCCCCGAGGAAGCCCCACCTGAAACCTCCCAGGACTTAAGAGTCGGTGCAGACTCTCAGGTGGGATTCCTGCCCCGCAGCCCACTGAAGGGAACCCACCCCATGCCCTGTCCTGGACGTCAGAGGCCCACGTATAGGGGAGTCATTACCCCCACGTCTCCAGGGGCACTCCCTTACTTCTTAAGCGGCCCAAGACTTCAGAGATCCTGTCCTGCCTCAAGTCGCTGCCCCAGGGAAAAGTCCCACCTTGTCCCCTCACCCAAAACCTCAGAGATCCCACTGTAATCCTGGAACTGCCGGAGACAGGAGAAGCCCCGCCCTGACTGCAGCAAAATCCCGTTTCTTCAGGTCATCCTGCAATGGCCTCTCTCAAGTTATTACCCCTTCACCCCCCCCCCAAGAAAGACCTGCCCCCACTTCTTGTTCTGTGTCTTGAGCTCCAAGACTCTGCCCTCACAGGCGTGACCCTTGACTACGGAGGCCCCGCCCCACAGAAGTAGCACCACCCCTGTGGGTGACCCCTCACCTTCGAAGACCTGACCCCTGGGAGTAAAAGGCCCCCCCCCCTGCAGCCCCGGGTGGAACCTGCCCGAAGCCCCGCCCTCTCCCTGCTGACCAGACTCGGTTCCCAGCCGCAGGAAGCCAGCCGCTCTGTGGAGAAGGAGGTGGATCCCAAGACAAGTGACTATCTGCTGAACCTGCTGGGCTTCGTGGAGGAAAAGCTGCTGAAGCTGCAGGCGCAACTGGAGAGCCACAATGTGCCTGAGATGCTGCGCCACATCGCAGACCGCGAGGTGCCCATCCCAGTGGGCGGGGCTGAGGGAGCTGGGGCGGACACGAGGGAGCCCGGGAGAAGGGCGATGGGCCGGGAATGGGTCTTAGGGACAACGGGTGAAGTTTGATAAGCCAGGAGAACGTCCAGAAGGTCTGGGGAGGCCAGAGGGAAGGGCTGGGGGAGCCGGGGTAGAACCTCAAGAGGCCAAGGAGCAGGACCCCAGAGACCACGGGCGTGCCTGGAGGGGAACAAGGAGGTGGGGCTTGGGCATCAGAGTGAGCGCTAAGAACAAATGACGCCGCTGGGCCTGAGGAAAACTAAACCGGAGGAGTGAGCAGAGTATGGAATCAGGGTATATCTTGGAATGGGGTGGGAAGGAGGGGGAACAGGACTTCCTTGTAGCCCCTGCCCCGCCCACACTCGTCTCTCCCTCTCCCCTCTTCCACAGTTCTACTCCAGCTTAGAGGGAAAGCTACCCGCGTACAACACCCGCATCGCCCTGCCCCTTGCCCGTCCCAAGGACAAGTTCTTCGGTTAGTACTAGCAGGAAAAAGGGCGGGGCTGGGGGCCCAAGCGGAGCATCCGGAAGTGGTCGTGGGTGGTCAAGACTGGGCAGGGAAATCTGACCCCGGGATGGGGGAGCTTAAGCCCCTTATCACACATACACACACCCCGCAGATGAAGAGGAAACCGAAGACGAAGACGACGTAGTGACGCGCGCGGAGCTCAAGATCCGTTCCCAGAAATTAATTGAATCCCGCAGCAGGAGGCACAGACGCTCACGGAGGTCCTAGAGTCGTCCTCACACCCACCTGGCGCCTCTGGGCCACTGCGGAGCTCCAGATCCCTCTGGGCCCAGCCTCCAGCCCTCAGGGCCCCTTCAAGGACTGAACATAGACAGGACAAGGGCCAGCGGAGCCCTGAGTGGAGAATGGGGCTGGGCCTCTGGACGTTCCCACAGTAAATATCCCCAGGCGGCCTCGGAATCACGCAATAAAGGTCACCGACCAGCCCCCTGGGTATTCGCCTCTCCTTGACCCTGCACCGCCCCAAAGATGGCACCCCTCAAACCCAGAGCCACAGGCTCAGCCTCCTCTGACCTGAGGATTGATTACTCCCATAGCCTGGGACACAGATTGTGCTCCCCCTGCCCCTCCAGAGAAACAGGAGATACCCCCATACTTGGGGCGGACCAGCCCTCTCCAGCTGAGAACAGAGGACTCTCCGTCTGAGCACACAGACCTGCCCTCACTTAGCTATATATACACACTAGCTCCTGCACACTTGGGGACGCAAAAAAGCCCTCCCCTGGGAGAGAGATGGCTTTTCTTCTGGGCACAGATTGATACATACCTATAGGGAGAGCCAAAACCTCACCCCCAGGGGCCTGGACTGGACGCTGGGGTCTAGCTGGGGGCATCTGAGAGCCGTAGGTCCCCCCCTGCCCGCCGCCCGCTGGCCCTTCCGCCTCACTCAGCCACGGAGCTGGACGGGCGCGGGCCATGCAGCGGACAGCATGGAAAGAGCTCGCCCTGGTAAGGGAATTGTAAGTCCCAGGATCCCACATCCCTGGCGACCCCCAGGTTCAGAAACTCTAGGTCCCCGTCCCTCGGACCCTATCTCCCGGCAAACCGGACTCTTCGGACTCGCCCAGGAGTCCCTACCTCGGGCCTCCGGGCCTCTGACCCATTGAAATGGCTGGTTCCTCTTAGGGATGAGGGGGGAGTTGTCTCTGAACGCATCTGCGGGAGAAGCCAGAGACAGACTCTGTGAGACTGAACTCAGGGACGACCCCAAATGCCATCTCAATCTTCCAGAACCAGGGAGGAGGGTACCCGCGGCGCTGAGGGAATTTTCCTAGCCTGGGACCGCACCCCGGGTCTCGTTGACTCCAGCGAGAAAGGCTCAGCCTAAGTCCTCGCGGGAGAGGGGAGCGGAGGACCTGGGACCCGGTACCCTGCGGCACCCTGAGCCTTTCTCCGTGTCCAGGCGCCGCTGCAGGACTGGGGCGAGGAGACCGAGAACGGCGCAGTGTACAGTGTCTCCCTGCGGCGGCAGCGCAGTCAGCGCCTGAGCCCGGGGGACGGGCCTCGGAACAGCCAGGTGAGAAGGGAATGGAAGGGCAGGCAGGGCGGGAGGAGACCAGGTAAGGGCGGGGCGGAGTGGAGGGGCCTGGAGGTAAGGAGACTAGGGCGGACTGGAGGGGCGGAGCTGAGGGAAGGGCAGGATTTAGAGGTGGACACTTAAGGTGGGCGACCAGGTGAGTGGGGTAGATGAGTAAGGCGGGGCCAGGTCGGGGCGAGATTCCCGAGCTGGACCTGGGGACAACTGGACGGCTGGGCCTAGGTAAGTCAAGTTAGTGGGCGGAGCTGGGGGGGGGCGGGCCTTCTTTAGAAGCGGCCAGGTGAGGGCGGGTGGGGCGAAGGGCAGGGACCTGGACGGTCAGTGAAGCGCAGCTGGAGAACTGAGAGCAGCCTCGGGGTGGGCGGGAACAAGTGAGTGGGGACAGAGGGCAGGGCCTGGGAGGATGAGGGTGTCCAGGTTATTTGTAAACGGGGCAGAATAATGAATCCAGGGGGCCAGATTCAGAGGAATGGGCAGGATCAGATGTGAGAGCGGTGCTAGCAATGGGCGTGATTGGAAAAGGGGTGCTCCGGAAGATACTTCTCTGGGCCATTGCCCTCCCCGCCTCGCAGGCCCCTAGCCCCAATGCCGACGCCTTCCTCCATTACCGCACGAGCAAGTTTCGAGCACTGAGGGCGGCGCGTCTGGAGCGGCTGGTGTGGGAGTTGGTGTATGGAGACCCCCAACAGGACCCGAGCTTCGTGCCTGCCTTCCTGGCCACCCACCGGGCCTTTGTGCCCACTGACCGAGTGCTGGACCTTCTCCTGCCACCACCACCGCCACCCCTGCCACCCTGGTCAGTACCCGTGGGAAACCTCGTGTTCCCACCCCAGACCCTCACCCAGGCCCTCTCCGATTTAGAACTGGGAAAGCCCCAACCCCAGATCCCTCCTCCTAAGCCCTCCCAGCGCCCCTTCTTCACCTGATTTGGGGGACTCTTCCCAGGGTAGCGAGCAAGAAGACAGAGGGACAAGATCTGAGCTTCAACAAGAACTTGAGGTTGGTTTCCCATCCAGTAGCTATAGGGGGGTGGGGGTCCTAGAAATTAAAGGTCAGATCGGTGGGGGCTGCAGAGCTCCCTGCTGGCCTCTGAGGCCCTGCCCCTTTGGACAGGGCTGTGGTGTCTGTGCTGGGCTCCTGGCTGCGTGACCACCCTCAGGACTTCTGGGACCCTCCTGCCCACTCAAACCTAGGCAGTGTCCGCACCTTTCTGGGCTGGGCTGCCCCATTGGGGACTGAGGCCCTGGAGGCAGAGAAGCTGCTGGGAAATTTTCTGGAGGAGGCTGAGCAAGAGCAGGAAGAGGAGGAGCAGCCGGCAGCATGGGCAGGTGAGGGGTTTGCGGCACCGACAGAGCCCTGAGCAGGCCTTTTCTGCTTGCTCCCGCCCCAGGGGCCTCCTTTCCCTAAGGGAGCTGCAGATCTTGGAAAAGGTTCTTAACTTTGTCTGAGTCTCAGTTTCCCCACCTGTAAAATGGGGATAATAACCCTTTGTCTAACATTTTGACATTTGTCTAGCACCTCCCTTCCCCCTCTATCCTAACAACAAAGATACTCACTCCACCATCGAATCAGGATGCCCTGTGTTTCTGGCTACAAATTATTCCATTACTACTTGCCTTAGGAGCCACAAAGACTGGGGTTCAAATCCCAGTTCTGCCATTTGCTGACTGTGTGACCTTGGATAAGTAACGAGCCTCAGTTTCCTTATCTGTGAAATGGAGGTGATAATAGTACTTACCTCATTTGCCTCTTCATTCAGCAGATATTTAGCCACTGGCTCTGGGCACATAAGAGTGGACAGGAACTCTCAGTTCCCTGGGGAAGACAATCAGTAAACCAGTAAACAAACAATGAGGGCTTGGCAAATAGTATTATTTTCATTATTGTTATCACTGCTTATTTATTAGAATCGACCACTTATAATGAAATCTATACAAGAAACCATACTTGTATTTTCTTGTGTAGTAGGTGTCAGTGAACTATCTGGTCTTTTATGGAAAAATCTACCAACCTCTGTTGTAGACAAGTTTTAGGAGAGGGAAAAATATCCACATACTTCAAACTTGTCTTTGTTCAGTTGTCACCTCCTCAGACATGCCTTCTCTGATCCCCTCCCAATGAATATATTCTCCCACTCTGTGTCCTCTTAGCCTGTCATATTTTTCTGCATAGCACTCTTTGGTTTTGTCCCCAGCTCTATCGTCAGGGGCAGGAACAACGATGATTTGTTGACTGAATAAGAGCATCTTGCTTATAAAGTGTCATCTTTCACCCATCTGTGTTTCATCTGATCCCTATCACAAAAGCGCCTATATCTCTAATCCCAATCCTTTAATCCTCAGATTAAAGTGGCCACATTTCTCTCTGCTTTACAAAGTAGCAGCCACTTCTCTCTCCTGTTGATAAAGTCTCATTTATATATATTTTATCCCTCCATCTTCCCTCCTGGTTACTAGGTGTCTTTTTTCCTCTGCTTTCAAGACTTCACCAGCTGATCTAACCACTACACTGTATACCTGAAACTAATATAAAATAATATTGAATGTCAACTATAATTTTAAAAAAATAATCATGAGGATGTAAAGTACCTCATAGGGAATATAGTCAATAATACTGTAATAACTATGTACAGTGTCAGATGGGTAATAGACTTATTGGGGTGATCACATTGTGAGATATACAAATGTCTAATCACTATGTTGTTTTGTACACCTGAAACTAATTAAGAAAAAAAGATTTCACCAGCTGATTCCAAGTCATTGGAACTGCATAGTCCAATACAGTAGCCACTAGCCCCAATGGTATTGAAATTGAACTTAAATTAATTAAGTTAAAAATAAAAATTCAGTTCCTTGGTTTCACTAGCCACCTTTCTAGTGCTCAGCAGCCACATAAGACAACACAGGTAGAAAATATTGCCACCATTGCAGAAAACTCTATTTAAAGTGCTGCTCTAAACTATGAGTTCTTGTTGAGGTCAGAGGAGAAAATGAACATTTATTAAACACCTACTGCATGCCAGACTCTGGGAGCCTTAACATTTTTATTTGGGGGTAATTTTTTACTACACATACAAAAGTAGACAGTATAAAAGACACTCAAACACCCATCACTATTCATCTTCAACAATTATCAATTCAAAAAAGTTTTTGAAGATGATTTGAAAGCAAATCCCAGAATTATGTCACTTCACAGATCAACATTTAGGTTTATACCTCTAATTGACAAGGACTTTAAAATATATATATCATTCATTCCCACAATTATTTCCAACAAAATCAGCAGTAATTATTTAATATCAAAAAATACCCAGTCCATAGCCAAATTCCCCCATTATCTCTAAATTGTCTTTTTTACAGTTGTTTCTTCGAAATCCAAAGATCCATTCAAGGAATTAATTTGTGTTTCTTAGGTCTCTTTTATTCTTTGACAGTTCTTCTTTGCCTTTTGTTTAATGCCATTAGGAAAGAGAAATGGGTCATTTGTCCTTGGCAATGTTTCACATTCTTCTGCATTTGCCTATTTGCTTTCTCATGGTGACATGTAATATGTTCCTCTATCCTCCATATTTGCTGTAAGATCTGAAGGTTTGATTAGATTTAGGATTTTTACCCCCAATACCTACTTTTTAAAACTAATATTTTGCAATGTCATCTATCCTAATTTGAAATGAAAGACAGATAATTGAGCAGACTTACACAGATAATCATAATATGATGCTGTAAGTGTAATACAAAGGAAAAGAAAAGGAAAGCAATTTGCACAACAATAATGCACATACCTTGTAGAGGTATGGATGCTTGGACATGCCCATTAGGAGACACAGTGAAGTTGTCTGGTGCCTTCATCTGTTGGAGCATCATGGTGAATGTGACAGCCATAAACATCGACTAATGCAGGGAAGTGTGCACTGGCGACACAGATGCAGTAGCATAGACTTTGGCGATATCATTTTCCAAAATGGTGAACAACACTTGCAATTTCCAAACAAAACAAAGTCCAGGCTTTCACAGTCCTCGCATTCCTGGAGCCAAAATAATTAGTGTTTATGAGCAAGGTAGCTGAGTGCTAGATTACTGTAAACAGGTTTTTCAAGGACACAAATGTCTTAGAGGGACATTTGGAGGCTGGGTAGCACAATTCTTCACTGTGCATGTGCCCCCTGCCCCTTTTGTGGAAGATTCCAACTTCCAAAATGTCCCCTAGGGGCACAACCATTGAGATCCACTACTTAAAGTCATATTTGAGTACTTTATAGAAGTGTGGTATGCATGATCTTGTTTGATTTTTTTTTAATCCGATGAAGAAAACAAGGCACAGAGAGGTTTAAAAGCTTGCTTCTGTTTGCACAGCAAGCGCACTGGACAAATTGGATCTGAACTTGGTACTTTCTGACAATAACCTTCCCTTAATCACAAAGTTATACCGCATCTCAAGAAAAGAAAAGGGCATAGGAACTTATCCTAATACAGGCTCAGAGTTATGGAGCTCTATTTCTACACTGGCCTTTGAGCACCTGATTGCAAATCCCTACCATGCCATTTACTGAAGGTGTGACTTAGGGCAAAGTGTTCCTGTTGCCCACTCATAGAAGGTGGGTAATCGTACCTGGCTCACTAGTTAGTGTTCTAAGTTACCGAGTTAATCCACTCGAGGTGCTCAGTGAACGTTACTGTCGCTCTGAAGTCCTTAAAAACATTCAAGGAGGTCTCCATTTAACAAATGAGGAAAGTGAGGCTCAGAAACGCTAAGGTACTTGCCCAAGGTCACGCAGCCAGTCCTGAATTCAACCTGAGAGTTTTTAACCCTCTCTAACGCTCTCTCAGGACTTCCCGAAACTGTCCAGACCCCCAGCCCAGACTCCCAGGAAGGCTGCTTGGAAGAGGAAGAAGGACTGGTGTTGGAAGGCCCTGAGCTTCTGGAATTCAGTGTAGACGATGTGGCAGAGCAGTTGACGCTGATGGATGCGGTGAGGACGCGGGAGGGGTGCGGTGGGGGAGGGAGGCAGGTCCCGTTGAGCACAGATCCTACCCATCCACCACCACCACCCCCCCTCCGCTCAGGAACTCTTCTTACGCGTGCGGCCCTGGGAGTGCCTGGGCTCCGTGTGGTCGCAGCGGGACCGTCCAGGGGCCGCAGGCACTGCCCCCACTGTGCGCGCCACTGTGACCCAGTTTAACAAAGTGACAGGTTGCGTGCTGGGCTCCGTGCTTGGGGCGCCCGGCCTGGCTGCCCCGCAAAGGGCGCAGCGGCTGGAGAAGTGGATCCGCATCGCACAGGTGCGAGTTGCAGGGGAGGAGATGCGGGGGGCGGGACATGGAGGCGGAACCGAGGTCCGAAGAGAGGAAGGGGGCGGGCAGAAGGCCGAGGACAGGGGTCTGGGAAGGTGGAGACAGTTGGGGCTGGGAGGGGCTTAAATGAAAGCCTAGGAAGGGGTTGTGCTTGGCTGGGCCCAGGACGGCAGAGGGAGAGGGACGTTGGGCGGGCCTTCGGATAAGAGGATAGAATGGGATGGGGAGTGATGGGACAGGATAGGATTGGAGGAGGGAACAAAACCCAGAGAAGGAGGCGAGGGTCCCAAAAGAGACTGGGTGGTGGCGGGCTTGTGCCTCGGGGCTGAGAGGAAGAGAAAGAAATGGGGGCCCAGGACAGAGAGCGGGGGCGACAAGAAGGGAGAGGGGTATAGAAGGTTAACCCTGGTGAGATTTGGGTTCAGGGAGGAGGAGTCTAGGTCCAGAAGAGATGCTGTGGGCGCGCCTCGGGCCCAGGGAGACGTAGGAGTGGGGACTCGGGAAGCCAAGGTCAGAAGTAGGGGTTGAAGGAGCAGCTGCGGGAGGGACTGGGGCTCCAGGTGGGGGGTGGGGGGCTGCTGGAGGAGGAGACTGAGTCCTGGTAGCCTGTCACGCGTGGGGCGAGTCGCAGGGGATTGACCTAGGGTCAGAAGTTATGAGATCAAAGGCAGATCACACCTGGGAGTCAGGCTCGGGGTCTGACCAGCGCCCCCACCCCACTTCCCAGCGCTGCAGGGATCTGCGCAACTTCTCCTCCCTGCGCGCCATCCTGTCCGCCCTGCAGTCTAACCCTATCTATCGGCTCAAGAGCAGCTGGGGTGCTGTGAGCAGGTGAGCAAGAATGGGTGGGGGCCGCCAGGGTGAGACCTCCTCCTTACCCCATCCCACCTCTGACTAGCCCAGCCTGGTTCCTGACCCCTCTCCTGTGTCCCCAGGGAACCGTTATCCACTTTCAGGAAACTTTCGCAGATTTTCTCTGATGAGAACAACCATCTAAGCAGCAGAGAGATTCTTTCCCAGGTAAGAGGCGTGGGGAGCACACCTGGGGCTGGACAAGGCATTACTTGTCCTAACGTTCAGCGTCCTTTCCCTAACCTCAGGAATGACCTTGCCCTTGTAGGTGGGCAGCCCCATGTTTTTACTGCCTCAGCTGTCCTCACGATAGCTCACACTTGGTAACGGCCTTATTTATTCATTCAACAAATACCAGAAGTTACGGGGAAAGGTCACTTAAGGCTAGAGTCGTAGCAAAGAGTGGAAAAAAAAAATTGTGCCAGAGACTTGACTTTGATAAGCAAAACTAAAACATGTGTGCCAACAGGTCAGCCTGAGGTTCTAATTGTAATTAGGGGTGGTGCTTAGAGTGAGTCCAGAATACATGGAACGTTCTTCACATTCACCTCCTGCAGGTCTCTACCCTCAGATACAGGATGCCCTCCCTGCGCCCCCCAGCATCTCCACCTCCTCCACTTTTATTGTCCTTATCTCTGCATGTCCTTAATTACATGTTCATTTGGCTGTTGCTCTCTCTCCTTCCATAACGTCTGTTTCACCAGGCCAGGGTTTTTGTCTGTTTTGCTCAGTGCTGCCGCCCCAGCACTCAGGACAGTGCCTGGCCCAGAGTAGGCGCTCAGTATTTGTGAGTAATGAATATCTCACATAAGGATGATCTCAGGGAACAAGGAGCTCTGCATTCAGCACCTACTGTGTACCAGACACTGTGCCAGGAGGCTTGGCCATGAACCAGACAGACACGGTTCCTGCCTTGGGGGAATTCAGGCCCCAGACAGGGGAGACACACAGCGCAATGAGAACTGCCCCAGCAATGATATAATGAATTACCAGGCAGAGCATATCATGAAGGCAAGATTCAGGGCATTCCCAGGGGATTGCCTGGGGACCTGTTCCCTCCAGGCCTGGCACAAGGATTCTAACCTGTGTTGAGAACCAGCCCTGGGGGCCATCACACCCACGAGCTGCACCTCTGGTCATCCCCAGTGGGGCCAGTTGCCTGTTGTTTATCTGCTCCCTGCCTGCCTCCTCCTGTTCATTTCTCTTGAGTATGGCCTTTGCAACTGGTTTGTGATTGCTGAAAGCAAAATGGGTGTACATTGAGGCATCTTCCCTGAAGGAGGGGTCATGGAGACCCCAGGCCTGCTCAGTCCTTCCCTCCCCCAGGAAGAGGCCACTGTGGGACCCCAAGAGGACACCCCCCTAGGAAGCCTGCCTTCAGTGAGTGATGTGGTTTCAGATGGGGGACAACTGGGACCCTTGGAGGGAAAGGGAACATGATGGGGTTGGTGATGGCTGAGAGTGACTGGACTTTGGGGACTGCAGAAACTGCCCCCAGGCCCAGTCCCCTATCTTGGCACCTTTCTCACGGACCTGGTTATGCTGGACACAGCCCTGCCGGACATGCTAGAGGTCTGTCTCCTGACCCTTGACTCTTGACCCCAGCACCACTTGCCCTCAGCACAGTGGGCCTCCTGACATCCCATCCTTGACCCTGCCTGCACTACTGACCCCAGCCCCCTTAGTGGGGCT
This sequence comes from Hipposideros armiger, assembly GCF_001890085.2. Classification (NCBI taxonomy): domain Eukaryota; kingdom Metazoa; phylum Chordata; class Mammalia; order Chiroptera; family Hipposideridae; genus Hipposideros; species Hipposideros armiger. The sequence continues at coordinate 1,348,785 of NW_017731648.1, read as the reverse complement.
CCTGACATCCCAACCCTTGACCTTGACCCTCAATTCTTGACCCTGGAAACTCCAGTTCAGACAAAGTTTGCCCCCCAGGGGGATCTCATCAATTTTGAGAAGAGGAGGAAGGTGAGTGGGGACTGGAGTGGGTGTGGGAGAGGACCAAGGTGGCGGCAGGGCATGGGTGGGGTCTCAGAAGCCACCTCCTCAGGAGTGGGAGATCCTGGCTCGTATCCAGCAGCTTCAGAGGCGCTGTCGTAGCTACTGCCTAAGCCGCCACCCGCCCATCCTGGCTGCCCTGTGTGCCCAGCGCCAGCTCAGCGAGGAGCAGAGGTGACCGCCCTGTGGCCTAGCCAACCCCATCCCAGCTGACCCTGGATGGCACACTGGATTTGCTTACCCCATGCATCTCTCCAAATCTTCCTAATATCCCCCTCCTGAACCCTGCCCCCCAATATGTGAACTTGTATTATCTCCAGCCCAACTGAGGGCCCCAAATGACTTCAGACATCAAACTTTGACCCCATCTGACTTTCTGACTTTTAACGTGCTGCTGACTATTTAACTCAACCATACCCTCGGTTTTCTTCGCACCTCTGAACGTATCTGATCTGTGACCCCATTTGTGAGCCCCATCTGACCTTCTGAGCCCAATCATTGACCCCAAATTTTGAGTAACTGACTTTGATTTTGATGTATATTTGACTAACTCAGCTATCCCAGTTGTTTCCTTTCATTCTGTTGAATCCATGAACCTAACCATTGACCTAATGATTATCTGAACTTGAACTCTATCCTTGACCCAATTTGACTTCTCAGTCCCTGAGTGACCTGCCAATCAAGCCATCCATCTCATTCCTAATAAGACCCTGATGCTGTGTGACCCCATTTACTACCCTGACCCTGACATTTGGTACCCAACACCTGGCTGTTCCCCACAACACCCAAAACCCAGCTCCCAAATTATTCTAACTCTTGTCTTCCAACCCATTCCCCCACCCCCCATCTGCATCTTGACCCCTCAGTTACCGCATCTCCCGTGTCATTGAGCCTCCGGCCGCCTCCTGCCCCAGCTCCCCACATGTACGGCGACGAATTAGCCTCACCAAGCGTCTCAGTGCGTGAGTGTCGGGGTGTCTGTGTGGGGTGACATGGGCACAGATGAGGGAGGCTGCTCCTGGGAGAGCCTGCCCTCAGCCTCGGCCCCTGTCCCCATCCTCAGGAAGCTGTCCCGAGAGAGAGGTTCATCCCCTGGTGGGAGCCCTGGGGACCCCTCATCCCCCACCTCCAGGTGAGCATCCTGCTTGTTGAAGGGACTGGAGATGGCGGGGTCAGAAGTCAGGGCAGCCACCCCACCTCAGGCTCTGCATTTCACCCAGTCTATCCCCAGGGTCCCCCCCATCCAGTCCTAGAACCAGGGACCCTCCTTCTAGAAGTCCCCCGGCCTCTCCAGGGCCCCAGGGCCCCAGCACCAAGGTACCAAGCCTGCCTATGTGTGTATGTGGGACTGTGGACACCCAGGGCTGTATGTGTGTGTGTACACGGGATTTGGGGTCAGGGGTGTACACAGGAGATTGTACTCATGCTTGGCTCAGCACTTGGGGTACCTCTCCACGGGACCATGTGCATCTTCATGGCCCCAGTTGAGGAATTGTCTCTCCATCTGGCATGTGCCCAGACCTGGACCCGTGTGTCTGCTCATCCACAGGGCACTCCGGGGTGCAATCACACTTTTGTGAGAATATGTTTGTCCCCAGAAATGTGCATACCTAAAGGGGAAATGTGGGCACATATATCCAAAATATCCACGGAACCATGTACAGGGCTGTTCATGAATATACACTTGTGTATCTGTGTACAACAACTGTGAGCATATGTGTGTACTCACTATTCTGTGTACACAGGATTTCTTATGTATAAATATGGGTTTGTGTGTTTATCGATCATATGTAAATTTGTGTAACAGGGAATGAAGAGCCATAGGTGATGGGATTGTACAGATGTGGGCTTGTATGTGTACCCTAATTGTGTGTCCCCAGGCTCTGGGTGTGTAGGGGCATGTATTGAATATGGGAGGGGCCTGGTGCTGTCCCACCCCTCAGCCTGCAACTCCCGCTGCCTACAGCTGCCCCTGGCCTTGACCCTGAGCTGCCCTCCCATCCCCGTTGTGGGGCAGCAGGGCTTGGAGGTCCGGGTCATTCGCGTCAGCATCGACAATGACCATGGGAACCTGTATCGAAGCATCCTGGTGAGGGGCTGGGCTGAGGACCAGCTGGGGGAAGCCCTGCCTTTGGGGCTCAGGCCATCACACCTCACATCATACCTTCTCTTCCCAGCTCACGAGTCAGGACAAGGCCCCCAGCGTGGTGCAGAGAGCCTTGCAGAAGCACAATGTGGCTCAGCCCTGGGCCCGTGACTACCAGCTCTTCCAAGTCCTTCCTGGGGACCGGGGTGAGCAGGGACAGCTTGGAACCTGGGCTAGGGGGCAGCTAGAAGGGTGGCTGAGTGACCAAGAGTCAAGAGGGCCCTAACAGGGCCATGAGGTGGTACAGGCACAGAGTAGGTGTAAGATGAAACAGGGTGGGAGGAAGAGGCAATAAAATGCCTGTGCCTCGGTTTTATGGGTCACGTGGCTGTCCTGGCTCAGTGTGAGGAACGAGGGCAGCAAAGACGTCTTCCTAGGATTTATGGGGAGATGAGGTTGTCCAGGGTCACACAGGAGAGGGCGTGCAGGAAGTTGTCTGGGCTTAAATTATAGGATTATGAGGTTGTTCAGGCTCAACCTGGGGGGATGAGACCGAAGGGGGTCTGGGCTTCAACTCGAGGGGAAATTAGTTTGTCCAGGCTCAGCATGGGGACTCTGAAGTTATCTGAACTTGGCAGAGGAGAAGGCCACACGGCATTCAAGTTCAGGATAGCGGAGCATGACGTCGTTCAATATAGGAGATTGTCCAGTTTTTGCAAGGGAGAGGCAAGAGGTTGATGTGTTAAAGGACAGACATGAAGTAGGCTGGACGTTAGGAAGGAAAGTATGATGTTGTTCAGGTGTCAAGCGTGAGGGCCACAGGTTGTGCGGGCTGGAAGTTGATCCAAGTTCATGGTGAGAATAGCATGAACTTGGCTGGGAATTGGCTGTGGGGGAAGGGTAGGATGGACAGGAAGTTGTTTAGGATTTGTGGCCTGTGTTTGCCCAAGCTTGTAGTGCAGACTCTGTAGACTCCAGGGGAAGTGGCTGGAGGTTGCCCAGGTCTGTGGTGGGTAGGAGACATGAGGTTGTGTAGCTTCAAGTGGGAAATTGCCTAGGTTCTCAGTGAAAGGGGGATGAGGTTGGCTTAGCAGTGGCTGAGGGGACCCAAGGTTGTTCAAGCCCCAGGTTGAATGGCAGAAGGTTACCTCCACCTAGGTCCCTTGTAGAGGAAGTATGAGGTTGTGTGGGATTTCATCATTATATCCACACCTGGCCAGAGCTCCTGATTCCTGACAACGCCAACGTCTTCTATGCCATGAGTCCAGCCGCCCCTGGAGACTTCATGCTGCGGCGAAAGGAGCAGGCCTGGCACACAACCTCAGTCTCCCCAACCTGAGGTGGCCCTCTCCTGCCTCCAGGACGCAGGTCCCATGGGCAGCTTCTATCACCATCCTCTCCCGGAAAGCTCCCATTCCCCTATAGAGCCATTGAGTTCCAAACCCTGTGACCCCTCCCCCAACTTTACTGAGCCCCATCCCTCTGACCCTCTTGGCACTGGATTCCTATTCCAAAGCCATCAGCCCACAGGGTGGATGGTGGAGGGCTCCATCGCATACTAGGGATCAGACTCTTCCCCAGAGAAATCGTGTAACTGTTGGAGATGCAATAGAACTGACAGAAGTGGATGAAAATACTGATCAAAGTTATGAAACAGGGGTCAGTCTTGTTTGTTCTGCGCCTGTGGCTCATGTTCACTCTTTAGCAAGATAAAAATGTAAAAGGAAAGGGGGAAAAAAACAAAACTAAGAACCCTAGGAAAGGGGTTGGGTGAGGCATGACTGGATGCTGGGGCGGTGCGGGGGGGTGGGCTGTCACACACACAGAGTTCAGGACTCCCTCTCCTAACATTTTTGGGGCAATATGTTTTTCTGCTGTGTATATGGGAGGTGAAGAAATGAAATCCCATTGGAATCAGAAACAAATAACATCATCACTCATGAGTCAATAAGGGCTGTGAGGATAAAAGGAGAAAGTGAGTTATCTGTCAGTAATGGGGTAGGAAGAAGAAACGAGGAGAAGGCAGAGATGAAGTAAGCTATAGGGCCACAGGCAACAGAGTCATAACAACAACAACAATAATAATAACATGTCCACTTATGCACTCCACTCTGTGTTGGACACCATCTAGGGGCTTTATAGCTCACTTATTAATCAGCATTCTTTCTGTTTCAAATGGTCAAAAAAAAAAACAATTCAAACAGACATGGGCAAAAAAGAAAAATTAATAGCTCATGTAATTAAAAAGATTAATTTGTCCAGCTTCAGGCACACTTGGATCCAGGGACTCAAAATATGTCATCAGGACTTCCTTGCTGTCTCTTATTTGCTCTAAGAATGAGACTGTCCATTGTTCCCCAAAATCTAATCACCTTCTTCTATGGTAATAGAACCCAGTGATTTTTATCTGGTCACCCAGAGTAAAAACTGCATTTCCAGTCTCCTTGCAGCAAAATGTGTTCATGAGACTAAGTCCTAGCCAATGAGATATAAAGGGAAAGGATGTGGGTAAATGCTAGGTCCTGCCCTTTCTCGTTTTCTGCCTCCTGCTGTTTAGAATGAAAACATAGGGTGGATCATGTTAGACTGGGTGATACACACCCTCTAAATTACTGAACAAGGGCCAGCTGAGTGGCTCAGTTGGTTAAGAGCTCGCTCAAGACTGCGAGCTCTGAGCAACAGCAGTTCAATGCCAGGCCCAAGCTGAGCTGCTGTTGAGCTGCCAACAAGTGGCAGGATGGCTCAGCTAAAAAGTAAATAAATAAAATAAATAAATAGATAGATAGATAGATAGATAGATAGATAAATTACTGAACAACAAACTGGAAGGAGCATGGTTGTCTGAGACCAGAGAGCTGCCATATTGTATTGCTGCTACTTGGATTGTTACATAAGAGAGAAATAAATGTCTATCTTAAGCCACTATTACTTGGGTCTCTGTTGTAGTAGCCAAAAGAACATTTTAAGTAACATAGCCCCACTCCAAGGCAGGCTCACACTTCCTGCAGGCAGTGCCAGGTTTACATCCTACCAGCTCCAACCTCCCATGCAAGAACTGTTTTTTCTCATCAGCAAAAGCCCCACACCAGATGCCCATTGGACCAACTTGTGTCATGTGGCCACCCCTGAACCAATGACTTTGTTCAGAAGAATGTAATATGCTGATTAGTCAGGCCTGGGTCCTGTGCCCCTCCTTTTAAGGGGCAGAAAAACTTCAAACTACAGGAGTGAAGTCTGGAAGGGCACAAAAATGGAAATTACACTTGGGTGCTGTTACTAGGAGAAGGGAGAATTCTGGTGAATGGGTGAAAAATATTGTCTAGGATTCTAAACACTGTTCTTAGAGCATTAATGGGGGATGCCCAGGCCCTATCTGTGGTGGGAGGGAAGACAGAAGAATCTAAGCATTATGTAGGGTCTGGTAAAACAAATTACAGTACACAACATGCTACTTTACAGGCTTTGGGGGGCGGTTGCTATGAGTATTAAGACCTTAGGACCAATTGGATGTAAGTAACAATATACTTGAACTAGCTTAAGAAAATAATTGCTATATGATGTAATATATGAATTATATCTCAATAAAAATAAAATAATTGCTATCATTCCTGAGTGCTTACTATGTGCCAGGCACTATTTTAAAACTTGACATACGAGGTCTGCCAGTTAAGTTCGCGAATTCATCCTAGAAAAAGTGCTACATACCTCATTGCTGAATATCACTACAGTCACCTTTGAAGTACTCCCCTTGGGAAGCTATGCATCAATGCCAGTGGTGAGTCCACCCTTCAAAGCAATTTTGAAACTTTTTCTGGAATGGCCATCAGAGCTCTCGTCATATTACCCTTGATGTCCTGAATGTCATCAAAATGTTTTCCTTTCAATATTTCCTTTATCTTTGGGTAAAGAAAGAAGTCATTGGGGGCCAGATCAGGTGAGTAGAGAGGGTGTTCCAATACAGTTATTTATTTACTGGCTAAACATTCCCTCACAAACAGTGCCGTGTGAGCTGGTGCATTGTTGTGATGCAAGAGCCATGAATTGTTGGCAAAAAGTTCAGGTCGTTTTTGTCTAACTTTTTCACACACCATTTTCAGCACTTCCAAATAGTAAACTTGGTTAACTGTTTGTCCAGTTGGTACAAATTTATAATGAATAATCCCTCTGATATCAAAAGCATTGTTTTGACTTTTTTTTTAAGATTTTATTGGGGAATCTGTTAGATAAATTGCTGTCTTTTTGTTCTTCACTCTAGTTGTGGAGGACGTCGCTTCACTGTCCCATGTTGGTATTATTGCACTCTTTCTGGGTGAGGCAATCAGTTGTCAGCCACTGGACAGCCATTCACAGCGGCTCATGGTAGCTCATGGCAGCCCACTGCAGCCTATGCCATCGCCGGTGACTCACGGCAGCCCAGCTCCAGGTCGAGCTGTTGTTCACCATCTTAGCTGTGGAGGGTGCAGCGTCACTAGCCCTCATGTGGGATCCGAACTGCAGCCCTGCTCCTCAGAGCTGGCACTCCCAAGCCAACTGTTAACCAATGTACCACATGGCTGGCTCCGTTTTGACTCTTGATTTGGACTGACGGAATTGTTTTGGTCATGGAGAATTGGCTATCTTCCATTGTGCACTTTGACGCTTTGTTTCAGGGTCCTATTGGTACACCCATGTTTCATCACCAGTGATAACACGGCCCAAAACATCGTCTTGCCTCTCCAAAAGGTTTTGGCAAACTTCGACTCTCTTTTGTTTTTATTTTTGTTCATCAGTGAGCTCTTTCAGGACCATTTTTGCACACACGTTTCTCATGCCAAGATTTTCAGTTAAGATTTTCCTGTTTCTCTATCGATGTTTATTTGGTCTGCTATGCTTCTCATAGTCAGCCAACGATTTTGACTCACAAGTCAATGAATTTTTGCAATGTTTTCTTCAGCTCTGCTGGTTACTGGCCACCCTGACCTCTCTTTATCAGTGACGCGTTCTCTCCCCTCAGAAAAACATTTAATTCATTTGTACACTGCCATTTTCTTCATGACATTCTCCATAAACTTGGGCTAACATCCCTGATTTCACTTTCACTCTTGTCAAGTTTAACAAGAAATTTAATGTTTGTTCATTGCTCTAATTCAAGCTCAGACATTCTCGCGACGGCACACAAAAACACGCAACAACAATAAGGACGCCACTCAGCAAGACATCGCCACATGTCTACACGAACACAGCTGTGTGACACTGATATACCGTATTCCCCCATGTACAAGATGCACCTTAATTTTGGGGCCCGAAATTTGAAAAAGAATGTATTACATAAAGTTATTGAACTCAAGTTTTATTCATCATAAAATTCATACAACTCTGGCTGGCTGAGTGGCGCGTTGGTTAAGAGTTGGCTTGGGACGCCAGCTCTGAGCAGCAGGGTCCTGGTTCGGATCCCACATGAGGGCCAGTGACACTGCCCTTTACAGCTAAGATGGTGAACAACAGCTCGACCTGGAGCTGGACTGTCATGAGTCGCCAGCGATGGTGTAGGCTGCAGCCCCTGCTGCAATGGGCTGCCATAAGCTACCGTGTGTGTCTGGCAGCCAGCGTGAGCAGCCGGCAGCCAGTGTGAGCTGCCAAGAGCCGCCGTGAGTGGCTGTCCAGAGGCCGGCGACTGATCTGCCTCACCCGGGAAGAGCGCAATGATAATACCAACATGGGCCAGCGAAGTGATGTCCTCCACAACTAGACTGAAGAACAAAAGGACAGCAACTTATCTGTTCCCCTTCCCCGATTCCCCAACGCTGTTCCCCTTCCCCAATTCCCCAATAAAATCTTAAAAAAAAAAATCATACAACTCCTCATCACTGTCAAAAAATATACAACCACTGTATAAGACGCACCCGGTTTTTAGACCCCAAATTTTTCGAAAAAGGGTGCGTCTTATACATGGGGAAATAAGGTACCAAGGTTATGAAACCTTACTGAGCTGTTTATACAGTGCTGCCAATGTAAGCGCACAGTGGCAAGTTTGCGAACTTAATTGTCAGACATTGTAATCTATCTCATTTAATCCTCATAATAGCCCTATGAAGTAGGCACTACTATTTTGCTTATTTTATACATGAAAAACTGAGACTAGACAGGGTTAAGTAATTTATCCAAGTTGGCATGGGAATTGGCAAGACTGGGGCAAAACTGAAGGACCTGACATGTGCCAGAACATGTTCACTTAACCAATGGGCTAGTTTGCCTCTCATAAGCACTCTTTAAAGTTCCTGCCTCTCTTTCGCACAACACACAGTCCAAATGCCGATTTTCTGAGGAAGAGATTCTCACTGAATCACTTCTGTTTTTAAAAAGTGCAGGGGTGGGCTGGCCGAGTGGTGCGTTGGTTAAGAGCTGGCTTGGGACGCCAGAGGGCCCCGGTTCGGATCCCAAATATGAGGGCCAGTGTGACACTGCCCTCTACAGCTAAGATGCTGAACAACACCTCAACCTGGAGCTGGGCTGCCGTGAGTCGCCAGCGACGGCGTAGGCTGCAGCCCCTGCTGCAGTGGGCTGCCATGGGCTACCGTGTGTAGCCAGTAGCCAGTGTGAGCGGCCAGCAGCCACAGTGTCCAGCAGCCACTGGACAGTGTGAGCGGCTGTCCAGAAGTCGGGGACTGATCTGCCTCACCCGGGAAGAGCAATGATGGTGCCAACTTGGGGCAGTGAAGCAATGTCCTCCACAACTAGACTGAAGAACAAAAGGACAGCAACTTGTCTGTTCCCCTTCCCCCGAGTCCCCAGGGCTGTTCCCATCCCCCAATTCCCCAATAAAAATCTTAAAAAAAAAAAGTGCAGGGGTACTCAGGCACAGCTATATCCAGTGACTAACACAAGATCAACTGTTTCTTTACATCTCTTAGCTGGGGTTTTCTGTAATCTTTACTTCACAAATATTTCTTGAGCTTCTACTATACTAATCCCTGTTCTAGGTGCTGGGAACATTGAAATGAACAAAACATACTAGTAGGGGCAATGAATCAATAACGAAACATCAATATCACATGGTAGTTGATATTAAGGGGATGCTAAATAATAACAACAATAATAAGCCATTTAATGGCGATGGGAAGTGTGGGATGGGAAGGTTACTATTTTAGATACAATGATCAGGGAGGGCTTCACTGAGGGAGGTGACATTTGGGCAGAGGCCTGAGTAAAATAAAGTGACCCCTGGTATTTAGAGAAAGAACCCTCCACCAGAGGGAATAGATGGTACAAAAGCCCATGTTAGCTTCACCACCAAGCAATTTCTTTCCTCATACTGGCAAAAAATGTTCTTGGCTACACCATCTGCCCACCTTGTTGCCCAACAGAAAGCGACACCACCTCTCCCAGTAACACCAGGTAAAGTCCCAGGATGGAAGCTCCTTGGTTGCCATTTGAATCACATGCCCACCCTGAACCAATCACTGTGCTGCGCAGAATGGAGTGTTCTAATTGGCTAATCTACGTTGGGCAAGAGCAGTGCGGTAGTTATCCCCTTTCCCCAGGCTTGTACCTCTGTGGGGTATTTACCCCAGTTTAAGCTCAGCCCAAGCGAAGAGCTTCTATGGTTTGTTCTATAGTTACTTTCCAGATTATTAAAAGTAACTGCACTCTCGTCGTAAAATAAAATCCCAAGTATATGAATGTAAACAGTAATTTTTTTCAAATAAAAATTACAATTAAAATCTCACACTTCAGAATATATGTAATTTTACAAATATAGGATCATATCGTACATACTGGTTGGCAGCTCTGCCTAGCACTGTGCACTCAATAGCTAGTCACTATTACGATTATTATTCCTATCCAGCCTGGGAAGAGATGCTGATCAACAAGATAATATCAGTAGCTTACATTTTTGGAATGTTTGCTATATGCCAAGCCAAATTTTACAGATGAGAAGGTTGAAGCTCAGATAAGGTAGGTCACCTTTCCAGGGTCACACAGCAAGAAAGTGTCTGACGCAGAAACCGGAGCTATTCCTCCCTCCCCTCAATCCGCTGGGAGGGCCCCTGCTCTTCCCGCGGGGCCGGACGGGGCTGCTGCCTCTTGCTTATCTCAGCTAGGGCTGCCGGCTGGTCCCGCCCTCTCGGGGAAGCTGCCACTTGGAGGCGCCTGGCCGGGAAGGGCCTGGTCAGCTGTGTCCGGCGGAGGCAGCTGCTGACCCAGCTGTGGAGTGTGCCAGAGGTGGAGGAAGGGGGAGGGCAGGAGCTCCGGGCCAACCGTGGCGGGGGCTGCATTATGGATCACCTCTGGGCGCCCCTTTGGCATGGTGTCGGCTCCCTCTGTCTCCTGCTCGCTGGGGCCGCCTGGGCTCCTGCACCCAACCCCCCGGGCCCCGAGTTTGAAAGCAAAGGTAAGGATGGAGCTGTGTGTGGCTCCCCCGCACTGGGTCTTGGAGGGCAATGCTGGGGCCTGAACGTCCAGCCTGTGTCCTTGGAGCCATGCTTGTGTCTAAACTTCTAAAGCGGGTCTTAGCGGGGCACGCGGCCGGGGCGATGAG
>NW_017731648.1:1268628-1337800 GCF_001890085.2 Hipposideros armiger | reverse complement strand
CTGGGCTCTGCGGTCTAGAGTTCCTGAGGTGAGGGGAACTGGCAGACCCTCCAGTGGGGGAGAGAGAAAAAAGCCCGGGTGCGAGTCAGAGGGGCCTGGCCGCAGGCCACTGTAAACACGGTTTGTGTGCGGGCACCAGATCCCTTGCCCGACGGGTGAGGGAGGGGGGCGGGGGGGGCACGGTTGGCGCTATCGGACAGCAGGGAGCCTGTCGAGGCTGATAGGGAGCCCCGCCTCCTCCGCATACACCCACGGGCTCGCTAGTCCATGGCTGGGGAAGGCCGGGCAGCTGGAGTCGGAGACCTTGAACGCTGCATGCAGCTGGTCGTGGGGTGGGCGGGTGTGTGTTGGGGCGAAAGTCAAGCAAGCAACCTGCGTTTAGCAGTTCGGGGAGACACCACCTCTGCGTACCCCTCGAGGGGCCCTGCTGGGGTAGAGAGCGGGGTGGGGCTTTTCTTATCTGTCTGCACAGGCGGCGGGAAAGAGGGGGAGGGCGCTGTGGTTCCAGGACAGGGTTCAGTTGTCCTGACCCCCTCCCCTTGCCCACCCAAGCGACCCTGCTGGCGGCCCGCGGCCCCGAAGAGCTTCTGTGCTTCACAGAGCGGTTGGAGGACTTGACATGTTTTTGGGAGGAAGCAGCAAGCGCCAGGGTCGGCCCGGACAACTACAGCTTCTCCTACCAGCTCGAGTGAGTCCGACCGGGCAGGCAGAGCGCCCTCACCGGTGGAGGGATCGGGCAGGCATGGGCCAGGGCCGGATGGCATCTCCCCTGCTGGTGGTCACTGGTGGGGGACCCGCGGGGTAAGGGCTGACACGTCCCCTAGTGGCCAGGGCGAGAACACTCCGGTGATCACGCTGAGGCGCAACCCCAAACATCAGGGCTGGGACAACTCCCCTCCAAATCAGGTCTAAGGCGAAGCGTACGTCGGGGTTGGGACGCCCCATCGTGTTAGTGTCCAAAATGCGCCGACAGTACCCGGTTACTGCGCACACAGGGGTGAGCAGTGGAAGCCATGCCGCCTGCACCAGGCGCCCGCGGCCCGGGGAGCTGTGCGCTTCTGGTGCTCGCTGCCTACCGCCGACACTTCGAGCTTCGTGCCCCTAGAACTGCGCGTCACAGAGGCCTCCTCCGGCGCTCCACGCTACAGCCGTGTCATCCAGATCAACGAAGTGGGTAAGTTCGCCGGAAATCCGGGAGTGGTCCGGAGGGGGTCTCGGTCTCTGCCCACCAAAGCAACCCTTTTCGGCAGTGCTTCTGGATCCCCCCGTGGGGCTGCAGGCACGGCGGGCCGACGAAGGCGGCCACGTGATACTGCGCTGGCTCCCACCACCTGGGGCCCCCATGGCAAACCTCATCCGCTACGAGGTGAACATCTCCGCAGGCAGCGCAGCAGTAGGAGCGCAGAGGGTGAGGCCCGCCCCTACCGCACCTCCCCAGAGGCCACCCCAAAGGCCCAACCTCTCTAAGTCCCGCCCAGATGACCACCACGGCCCCTCCCCCATGGCCCCGCCCCAGACGCCCGACATCCCATTGCCTTTGAGCCCAAGTAGCTCCACGCCCACCGACAAAGCCCCTTTCTCAATGCCTCCTAGCTCACCTGAATCTAACTTGTCCCAAACCCTAGATCCCTCAGGGCCCCGCTCCCTCTACGCTCTGGCGCCGCGTTACCAGCGGCCCCATCCTAATTGGCTCCGAGCCTTCCTGGGCCGCACCTCCTATTTTTATTGCCCCCCACGTCCCTCCTCCTTGCCTGGGCGCCGTCCTTCCTTTCTCTGATTGGCCCGCGCTACATATCGTCCCGTATTGGCCACGCCTCTCACCCGCGCCCCGCCCCCAGGTGGAAATCCTGGATGGCCGCACTGAGTGCGTGCTGAGCAAACTACGGGGCGGAACGCGTTACACCTTCATGGTACGTGCGCGTATGGCCGAGCCAAGCTTCGATGGCTTCTGGAGCGCCTGGTCGGATCCTGCGTCGCTGCTGACAGCTAGTGGTGAGGCCCCAGGCAGGGGTATAGAAGGGACTGGGGCGGAGCGTGGGGCAAGCCCACCGCCCTGACCTCTTACCGGCTCTCCAGACCTGGACCCACTCATTCTGACGCTGTCCCTCATCCTCGTGCTCATCCTGCTGCTGCTGGCTGTACTCGCCCTGCTCTCCCATCGCCGGTAAGCACCCTATTCTGGCACCTGGCCCAGACCCCTCCCCACCAACGTCCCCCTTTCACTGTGGAAGCCTAGGCTCAGAGAGGGGCAGGCATTTGCCCAAGGTCACACAGTGAGGAGTCAGTGGCAGGGCTGGGATGCAAGCCAGACCAGACCCAGAGTCTTACAACATTCTGCTCTGAGGGCCATTTACCTAGTTTTCCTTCTACCTCAGTGGCTGCCCCTTCTTGGATTCCTTTGCTAGTTCCTTTTCCCGATTTCATCAACTTTTGTAAAATCAATGAGGTGGGCTTAATGGAAAGATTTAAGCCCCTGTCTCCCCATCCCTGTTGTCAAGCTCCTCAGATGCTTTATGATATGACCAGCCACCCTGAGTTTTTTGTAATTCTAAGCACATACCATGTGGTTTCACACTCCCAAGCCTTAGCACATACTGTTCCTTCTGCCTAGGATGCTCTTCCTGCCTTGCCCACCCAGAAATCTCCTAGTTGTCTTTTGAGGCCCTGTTCATTTGTTTGGAAAATACATATTGAGTGCCAACTATGTGCTAGGCACTGGGGAGAAAGTGGAGAATAAACCAGATGTCCCTGACCTTGTGGCTCTCATAGTTGAGTCAGACAACAAACAAGGGAACCAACAGATATATATTTGATTATAAATTGTGATGAGTGATAGCAGAGAAAGAAATGGGATATGGGGAGATGACAGGATGGTTAGAAAAAAACCTCTGGAAGGTAACATTAGAGTGGAAATCTGATGGTTGTAAGGCAGCCATGTGAAAAGCAGGGAGAAGAAACAGCAAGTAAAAAGAACCTGAGGTGGGTATGAGCTTGACATTGAAGCCGTTACAAGAGCTCTATGGCTAGAACAGTGTGTGTTAAGAGGGCGCAGTAGATGACGAGAGTGAGGTGACAAGTCAGAGTACGCAGGGTCTTCTGCAGCACTGGGGGGAGGAGATTGGATTTTATTCTGGGTACATTGGGGAACCATGGCAAAGAGTGAGGGAAGTAACATACTGGACCGCCAGGCAAGCCTGAGCCACGTTTAGAGGGAACATGAGGCAGTATATGTTGAAATCCTCTACATTCTTCAAAATCCTATTTCAGTTGCCCTCCTACAGGGCTCTGCAGATACTTTAACCAAAGCCTCTACCCCCCAGCCCCTATGTTTTCCTCTCCTTTCATCATGACCAGGGGCTAGGAATGTCTGTGCCCCTGTGACTGGGTGCGGAGGGGGTATTGGTGAGTGTTCAGTGACACATGCCCATGTACCTGTTTCTTTTGGTTTCACCAGGACTCTGAAGCAGAAGATCTGGCCTGGCATCCCAAGTCCCGAGAGTGAGTTTGAGGGTCTCTTCACCACCCACAAGGGTAACTTCCAGGTAGGTGGCCTGGTTGTCCCCTCAGGGCCTGTGGCTTCCCTGCTCCTGTGGCCAAACTCCAGGTCTCTGAGCCAGCTGGTGCTGTTTTCCCAGCTGTGGCTGTACCAGAAGGATGGCTGTCTGTGGTGGACCCCCTACACCCCCTTCACAGAGGACCCACCCGCCCCCCTGGAAGTTCTCTCTGAGCGCTGCTGGGGAGTGACACAAGCAGTGGAGCCAGGGACAGATGTTGAGGGGCCCCTGCTGGAGCCGGTGGGCAGTGAGCATGCCCAGGACACCTACCTGGTGCTGGACAAGTGGCTGCTGCCTCGGAGCCCGCCTAGTGAGGACCTCCCACAGCCTGGTGGCGGTTTGGACATAGCAGCCATGGATGAAGGCTCAGAAGCATCCTCCTGCTCATCCATTTTGGCCCTGAAGCCAGGGGGGGCCTCGGCTGCCAGCTTTGAGTACACCATCCTGGACCCCAGCTCCCAGCTCTTGCGTCCGAGAGCACTGCCCCCTGAGCTGCCCCCCACCCCACCCCATCTAAAGTACCTATACCTCGTGGTGTCAGATTCTGGCATCTCAACTGACTACAGCTCAAGGGACTCCCAGGGAGCCAAGGGGGGCTCATCTAATGGCCTCTACTCCAACCCTTATGAGAACAGCCTTGTCCCAGCCCCCAAGCCAACCCCCAGCTACATGGCCTGCTCCTAGGACTCTAGTCCTCAAATGCTTGGGGACCCAGCATAACCTCAAGTGCTAATCCAGGCACAAGACTTGTTAGGCAGGGTCAGCAAGGCCTCCCTGAGGACTAGGGGCATTGCTGACCTTGGCTATGTGCCCAGTCCATCCTGCTCAGGAAGTCACAACCTTGCAGTTATTTTTAAATGTATAGTTTTTGGGGGGTTTTTGGTATACACTCACACACATATACATACATAAATATAAATATAAATATAAATATAAATATAAATATAAATATATATATATATATATATATATGTAAGTTTTTCTATCATTACTTCTACAAACACCCTGTAAGCCCCATCTTTCCTAGGTCCAGGCCATAGGGGCCACAGTAAAAGGCTGTGAGCGCCATCTGAAATTCAGGACCTGGAAATCTGAATAGTAATCATAATAATATGAATGTCAGTATACAAGGTCAATTAAGCTCACGAATTCATCCTAGAAAAAGTGCTATTGTACATACCTCATTGCTGATTATCACTATGGTCACCTTCGAAGTACTCCCCCTGGGAAGCTATGCATTAACGCCAGCGCCTAGTCCACCCGTCAAAGCAATTTTGGAACTCTTTTTCTGGAATGGCCATCAGAGCTGTCGTCATATTACCCTTGATGTCCTGAATGTCATCAAAATGTCTTCCTTTCAATATTTCCTTTATCTTTGGGTAAAGAAAAAAGTCATTTGGGGCCAGATCAGGCGAGTAGGGAAGGTGTTCCAATACAATTATTTGTTTACTGGCTAAAAACTCCCTCACAGATAGTGCTGTGTGAACTGGTGCATTGTCGTGAAGCAAGAGCCATGAATTATTGGCAAAAAGTTCAGGTCGTCTTTTTCATGCAGGCTTTTCAGCACTTCCAAATAGTAAACTTCGTTAACTGTTTGTCCAGTTGGTACAAATTTATAACGAATATCTGATATCAAAAAAAGGTTAGCAACATCGTTGCAACAAGTTCGCCAACTTGCAACAAGTTCAGAACTTAATTGTCAGACCTGGTAAGTTACATTAGCTGCCATAACAAACAACTCCTAAATCTGATTGGTTTAACATATTAAGTGGTTTCTCATATTTCAATTCAAACAGGTGGACATCCATCCCTGGGATGAGTTAGAAGCTCAGACTCTTCCTGTTTGTAGCTTCACTACCCACCAGAGCCACCCTGAGGTCTTTAGATGGATCCTGTGCAGTCAGCCAACTAAAGAGAGAGACAGAAGGTTCTTTTAGGGCCATTTAAGGGATCTTGCAAAGAAGTGGGCTCCATCTCCTCTTCACAAATTCCACTGGCCAAAAAGTTACATGACCCCAGCTAGAACCATGAATGGCAAGGGAATGCTGTTTAGCTGTGCACCCAGGGAGAGGAAAACTGTTTAATGGGCCTCTAGCTCGTCTGTACCACTAATATAACATTAATTCATAGGGCTTTATTCTATATCAGGCCCCATTCTAAGAAAGCACTCTCATGACACCAAATGTTATCAAGTGGTTGGAAATTCAGGTTTAACCACTTTTTAAAAGTTTGAAATAACCGAGGAAAGCTAAACATATGCATACCTTCTACTCCAGCAATTCCACTTCTAGGTACCCTGTTTCCCCGAAAATAAGACCTAACCGGAAAATAAGCCCTCATGTGATTTTAGGTGCCAAAATATGGCACCTTGGCATACTGAATATTTTAAGCTGAAGGAGTTTGTGGAAAAGGCACCCTTCGTCCTGAAACAGGTCAAAAAACCCTCATGTGAGGGGTGCGTGCCTCTATATCCTGGAGGAATCATGCTAGGGCTTCTTCTCTGGCTAGGTCTTATTTTCAGGGAAACACGGTATATACCCTAACGATCTTGACACACACACACTTCAGGACATGTGTGCAAGGATGTTCACAGCAGTAAAGTCAACCTGATGAATAAATTAGGGTCTAGTTACCCATGGAATTATATGCAGTAGGGATAAAGAAATGAACTAGAAAATATGGCCAAATCTTGGTAACAATATTGAGGGGGAGAAGAAAGAAGTCTCATAAATTTACATTTCTCATGAAACTCTTCATAAAGTTTAATACAGCAAAACTAAAATATGTTGATAGGGTACAATATGTACATGATAATGCTATTTTTAAAAGAGAAAGGGCACTTTACATTCTTTAGGTCTTTGAATCTGCACATGTCCCTGAGGTAAGTATTCCAGCCACAGGAAACTGAGGTATAGAGAGGTGGTCACATACCAAAGCTCAAGGCTGGCCTCCAGAACTTGAACCCTTGTTTGGGCTAGGGTCACAAGCCTGGGTAGGCCATGGGGTGACTGTCATCTCTCCATCTGGTTGGAAAGCCACCCACCACTCTGCCCTGGGGCCCAGCCCACCTGGCTCCAGGCAGGCTCTGAGGCAGCGCTGTCCTGGGCCTGGTGCATCCAACTGCAGCCAGCACTGGGCAGGGAAATACCTCTGGAGCAGCGACAGCTGCAGGGCATCCCCGCTGTCTCCCTCCTCCGGGGTCTGGAGGGCCACAATGAGCCCGCAGCCTCGGCTAGGCCCAATCCGGTGGCTGAAGTGGGCAGCTGTGTCCAGAAGCAGGGCAGCCAGGTAGGCGGCTTCCTGGGGCCCCAGATCTTCAGCTAAGTACTCCTCCAGGCCATCAAGCAGCAGAAGGGCGGGAGCAGGCCCCTGGGTCTCATGGGCAGAGCACAGGAACCGGAGGAGCTCACCCGTTGAGGGTGGGTACTGGAAACGGATCTTCTATTGGGAGGAAAAAAGGAAAGGGCCAGATTCAACAGAGGAAGCCAGGCTCCCAGCTATAGCAGCCCTGCTTCCTTGCATACTTTCCTGGACGAGGCTCTCACTCCCCCGACAGCTGGTTCCACAATGAAGCAGCTCAGAGTGGTGGAATATTCTTTTATTTGCCCCCTCCTTTTTTATCCATCACTCATCACTGCCCGGTATTATTTGAAACAAGGTATGTCTTTTTGCCAAAGCTCTAGGGCAATCTCTCCATTCAAAACCCAGCCCTAGCCTTAACAGTATGACCTCATTCATCATCGACTCCGGCTTCTCTGGAACCAACTCGCTTCCGGACAACAACCAGACTTAGTCCCGCCTTTAAGTGCCCTGATCCCACCATTTGAGCACCGCCTTTCGCTAACTCCGCCCCTCTATTGGGTAGTCTTTCACTCAATTTTAAGCCCTAGCATGTCCCGCCCCCCGCTCATTCCTGACTGCGCCACCTAATGGCTATTCCGGCTCGCCCTTCCTTTGTGCCCGCCATTGGTCTGTATACCTGTCACTCAATCCTTGATCCGCCCCGTCACTGGCAGGTTAGCCTCTGTCTGGTCCAGTCCCGTCTCCCCGTTACCTGTAGTCGCAGGGGGTCCAGGGCTGCCGGTGTCCTGTTGGGCAAGCTTTGCAGAGGCCTCCGGGTCAGGAAGAGGACGGGGCCTCGGCCGTCCCCTGCCGCCTCCAGGGCCGCCGCGAAGAGCAGCGCTGTTTTTCCAGAGCTTGGACCGCCGAGCAGCAGCAAAGGCGGGTCAGCCTCGACTGCATTCTCCTCCCCGGGCTCGGCCGTCCTGCCCGGTTCTAGCACCCGCCTCAGCGTCTCTGCCATCCGCAACGTATCTCTGTCCAATTGGCGGCCCGTTCTTGCCCTTAGTCCCTCCCAAGCCGAGGCCTCATTGGTTACGATGCACTTGGCTTCTCCATTGGTCTGTGAATCTGTCCATTAAAGATCGGACTCTGCTATCTCCTTCACGGATGGAAGGGGCAAGTAACATAGCCTGAGGAAGGAGGAATGCTGGTGTTTGAAAGAGAAAAGGCCCTTCCCTTGCTTGAGTTTGCTGAGGGAAGCAGCACGAATACTATTATTGTGAAGTAATCAGCTAATCAGACAGATATAAGGGTTGAGAGTTGGCGGGAGCGGTTCTTCCCTAATCGCTGACACATTAAAGTCTCCTAGACTCTGTTTGCTCACCTGTAAAATGGAACTTATGATATCTCCGAGGAATATTGCCATGGGCATGTGTCTGTGGGTGTTTCTGCTGATGTCACCCAATGACAGTTGAGAAGCGAAGAGATGGAGTAGCTGTGTATTTGTCTCTGCATCTGAGTACCGGTACAAGTGTGTGGGGGCAGGCTGCAGGCTCAAGGACATTTGTGTGTGAAACATCAGAAGCTGTCTCTGAGGGTCTGTGAGGAGTCTCAACTGGCTTCCTTTATGGCCTGGGGTTCCCTAGGTCCTGCTGGGGCGGGGGGAGGGGGGAAAGCAGGGGCAGCACCGTAGAGCAAAGTAGGGGCCCGTAGAAACAAAGAGACGGGCTGGAAGACTGAGGGAGGGCCATGGCGGGGACCTTGTTTGCTTTGTTCATTAGGTAACTCCAGCGCCCAGAACAGTGACTAGCTCATTGTAGAATCTCAATATATGCTTGTTAAATGAATGGATGAAAAAAGCAAGGTAGGATTGATGAGAAACTGGGAGAGAAGGAAGAACAAGGTGAGTGATTGCTGGCTGGGGCTCCTCACCCAGACTTGGCCCTAGAGCTGCCACTCAAACCCCTGTTGCCCTAGCAACTCTGTCTCTTGGTAACTTCAAAGTAGTGTGGTTGCCTGGAGACCAAGGGGCACTGCGGAACTGAGATTTCCTGGGCTTTCTCTCTCCCTCTAAAGACCAGAACTCAGCTCCACAACATCCCCCAATACACCCACTCACACAGCCGGTACCTCCACGCCCCTACACACACACACCATGGCATCTCTGCATATATTCCACTTCCAGAATCCCCATCACCCACATGCTCACAACCCTATCCTATCCTGACACAAAGCATCCCATACTCACTCTCTTCCACATTCGCGCCCCCACACCATTCCCTTGAACATACACCAGAACACACTAATACAACAATATCATTGCCACCACACACACACACACACACACACACACACACACACACACGTTTCAGCTAATGTTCCTGCAGCTCTTTGGGTTTTTTTTCTTTTTCTTTTTCTTTTTTTAGCTGAGCCATCCTGCTACCTGTTGGCAGCTCAGCTTGGGCTGGACTCGAACCGCTGTTGCTCAGAGCTCAAACTCTTGAGCGAGCTCTTAACCAACTGAGCCACTCGGCCGGCCCCCTGCAGCTCTTTCTATACATACACAGAGAGATAAGGTACATTGTTACACTGCCTTGTCAAAAGTACCGCAGTCCCCCACCAACAGATACACAACCCATGATTTACCTCACTTTGCAACAATCCAAATGCACAAACACCCAGTAGTGACACCTGTATCACACAGTTATAATACATACACAGGAGCATGATGAACACAGCCCCACCTCAG
This sequence comes from Hipposideros armiger, assembly GCF_001890085.2. NCBI lineage: Eukaryota > Metazoa > Chordata > Mammalia > Chiroptera > Hipposideridae > Hipposideros > Hipposideros armiger. The sequence goes on along the minus strand of NW_017731648.1, from coordinate 1,328,215 downwards.
GTCCTTTGCATTTGCTGTTCTGCCTAGAGAACTCAGCTCTCAGATATCCCTGGGCTCATTTTCCCACTCCATTTAGGTCTCTGCTCAAATATCACTTACTCAGAGAGGCTTTCCCTGATCACCTGTGTAAAATCACACACCCTTTACTCTTTAACTGCTTATCTTTATTTATCTTCAAATAAGTTATCACTTCCAACATTATGTATTTATGTTATTGCCTCTCTCCTCACTAGAGTGCCAATACCAGCAGGGTAAGGTCTTTATTTTGTTCACTACTGGATCTCCAGCTCCTAGAAAAGCACTTGGCACATAGTAGGTGCTCATAAATGTAGGCTGAGTGAGTACATTGGAAGAGAAGCAGATACTTGGCATATCTCTCATGCAAACAGTATTTCTTTCTCTCACTTCTCAGAATCCTGTTTTCATATCCTGACAGAAGGATGCTTAACACAGAGGAGCTCATTGGGGGAGGGAGGACTGATGTGTGAAGGAATGGGGAAGTGGACAGCTCATGGTCAGTCTGTGCTTCTCCCTCACTTATCAACCTCCTTAGTTAAATCATTTAACAAATATTTATTGAGCACCTACTGTGTACCAGGCCCTGTTCTGGTCACTAGGGACTCAACAGTGAACAGATGACAAAGTCTTTGTCTGAGCTGACATCCTAGTGAGGGAGAAGATAATGACCACTAAGCATAAAGAAATTTAAATAGTCTATGAGCAGATGTTAAGTGCATGCAAAAAAGTTTGCACAGGGAAGGGAAGTTGGGAGGGCCAACTGTTTGGGTTTTACGCAATTTTGAATAGAGTGGTAGGGGCAGACCTCAATGAGGGGTTGATGGTTGAGAAAAGGCTTGAAGGAGGTTAGAGAGTGAACCATGCAGTAATGTAGGGGAAGAACATTCCAAGTTGAGGCATCTGCACATGCAAAGGACCTGAGGCACTGGGAGAACTTTGGCTTTTCCATAGAGTGCCATGGGGATCCACAAGTGGGTTTGAGCAGAGGACGGATGTGCTCTCACTTACATTCTAAGCTGGAGCTTAGTTTTGGTTAAGTTGAGTTGAGTCCACACAGGGACACGTCAAGAAAGCTTTTGAATGAACAAGTACATCTTAGACTGAGTTCTCTGCCTAAGACTGTCTATCCTGGGAATGAGGTGTGGACAAGGCCCTGTGTGCTGTCACCATCCTTTCTGGCAGGCCCAGAGACTTTGTGTCCTGCAACCCCAATTTTACATTTTCTTGGCCCACGCTTAGCATCAGGACCGTGGACAGCACCAACAAGGCTGGTCGAGGTGCTGTCCGCCGTGCTGAAACTTTGCTTCCTTCCTGGCCCGCGTGGAGGCAGCTGTGCGACAGGAGGCACCACGGATCTCAGGGTGCGAGCCCTGGAAATAGGAGCTATGATCGGTAAAGCAGGGGACTCCGTTGTTCTGTCCCTCCTCTGCCTTCAGCCTTTTCATGCTCCCATCGCATTCCCTGTGACCCACAGTCAGGCCCACCACCTTCCCCTCTCATTCTGCTTCAGCCACACAGACTGGATACAACAGGCACGCTCCCACCTCAGGGTCTTCATGCTTGCTCTTCCCTCTGCCTGAAATGCTCCTCCCCTCACCCCAGGTATTTTCATGCCTCCCTTCTTCCTCTCCTGCACGCTTTATCTTCAGTATCATCTCCTCAGAAAGAACTTTCCTGACCACCCTCTTTAAATTGCAAACTGTTCCCAGCCCACAGTTGTCCCATTGTCTTCTCTAGCTTGAGTTTTCTCCTTATTACTAATCAATATCTAACATACCAGAGATACTAATCCCTGACCTAAATCTTTGTTCCTAGAGTTTGGAATTCAGAATTTTTTAGATTTTCAAAAGCTACTATGGTGTAAATACTATATTGTATAACATGCCAGCTGGGACCTGGGATAAATCTCAAATCCAAACACTTTAATGAAACATAAGAATATTTACATCAAATTAAATAAAGAAGCTATAATAACCTCACGTCAGTTCAGGTTTTTGCCACAAATGAGTTATGAATAAAATGTTTGGTTTTCAGACCTTTTTGAAATTTGGAGATGTGGCTCTGTGTATAGCTTATGTATCTTTGTTCGTTGTCTGTATCTTACAGATTAGAACGTGGCCTGGAATTTGTGTCTGTTCTGTTCACTACTACAGAGCCTGTGTCTAACTACACAGCACCTGGCACATAGTAGGTATTCCATAGTGTTTGTTGAATGAATTAATGAATGAATGTGGGGAGAAGGAAAGCAGATTCCCCTTTCCTGCTCCCCAGATGACACCATGCCCCAAATGTCCTGTCTGAAGCCCCTCAGAGCCATGGTGGAGGGATGTCTGTGGCTTCCTACCCCTCCTACTCTGCCTGGTCTCTGCTAGGTCCTCAGCACAACCTCACAATCAGAACCCCTGCTTTCATCCATGCAGCCAGGGGTTTGGCTTGGAGGTCCCTACTGCTCTCAGCATCTCCCCTCACTATCAGGACCCTCAGAGTCCCTTCACTCTATTCTTTGTGCTCTCTGCACCCTGGCCATGGTCAGAAATAGGCCAGTTGCTTGGGAAAGACAGTTTGTGAGGCCCCTCACCATGGGTTTGAGTGACTTACATATGGCTTGTGGGTCTACATTTGACATGAAGAAACAAGGGCACAGAGAGGTTAGTTAATTTTCCTGAGGCTAAGCAATACTGAGGCAAGATTTAAATCCAAGCTGCTGGCTCCACAGCCCCACGTTGTCTTTCCACAATAACCCCTAGATACACTGTGACAATACGCATATACCCACACCCAGTCTCACTGACACCTAGACCCACACTCCAAGTCCTCCACACTCCATCACCCAGGAGAGGAAGGCAGGTGGCCAAACTTCTGTTACAAACAGATCTTTATTAAAGATGAGGAAAGGACAGTAAAGGGAGGTGGTGTTTCCTCTACCTACTACCTTTGGCTGCCCCGAGGTTGGGGAGCCCTGTCTGCTCTACCCATGCCCCCCCTAAATGGCACATCTGCATGAGGTTGAGGCATAGGGGGCAGTGTGAAGGACAGGGGTGGGTTCCAAGAGAAAAAACGTCCTTTCCTATAGCCCTAATAAATAATAGAGGGTTTGGGGGGACCTGGGTACGGGCAAGGGAAGACAGTACTCTGAACCCTCAAACCTCTAAACTGGACACACCCGGCAAAAGTAGAGAGTTAGGAGGGACTGGGTGAGAGGGTGCATGTGGGAAAGGGACTGAGAAGGGAAAGGGGGTGCCCCAAGGACCCTGCCATGGGGGAGCCTGCGGGATTTGATTCTGAGGAGGGCCTGATGACAAAGGATAACCCCGTTTCCCTCCTCAATTTTGCACATGCTTAGACATGGGCGGTCCCCCATTGGCTGGAATCATACCCACCCTACAAATTCTGAAAACCAAGGACTCCTATTGGTTGTGAACACTGGCTGGAATTGCCCTCTTGCCTGAGGATTCTAAGACGTAAAGGGGAGACTCCCATTGGCTGGAGTAAACTCCTTTTGGTTGGAATTCAGAGAACTGGAGGCTCCCATTGGCTAGGCAATGGCCAGTGGGGTCATGATTTGAACCTTAAAAGGGCAATCCTAGGGGGCAATGGCCCACCTCTCAGTTGTGCCCACTTGGATGTCCCAGAGGGCAAGAGAAGCAGGGGATCCCCCAAATGTCTTTCCAGCCAGCCTCTGATGTCTGGGCCTGGCTGGTTTGGGGATGGGGCTTTGGCACTCACACGACACATGCATACAACACATACACACACACACACACACACACACACAGAGCAGGGAAAAAATGGAGACTGGGCAGATTTTGGATGGGTGGTTGGGCCTCACAGCAGGTGGTCGCGGCTAGCAAACAGGTAAGGGCTGAAGTTGTCCCGATGGAAAGGGGAGGGATAGAGTCCGCTAAGGGTGTACAGGTCCCGAAGTAGGGGCGTGGGCAGCAGCAGCTTCCGGCCACGTCCACCACCTCCACCTGGCCCTCCAGGCCCAGGGGAGGAGGGTGAGGGACCTTGGCTGGGGGTCGGTGCTGGCAGGGGCAGGGGCAGCGGCAGAGGCGTTGGCTCAGACCTCAGTCGAGGGCGGGGCACACGGGGCGATGAACACATGGCTGGAGCCCTGGAGGACACGCAGCTGGGGATCAGGTGGCCACGGCGGGTGCAGTTCTGCGGCTCTGGGGGTCAGGGGTCAGAAGTCAGGGGATCAGAAAGCTTGGGAGGAGGTGAGACCGCTGTGGCAGTGACTGCCATCTGGAATTCCCCCCATATATCCCCCCACTCCCTTGACACTCACTGGATGGGGTGAGCCGTGCCGGTGTCGAATGCGGCCTGCAGGCCTCGGGTTCCTGAGACAAAGAGGCAGAGGGATGGGGCTAGTGGCCCCCTGGGCCCTGCCAGCCACAGCATGAGGGACTCATTGGGCAGGAATTCCCAGTGGAAAAGAACCAGCTTCTCAGGATTAACCATGTCCCCTTGGCAGGAAGAGAGGGGGCACACCTTTCTATTCTGTGGGACTGTCCTCCAGGACCTGTGTCCACAGAGACAAGCCATCCCCCCACCTCCCCATGGCCCTGAGACACCCTCCCTCCACCTCTTGCCTGCCTCCCTGCCTCCTTAGTCCTATTCCACCCGCTACCATCTCCAGCCGGGAGCGGCCTCCGGCCCCCCTTACCTGGGCCACACTTAACTTTTCGAGGGCGCTGTCCACGGTGGGGGCTTGGCCCAGGTCCTCCCAGGGGGAGAGCCTTCGGCTGGAAGGCGGCCGGCTCTGAAAGTTGTGTACAACGCAGGTGACCTGGGACAGAAGGAGAGCAAAATGTTGAGGCTCAAGGATAAGATAGGAGTGGTATAAATACCATCCCCATTTTTCAGATAAGAAAACTGAAGCTCAGGTTTTCACAGACAACTAACTTTTTTTTTTTCTTTCTTTCTTTTTAACATTTTTATTGGGAAATTGGGGGAAGGGGAACAGACAAATTGCTGTCCTTTTGTTCTTCAGTCTAGTTGTGGAGGACATTGCTTCACTGGCCCAAGTTGGCACCATCATTGCGCTCTTCCCGGGCGAGGCAGATCAGTTGCCGGCTTCTGGACGGCCGCTCACAGCGGCTGCTGGCCGCTCACGCTGGCTGCTGGCTACACACGGTAGCCCATGGCAGCCCACTGCCACAGGGGCTGCAGCCTACGCCATCAGCAGTGACTCAAGGCAGCCCAGCTCCAGGTTGAGCTGTTGTTCAGCATCTTAGCTGTGGAGGGCAGTGTCACTGGTCCTCATATGTGGGATCCAAACCAGGGCCCTCTGGCGTCCCAAGCCAGCTCTTAACCAATGTGCCACTCAGCCAGCCCACAGACAACTAACATTTTTATGGTGCTCACTGTGTGCCAGGAACTGTTATTTCCACCCTAAGTGGTGGCTACTACTATTATTTATTCCACAGAACCAGACTAGGAGGAAGCAAGTAAAGCTGAGTTTTGCAAGGGCAGGATTGAATCCTGACTTTATTTAAATTTTTTATATATATTTTACATGACTTTTGATTTTAAAAAAATGTTTCACTAAAATATTATTTGGATTAGTGAATGTTTTAGCACCCTCTTAAATTATATGCTCAAAGCGAGTGCCTTACTTGACTCACTCTGATCTCATTTCTGTCATTCCATTTCACAGGTGAGAACATCTAGGAAAGGTAAGGTTAAAGGTCTCCTCCAAGGTCACACAGTCCACACCCTTCACCATCATGTGGCCCTGCCTTTTGGGTCAGAGAGCTGATGTAGGGTCTCCTATACTGGGATGGGTGCGAAGGGGGCTCACCAGGAAAGTGGCAATAGCTGCCCCAGTCAGAAAGCCGGCCAGCACGTCAGACCAGTGGTTGCGGTACTCGGCCACGCGGACCACGCCCACCAGGAAGGCGGGGCACAGCAGGGCCAGGCAGAGTGAAGGTTTGACCAAGCGGGAGCCCTTCACGCGGAACACCAGTGTCACGTACATCTGCGGGAGCCAGACAGGTCAGGGGACACAGCTGCCGAACTCAAGTGGCCACTGCGTTCAGGGCTAGGGGGCATGGCCAGAATCCCCAGGATCGGTACTAGGGCTGGAGGATGTGGTCAGGGGCTCCAGGAAACAGAGCCAGGGACAGGAGTTCACAGGATGGAGTCGTGGATTCCCAGTGGGCCCTTGCAGGGGTGGGGGTGTGGCCAGATCACCAAAGAGCAGTAAAGAACGTCTGGGGCCAGGAGTCCCAGGGACCAGTCACAGATGGGGAAAGACTCTTGCTGGGCTAGGGTGTGGCCACAGAACCAGAGGGTGGAGTTAGGGCCCAAGGGGCAGGTCCAGGAGCTCCAAGACGTGGAGTCCCCAAATCCCAGGCAACCACCGACAGGGTTAGAAACCAGACTCAGATGCCAGAAAAAGAAGTCAATGCAACAGGGGTGCATCAGGGAAAAGCAGGGGAGAGTCAGGAAGTCCTACCACAGTTGAGTCAAGGGCATAGCCAGTAAAATAATGTGCGAAGACAAAGGTAGGGGGCATGAGGGCTGTAGGGGGCAGAGTCGAAAACCCACACGTCCAATCTCCCAGCCAGTATCCAGGACCTGTAGCATCCTGGGGACACGGCTAAACTCCAGGGACAGCAACCTAGTCCCACAGGGTGCAGCCAACAGCCTCCATCGGGGGTGGCATTACTGGGTCAGGAAGTGTGGCCCGACACCAAGAGGCGCCGTCAAGAACGGCAATAGTCAGACGGGGGCGTGACCAAGGCCTGAAGGGAGGCGTGAAGAGCTCAGAGCTTTCCTGGTTAGACTCTGCCTTAGGGGCACAGTCACAGCGCCAGGGCAGGGCCTCACCCGGGGAGGAATTGGAGGCTCCAGCCCAGGTGGCCTCCTGCCTACTGGCCGCCCCCCACTGCCGCGCTCCCATTTCGGGGCTCACCGCCGTGTAGGTGACCGCATAGGCACAAAGGGCGGCGTCCTTGCAGGGGAAGGCGCGGCGTGCAGCAGCCACCAGACTGGGGCTGCCGGCGCAGGCACCCTGGTCAGTGACAAAGCGGTCGGGCCCTGGCCGGTCCGGTGAGGGTGGTGGGCAGCCCAGGGCCGTGTAGTTGGGGCGGCACACGGACAGGAAGTGCGGCGTGGGGTTGCCGGTCACTACCTGCCCTGCGTTGGCGAAGATAGTTGTGGTGAAGAGGCCGAAGGAGTAGACCCCTGAGGATGGAGCGGGAGAAGGGGTTCATGGTTGAGGCTGATGTCCCTGTGGCCCTCCTCCTGTGAACCCCCTTATGGCTTTTCTGGGCCCCTGTCTCCTTGTTCTTGTGACCGCCATTAAAGCACCTGGGACTCCCCTTAATGCTGTACCCTATTATAGCTGGGCCACCATGATGGCATTCTGGGTCCCTTGCCTCTCTCTCTGGGATTAGCACTATGTCAGGAGTGGGCCCTCCCCTGTGGCTCCATTATAGCTAGGCTGTGACCCCTCAACAGCATTACATCAGGATTGGGACCTCCTAGGACCACCCTGATGGCATTTCTGGGCCTCATATACTTGCCCTAGATTCACTATTACTGAGTTGATCACTTTTCCTCTGGATCACCAATAAGCCAGAACCAGATCTCCAGCCCTCTGCCACAGGGACGAGCCACCATTACGGAGGAGCTATGCCCTCTCCCCTACCCTATGGCTACCCATTGTGGCTGGGACTACGTTTAAAGCACCGCTGAGGACTTATCTCTCTGGGGGCCCCATGGTGTTTGGCATGCGCCTATAGCCCCCTTTTCTGACTGAGATTCTCCTTGTGGCAATTTGGGACCCTCCTCTTAAGTTGCTATCATGGTTAGCTTAGGCCCCACCCATACCCCTAAAACCTCCATTAATGCCTGGCCTGAGCCTAAGTACCTCTTTGCCCCTGAAGGCACCATCATGGCGATTCTAGAATCCCCCTGGAATTCTGACTAAGGCTGAGCCTGGCCCATATCTCTTTGGGGGGCTGACCCCTGGCCCTTTTACTCACCCAGGAAGCGAACCAGCCTCCTCAGTGGGGGACTGAAGCGGCAGCAGGCCCCAGACACGATGGTGCTCTCCCCGATGATGGGGATGGCTGAGGGTGGTGCCGGGAAAAAGGCACGGGCCAACTCCCCCAGCAGGATCTGTGGGTGAGACCAAGACAGGGTCTCCCTAGCTTTCAAGCCTAGCCTTCTACCTCCCTCCCTCTGGCCCTCCTGCCTCCTGGGAGGTCCTCCCACACTCTACCAAGGCTACCCTCAATCTCACCGTGAGGATGGGCCCAGCAGTGACCAGGGCATAGATAAGTGCAGGAGGCACTCGGCTGGCAGCCTCGGGCCCCGGGTAGGGCTTGGCGTAAGTACTGTCATAGCAGAAGAAGCCCTGCGTGTGCACAGGGAAGGTGTCCGTGAACTCCAAACGGTAAGCAAGCAGGACCACCACACCCAGCAGCACTGACTGCCGCCCAGCCAGGGTGGAGAGAGAGATGGAGAGAGACGGAGAGAGAAGAGTGAGGGTCAGGCCTGAGCTGGGGACATGGAGAGAGAGACACATACAAACATGGAGAGGGAGAGCGATGGGGAGTGAGGGAGAGAGTGATCAAAACTGAAGGAACTAAAAAAGTGAGAGAGACAGAGATGGGGGGAAAGGGGGTGAGAGAAGGGTCAGGGTCTGGGAGACAAAAAAAGAGATGGAGACAGAAACAGAAAGAGAGAGAAGACAAAAGTGGAGGGGAAAAGAGAAAAGAGGGAAGAGAAGGAGAAAGAGAAAGAAAAAGCAAAGAATAGAAAGAGAAGGGATTCGAATGGTAGAATAGAGACAGGAGAGAGGAGATGGGATTGGGCAGAGAGAGTGAGGACACAGATCAGAAAGAGATACAGAGACAGTGGGTGGCAGAGTGACAGATCACCAAGGAAAGAAATACTACTACTAGTAGAACTAGCTACCACAGGTATAACCCTTAATGTGGGTGGGGTGTCATACTAAACCTCTTCTGTGAATGAATATATTTTACCTTCATAACAGCCCTAGGAGAGAGACACTCTAAATATGCTCATTTGACAGAAGAGGAAACTGAGGCTCAGGAGGATATGTGAGGTGCCCCAGGGTTTCACAGTAAGGATGGGCAGAGCAGGAGTAGAACCCCAGAAGTGCCACTTCTGAATGCAAGCTCATAGCCATGTCTCAAGAGAATGGGAGTAGCACTTTCATTCTCCAGAGAGACAGGGAGTGAGAGATCAGGGAGAGCGAGGGTAGGACTGCAGCCAGGGAGATGAAAAAATAGGTCCAGGTAGGGACCTTGTCAAGATAAGGGAGACTGAGGTTGGGCAGAGAGGGGACAGGAAGACAGGTATACCCCCTTCCCACTGAGAGTCTAAGGAAAGCATCCAGCTCCTCACCTCCACGAAGACAAAGCAGGGAATGATGGAGAAACTCCTCTTCAGCTGAGGTCTCCCTCCAGCCATGGTGAATGCCCAGGCCTGTGGAGGTGGGGAGGGAATAGGGTGGCAGGGATGGGGCCTAGGGGGTGGTTCAGGTCGCTGGCCCGAGTGGAGTCCTCTGGCCACAGCCCTGGCCCCACGGAGGACTACCAAGGAGCTCTGGCTCCACTCCTTGGGCCTTCTGGCCATGCCGCTGCATATCCAGGTTTTGCCCCTGCCCGTGCCCATTGGAGGCACCAGCCTCCCCTCACACAATCCTCATAGCTTAACCTGTGTGGGGTGGTGGTGGGAGGAACCCCGGAGATTCTCTAGTGGTCTTTGCCCCCTACAGCCTACATAGGAGACTCCGACCTCATACTTTTAGGAGGGCCTCTCCTCATTACCAAGAAGGACCTCTCCCCTTGGCCTTTAGAAGAGACTTCTAAAGGATACATTTATAAGAGTCTTTACCCCCACCGGTTTTTAGGGGACCCCACCCTCTTTCCCCACATGCTTTACAGGGGACACCATGCTCCACGTACCCCACCCCCGCTAGGCCTCTCCCCTGAGCCCCTTCCCCCATGGCCCACAGGGGCCGCTTTCCTGTCTCTGTGGTTCATGGCTGATGGCCAGGCCCTCCTTCTCCCCCAGCTGCCTCCCTCTACCTCCTTCCAGCCCATCTGCCTCCCTGTACAACTAGGGGGTTATCTGTCCACCACGTGCTCCCACTACTGAACAGCTAAGCGTCACACCTGCTTGACCCATTCTCCCAGCCTGGCCTCACCTGTGAAAGGGCCCTATGGCTTCCCACAGGCTGCTGCCACACCCACGGACTCACAGCTTCTCCTTGTGGTCAGCAGGGCAGGGATGGTCACCCCCATTGCACAGATGTGGAAACTGAGGCCCAGGCAGATGAGGGCAGGCACTCTGGGTCCAGGGCTCAATCCACAAGGCTTGCTCTGTGGTGTAACATGTGGGGTGAGGGTCACTAGAGGTCCCAGATGTCCACACGGCCATGGCCCCCTCACCCTCTCAGAGACACAATCACCCATACTGGTACCTCCAGAGTACACAACTCAGCCACAGTCTCTATCACTACCCTCTCCCCGCGCGCACACACCATGGCCCAGCATTCATCTATCCCACCAACATGGACCAAGTGCCTGCTGGGTTCCAGGCACTGTGCTGGGTGCCAGCCTTGTGGTGAACAAGACAGGCCCTCTCATTCAGACAGGTGCCCAACACCCACCACACACATAACTGCACATTCACACACACACACACACACAGCACAGTGTGCACATGGCCTGTCACAGACACCCACACAGATCAAACAACTCCCCCATAAAACATACAGTCACAGAGATATACAGGAGGTCCTCCATACACCCCAGAGCTCCATACATAGCCCCACAAGAGCCCTCATCCCACCGCCATTAGGGACGTGGACTCAGAACTGCCAACACACTTAAGAGTCACATCAAAAAGAGTCACCACACACAATGGGGGTGACAGAACCAGTCACTGTGTCACACCCCCAATTCAGTGACAATCACACACATTTACTTACAGTTCTTGTCCACATTGACAGCCTTAGGAGAGACACCGTGTCAGCCACAACCACAGCCACATGGTCACATAAGGACATGTACATGGACCATGACAGACTCACACACAGAGCCACACAACCACACAAGAAAGGTGCACGATCACAGCCACACACTAGAAAGCAAAAATGGCCCCCCCACACCATCAGAAAGAACACACAGCAGCCACACCATGACAGTCATATGCACACAACCATACAGACACCAAGACATCTACACAATCACAGTGATAGCAGTCACAATGACACAGGCACACACACACCATCAGAGTAATACCCACTACCACAGCCACACAATGACAGCCACAGGAGACACACCACACGACAGTCCAGAAGCCACACAATGACAGCTATACAGTCACACAATGACTGTTACACAACCACACACTGGCACATAATGACAACCACTCAATCACAGTCACCCTCATCACCACCGCTTGGCTTCTCAAGCTGGGGGTCCCTTCCTCACGCTCCCCTCCCCCAGCCTGGTCCCCAAGCTCCAGTATGCCGCCCCACGCTGTGTCCGCAGGGGACCCGACCGGCAGGAACTGAACCCGGGCCAGACAGACAGACAAACCGAGGGTCCAGGACCAGAAGCCCGCGAGAGCGGGTAAAGGGGGCACCCCAAGCTCCTCCCGCTCACCCGGTCGGGACTGCTGCCGCCTGAGCCCCGGCTCCGCCTAGACGTCACCGGCGCGGCGGGACCAACAGACGGATGGCTGGCTTGGCAGGCGGGCGGAGAAGGCACAGATGGAGATGCTGTCCACCCAGCTCCGCGCCGCGCCGCGCAGACTCCGAGGCGAGGCGAGGGGCGGGGCCTCTAGGAGCCTTATTTGCATAACACCTTGGGCGGGTGCTCGCAAGTCTCAATTGCACGATTTGGGGCGGGGCCTCGGTTGCTCTTTGGGGAGGGGCGTGTTAGAATTGGGAAAGAATGAAGGATAGAGGTTGGGAGGGAAGACTCGCTGAGGGGAAGTGGAGGGCGGAAGGTCAGCCCTCTCTGGCCTCAGTTTCCCCACTTGGGCAGTAGGGGCAGCAGGCCAAATAGCCAAGGCCCCCCAGAAATGAAGGCTGGTGGCTTGTTTGAAGAAAGAGCCTGTCTGGCCACTCATATCTGGACAGACTTACCCCTGACCTTGTCATATACTAATCTGGTCTCACACTGTCTCCTGACGCTAGGCCCACACATCCTGAACAGCCCCTGGGGTCTCTGCACCCTCCCCAACACTGGGGGGGGGCGGTATTTTCAGGCACAGGAAGCAACAGAAGCAACAGTCCACAGGTGGAGGAGGGTCTTGGCTAGTTTATTTTCTCTCTGGAAGGGTCTTCGGGGAGAGCAGTCCCAGCTGCTCAGGCTGTGGGGAAGAAAGGATGGATAAGGGCCTGGCCTGGTCCAGTGGACCCCAGGGTTGGGGATCAGGATGCATGCAGGTGCCAGTTTGGGAGCTGGGAGGGTCCACTATGTGGGATTCCAGGGCTGGCCAGAATGGGCAGGGAAGGTGAGGCAGAGGAGGATCCACACCAGGTGGGAAGGAGCGGCTCTTGTTGAATGGTGGCTGGGTAGGGTCCTGGTCAGAGTCAGAGTCTGAGTCCCAGGAGGAGAGCAGAGGGTTCAGGCATCGGTGCCCCTTGTAGCCTGCAGAAGCGACAGGTGCCATTCTGGCCCTCCATGCACAAACCTTGAATGTGACCTTTGAGTGACGTGTGACTAGGGGCCAATGTCCCTTGATCACATCCCTTGAATGTGACCTAGTGTGACACCAAAGTGTGACCTCAATGACCCTTGAATTTTACCCCATTCATCCCTAAAAAAAACTCCCGGTGACCCTGAGTGACCCCTGGAGGAGGCTCCTTAGAATGTGACCCAAGAATAAGACCCAACAGATATGCCCCCAAATATGAACTTTGAACATGACCTCCATGCGTGAAGCCGGAGAATGACCGCCCTCCTCACCCTGAGCATGGCTCAGCCCCCCTTACCCCTAAGGCTCGCAGCCTTGGGGCGGACCCCTGAGGACATGGTGAGGCCATCAAAGGAGTTCTGCAGCACATGCACAGCAGACCTGTGGGGAGATGGAGAGCTGGCGGACCCTGGTGACTCTAGACTGATTGGGGCTGGGGCGGGGGGCTGTTGGCAGGGCAGGGGAGGAGTGGAGTCCTGGTTGGAGAGGAAGGTCTGGAATCAGGTGGGTTCCAGGTTCTGACTGTCGCTGCTTGATCTGATTGTGGACAGGGCAGATGAGGGTCAGGGATCAGAGGTCACAGTGGGAGCTGGGCATCACCATATGTCACTCAGCTCCTTCTGGAGGTCATTCCTCCAGGAGCCATTGCCTCCTGGTGGCATCTCCTCTGTCTCTGGCCAGTTGGATGTCTCACACTCCTGCTGCTTCATCTTGGTCAGGACCTGGGGCCCAGAGTGGGGTGGGAGGGGTGAGAGAAGATCAGTAGTAATAATAATGATGATGACGCAAGGTGACCATTATATGGTACTTATTACACGTCAGGCTGCCCTCAAAGGGCTTAACACTCAGTTCATCAGCTATCCCTTCAGGTAGGGATGTGTTGTCATTGCACAAATGAGGAAACTGAGGCCCAGAGGCATGAATAAACTTGCCCAGTCACACACCGGTAAGTGGCAGAACTGAGACTTGAGCCCAGGCCTTTTGGCTCCAGTCCAGTGGTAGAGGCCGGCAGAGATCTCCATACCCCCAGCTCATGCAGGGTCCCCGTCCTCCCCTCTCACCTTGCGGCACTTCACCTGGGTCTTCTGCATCTTTTGGATGTTAACCAGGTTCTCGGTGATCTCCTCCTCCTGGGCCTCTGTGGGGGGAGGGGACTCAGGGGGACAGGGCGCAGAAAGACCCCCCCTCCGGGCTGTGGGCTCTGGGCACTCACGGAGCTTCTGATAGATGAAGGCCACCTCCTCCCGTACCAGCTCCAGCTCCTCCCACAGGAACTTCTTGCTGAGGAGACAGTGTAGCCTAGACCCCCAGCCTCTGCCCAGCCCCCTCCTGGCTCGCCATTTGCCCACCTGCCTCCCCAAACTTCCTCCACCTCCCATGTTCCCATCTCCTCCTGATCTCCATTCTTGCATTTCCATAGCCTCCTATTGCCTGGCCTCCATCTCCCCAGCCTCTGCCCACCACCTCCCTTCCCCCCACCTCCCATATCCCCAGCCCCGCTAAACCTCTCTAACCCCCAGCTTCCTGTCTTCCCTGCCTTCTGGCCTCCTAGTCTTACACACACACACACACACACACACACACACACACACACACACACACACACACACACACACACACGCCCTCCTGTCTTCCCCCCACATCCCTTCCTCTTGTTCCTCAAGCCTTCCATAGTCCCTCATCCCCCTTACTCAGGCCTCATTTCCCCATCCTGGCCTCCCTTCCCTCCCACAGCCTCCAGGCTGCCTGCTTGGCAGCACCCACCTATCCCGGATCTCCTGGGCAAGCAGCTGCAGGCAGCGGGTGGTGCGGGCCCGCTGCACCTCCTCACTGTCGCGCAGGGTCTTCTGCAGCCCCTGCAGGCCTTGCGCCAGAGCCCCGTACAGCTCCTGCTGTCCCTGCTCCACGCCCCACTTGTGTCCCTCCTTCTCTGTCTGGTGGCTTGTGGGGCTCAGCACCTCTGCAGAGAAGGTGGGAGCTTGACTGAGCCCCAACTACACCCTGAACCCAGCTTTGAACCACCTTCCCCTAGCTTGGCCGGGTCCCAACCCTGAACCCAGACTCACCCACTTCTCTCACCCTGACCCAGCTGACCCCAACAGCCTCCAGCCTGACCTTGACCCTTAGCCATTTCTCACCTTCAAGCTGTTGGATCTTGATTTGCTGCAGGCAGCTCTCCTTCTCCAACATGGTCACTGAGTGGTTTAGGAACTCGAAAGCCTGTGGGAGAAGAGTTTAGGCCTGGGGATGGGTGGGGGGCGGAGGACAGGGACAGAGATTTCTGGGGGCAGGGATGGCTGAGGAAGCTCACCTTGGTCTGGGCCTGTAGCTGGCTCTTGAGTGACTCCAGTTCGCATTGCAGGAGCTTCTGGGTGTCAGAAATCATCATGGCGGACTTAACTGTGAGCAGAGGTGAGGATCAGCCAGGGTGGGAGGGGTGGGGGCAGGGGCAAGGTCAGGGCAGTGATCAACAGAGGCTCAGGGTAGGGATAAAGGCAGGGGGTAAGATCAGGAACAGGGATCCACGGAGGCTGAGGTAGAGGCAGGAGTAGGGGTCAAGGTCAGGGACAATGATGGAGGGCAAGGTCAGGGGCAAGAGTCAGCTAATGCTGGGGCAGGGATGGTGGAGTTCCACAGAGACTGGGGCAGAGGTTGGAAGTAGGAACCGGCAGGTCTCTCACCCATAGTCTTCTTGGGAGGGAGGGTTCTCACCTTTGACTTTGGAAGAACTGGTCTCTAACGGCTTCTAGGGAAGGAGGACACGAGGGCAGTAGAAATTCATCCCTGGGCTGCCTCTTTGCTCATCCCAAACCAGTGTTGGGGGTTTGGACATGAGTTGTTGGGTCTGCTGAGTTATGGGTGTCCCTGACCCCGAGTGCAGGCAAATCTGCCTCCAGGCACATGCA
The DNA here is from genome assembly GCF_001890085.2 of Hipposideros armiger. NCBI lineage: Eukaryota > Metazoa > Chordata > Mammalia > Chiroptera > Hipposideridae > Hipposideros > Hipposideros armiger. The sequence goes on along the minus strand of NW_017731648.1, from coordinate 1,312,598 downwards.
GGCACCTCCCCTGGCCTGCACATGCTCAGAAGTGCACTTGTGCGGCTTGTCCCCTACATGTGCAGGTCTGTGGGCTGGCCATGACAGCATGCACCTGCAAAGCCCTGTCTCTGGCCTGGGCTCAGGAAATGGCCCTCCTCCTTAGGGGCAAATGACATTGATAATGTCTGCGGGCAGCAACAATAGCACACGACATGTAATCACACCTGGTCGTCAAAACACAATCACGGCCACACACACAACTTCAAACACAGCCATGTACTTTAAGTTGTAAGACCCAGGCACCTCACACCCATCTCAGGCACACAATCACACAGACACACAGGCAGTTATATCCAGAGACAATCACAGACAAGACCCCACTACGACACACAATTGCACATCCATTCCATTCATTCCCGCATCCATTAAAACATTTTCAGTGAGGGCCTGCTGAGCACTGGGAGCTGTTCTCAGTGCTGAAGACACACAGTAGTGGGGGTTCTTGAGGAGGACCTCCCTGCCCCACTACACCCTCCCTAAGCCCCATAGCAGTAGATTGCAGTGCATCAGGAAGGGGTTTCCCCAGGTGGGGGTGACCTTAGCGATGCTCTGATGCTTCTTCACAAGGTCCTGGTCATTACAGCGCTCCTGTGAGTCTGGGTTGGGGAAGCGAGGGGACCCATGCGACCGAGGCCCCGAGTTCCTCTCTGTCCTCCAGTCTGTACTCGTCACTGTGTTCTCTGAAGCAAGTGACCCCAAGGTCTCTGATTCTGGGGTCCTGGGCCAGTGAATTGTATAGTCCAAGATCTTGTCTGAGGAAGCGCCTGGGGGTGTGTGGATGAGGGCTTCCTGAGGGCCAGCCCAGAGCACTCCAGGCCCTCCCGACTCCCCTGCCCTGGGGCAGCCCCTCAACAAACCCCAGTACTTGTCACACTTCCCGTTAGCAAGCAAACACGAGTTGGAGGGTGAGGGAGATGAGCAGTAGCAGGGCACAGAGTAGTCAGTGTCCCGGGGTAGGCCAGCCAGAAGAGGGTCGCTTCGAATAGGGAGGACAGGGGCTGCACTGAGGCCAAACCCCATGTCCGACACTCCCAGACTTTCCCCCCCAACACCCCAAAGGCCTCAGCCCTGAACACAGGGCCTCCCAGTTTTGGTAGAAGCTCGATGAAAGATGATCCCAGCCCCAAGCTTGGGTTGGGCAGTGAGGACCCAGAAGACCTCAGAGGAGAAAGTGAGGGGCCTAAAAGGAAAAAAAGAGCCTAAAAGATGAAAAGGATCTTAACATTGGGCCCTACAGGAAGGGCTTTCCTGGCAGGAAAGAGCATGTGCAAAAGCTTGGAGGTGTGGAACCATGGGTTCTGTACTGGTAAATTCAGGGTGGCTGGAGGCAGGCTCCAAGAGGAAGCAACAGTAAGTTAGCAGGGCAGCTCAAGCAAGGCACTTAAAACCAAGCAGGGGAGTTTGGATCTGGCTTCCCCAAGTAAATGGGAGCCATAGTGTGTGAACAGGACAGGCAGGGCATATCTATTCAATAAATAATAGCTGAATTGGGGTCCAGGCCTATGCTAGGTGAGGCTGGAAACAGGAAAGAACTCAGCTCTGGGTCCTGTATCCACACCCCCTGTCCTTCCAGTGTAGTCAGGGCTGGCAGGTGGAGATACCTGGACAGGGCTGTTTGGAAAAATTGCCAGGTGAAGGGCATCTTGCCCTGGGTCACACAGCCAAAAAGGCCTGCTTTAGGCTTTACTGTTCTTCTGCCTTTGCTGGGCTCTCTGGTGTCCTTCCTCTGCTCAGTCCTCCTAAGAGACTCCTATATACCTTTCAAAACCCTACTCAGCATCGCCCCTGTAAAAGCTTCCTTCATCCTTTTTTAAGATCATATTTACTGAGCAGTTCACTGAGTGCTGGGCACCACTCTTAGCACTCATTGGGTCTTGACACCCACCCTGTGGTGTAGGAGTTATTCTTTTGTCTGAAATGTTCTAGCCTACTTTTTTAAGAGCCACTGGAGACCCTCTAACTGATGGCCTGGGTTCAAATCCTAGCTCTGCCCCTTCTCAGCTGTGTGATGTTGGAAGAGTTACTAAACCTCTCCATGCCTCAATGTCCCCAACTATAAAAATGAGCTATCATACTACCACCTTATTGGGTTGTTGTGAATAAGTCAATCTATGTCACTGCCTGACATACAGTAGTGGGAAACTCAGTGTTTGTCCTTGAATATCAAGCTGAGAACCTGGACCTGGGGATCACAGGAGCCCTGGGAAGCTTGTAAGGGCAAAGGGAAGGCGCATTTCTGAGCGCCAACAGCAGGCAGATCCCCAGTCGAGCCTCCCTCCTCCTCCCACATCAGATGTTCCTCCCGAAGTTCCTACCGGGAAAATTCTTGGGGGAAAGGGACGGGGTCATTAGCCTGGGCCACGCCCCTTCGGGCCCTTAATCCTGCGCCCACGAGGCTTCTGACCCCCTTTCACCCCTACCTACCACATACCACCTGCTCATGCTCTCCCATCAGGGACCTCGAAACCAGTCCCCAGCTGTGACGCTGAAATTTGATCCCGTGGGGCACCATCGCTTTAAAACGCACGGAGCCCAGACGTAGTCACAGAGAGGGGTGTGGCTGACATTTTAGCTCCGCCCCCTCCGATGCAGTTAAGACCTCATTGGCGCCTTCTCTTTTCCGCCTGGAAGTCGCCGTGTAATTGGATAAAATCTCTGTGAGGCGGAATTTCAGGCTGATTTCTGCTAATCGATTAGTCAATTAATAAGAGGGCGGTACAGGAGGAGGCAGATTACAATTGGATTGGCTTCTGGTTTAGTTGGGAGGCGGGACGAGTTCTGGGTCCCAAGAGGAGAGGTTGCGGAGGAAGTCCGCGGGAGTGAGGTACCGAGCCCAGTCCGCTTGGCCCGCGAGATCCGGCCCCGGCGTTTCTGATCCCGGATTCCCGGGTGCTGCGGGCTGAGGTCTGGATTCCTACTGGTGGGTGGGGTCGGTGTCTTCAGGATGAGATTTGGGGGTTTCCCAGGATTAGATGGGGCTTTGGGGAGCTTCATAGCGATATCTGAGATCTTGTTATGAGAGCAGGAGTTTTTGTTGTTAGAACTGGGTCCCGGGATGATATTTGGGAGTCACTGGTGGGATCTCTGAAGACCTAGGGCTACGAGCTTGGGCTGCTGGGGCCAACATTTGGGGGTCTCGGAAGTGGCATGGATGTTGAGGTCCAAAGAGCCTGAGATCTTGAAAGCCTACATTTGGAGAGATGGGGTCGAGGTTTGTTGCAGGACTGCTCTGGATCTTCCCCACCCCCATTCCTGGGCTGCTATCCCTGCATCTCAGCTGGATTGGCCTTGACCCTGGCCTTGAGCAGGTTCACAGGGTCTGAAGGCCACGGGCCAAAGGTAAAGCTCTGAGCCACCCGGTGCCTCTTTCCCAGGCCTGCAAGATGGAGGAAGGCGGGAACCTGGGAAGCCTGGTTAAGGTGGTCCATCTACTGGTCTTGTCCGGGGCCTGGGGTATGCAAATATGGGTGACCTTCATCTCAGGTACGGACCCTCGGCCTGGACATCATGGGTACCCCGGATGGGGACAGGAATGAAATGGGGACCTGAAGTATCCTGACAGGCATGTGGTCCCTTCCACCCACAGGTTTCCTTCTTTTCCGAGGCCTTCCCCGACATACCTTCGGCCTTGTGCAGAGTAAACTCTTCCCTTTCTACTTTCACATCTCCATGGGCTGTGCCTTCGTCAACTTCTGCATCTTGGTTCCACAGCACACCTGGGCTCAGCTCACATTCTGGGAGGCCAGCCAGGTATTTGGGCTTGGGATTCACTACCCTCATTTCCAGGACCCCACTGAGCACCTATGGCTACACCTTTGTGAAAATTAAACAGAAACTGCTCCTTCTTCCTGGTGGATACAAAGTTGGGCTCTGGATACCTTTGAGCAGTACACAGCCTGCACAACCATCCCTAGCGGCCCTGTTTATCCCCCAGTGTGTCTCTGCTGGTTGCTGCTCCCTCTCCTCCCTCTGGCTGGGCCTGCTGCCAAGCTGGGGTGACTCAGCTGGGTTAGGGCACTGACGCCAGCTCACTGTTTAAAAACCAGCCTGACTGGGAATTTACAGTCCCCTCCCTTGCATCCCCCCATCCACATATTTTTCCCAGCCACAAAGCAAGGGACCATTTCTACATCTTGTATTTCTCTCTCCTGCCCTCCCTCTGCCCCCATTATGTGGGCAGGTAAGGCCTGACAGGGGTTTCAAGAATAATCCTACAGAGACAGGAGAGGATTATGGGTAACTGGAACTTTAAAGACTTTTTATTCACCCCCTGAGGGCCCAATGTCAGCTTCTGGGGTCTTGGCTGGGGCCACAGAGGAGATGGGTCCTCTACAGGCTCTCTGTTTTGGGGTAACAAGTGGACAGTTATGGTGCTCTGTCCCGATTCGGGGAAGAGAGGTTCTGTCCTGAGATATCCTCAGTTTGGGGGAACAGGAGAAGTGGAGACAGGCTATGTTCTGGAAACTTCCAGTGTGGGTATCAGAGTAGAGGAGGCTCAGAAGGTTTCGGGGGGATATAGAGGATATGGTGATGGAGGCTTTCCTGCGGGTTTCAGGGTATGAGAGCTGGCGTTCTGGTTGGGGCCCTTGGTCTGGGTTTAGAGAAGGAGAAGGAGGCCTGGCTTTAACCTATGTTGTCTCCCATCCTCCTCTGGGCTTTGAGGATGCAGAAGGATCCTGTGGAGGGCCCCTCCTGCCTCCCAGGCATGGCTCACCTTGTCCTCCTCCTGCCACCCCCACCAGCTCTGCCTGCTGCTCCTGAGCCTCACGCTGGCCACCATCAATGCCCGCTGGCTGGGGCCCCGCACCACAGCTGCCATGTGGGCCCTGCAGACTGTGGAGAAGAAGCGGGGCCTGGGTGGGGAGGTGCCAGGCCACCACCAGGACCTTGACCCCTACCGTCAGCTGCGGGCACAGGATCCCAAGTACAGTGCCCTCCGCCAGATCTTCTTCCGCTACCATGGCCTGTCCTCCATTTGCAATCTGGGCTGCCTCCTGAGCAATGGGCTCTGTCTCGCTGGCCTCGCCCTGGGCCTCAGGAGCCTCTAGCACCCACTGCCTCCCTGTCCCTGCTGGGAACCCAAATAGCAATAAATCCTTCTTTGGGAATGGCTGCTCTCATTTGTCTCCAACTGGGAAGCAGGGGGTAGTGCAGTCAAAGGTGGAGCTTAGGGCCTCTGTTTCCCCATTCGCAAGGCGTGATGATTTGGAGTGCTAGCTATTGCAGTCCCTAAGTTCTTCCTATAAAGGTGTCCATGTGTTAAGCACCCACTGTATGCCAGGCATGGAGCTACCTATTGCATGTACCATGTATTGTAAAAATAGCTAGTTCTGGTCCCTAGGGGACAAGAGTATTTCCCATCCCACTGACATTGGGGGTAGCCATGTGACTTGCTTTGGCCAATGAAATGTGAGCAGAGACAATACAAGTCACTTCCAAAGAGAAGTGTACAATGGGCCCCCTCTTATCCACGGGGGATATAGTCCGAGACCCTCAGTGGATGCCTGAAACCATGGATAGTACCAAACCCTATATATCTATGTTTTTTCCTATACATACATACCTTTACACTAAAAGGAAGCATTTCATGGCTTCTCTTTGGAATATCTGAATTGCCAGCATCACTACTCTAGTGCTTTAGGGCCATTATTAAGTAAAATAAGGGCTACTTGAACACAAGCACTGTGATACCACAACAGTTGATCTGATAACCGAGATGGCTACCAAGTTACTGTTGGGTGAGGAGCATCCACAGCGTGGATATGCTGGACAAAGGGGTGATTCACGTTCAGGTGGGACGGAGCGGGATGGCACAAAATTGCATCATGCTATTCAGAACAGTGCACAATGTTAAACTTATGAATTGATTATTCCTGGAATTTTCCTTTTAATATTTTCAGACCATGGTTGACTGCAGGTAACTGAAACCACAGAAGGGAAACCGCGGATAAGAGAGGACTACTGTACAAGCCAGTGCATGATTCACCACATTTTCCCTTCACCACAATGACCAGTGTGACTGAGAAGCAAACCTTGAGTGTTGGTTGCCATGGAAGCTTTGGGGCAGCTTGTTACTGAGTATATGTCAGCTCTTCCTGACCGATGTATGTCATCTCCGTTCATTCTCATGGCAGTCCTTAGAGGCACCTGCTGTTCCCATGAAGCAATGGAGCTCAGAGAAGTTCAGCAAGTGACTTCATGTGGAGTTGTTGGAATTTGAACACCAACAAAGCTTGAACTATTATTATAACTGCAGATCCTTTCCTGCTGTCTTGAAGAAAACTCTTAAGTCCTCAGCTGGGTTTGGATGTGCCAAATTTCCTTACTCCGTGGCCTCAGGCAAGGGGCTGCCCCTCTCTGAGCCTCAGTTTTCTTAGCTGTAAAAGGGGGATTAATACCAATGGCCCTTAAGGCTATTTGGCAAAGGGATCTACATACTTCAGGGTCAGGCGCTGCAATTTACAAACACATTCAGATCAGAACCACATACAACCCTGTGAGGTGGAGACTCTTATTATCAACCACTTGACGGTAGGGGAAACTGAGGCCCAGAAAAGTTAAGTTACATGTCCAGAAAGCCGTGGGGCTGGGATTCAAACCCTGCTCCAGAATCCTCGCTCTCAACCGCTCTGCTCATAGTAGAAGCCCTTTAGATAGGACAAATACAACGTTTATTGTTGGGGGGCGGGCTCTAGACCGCGGCACCGCCCCCCACATTCCACAAGCCCCACCCCGGACTCGGCCCCGCCCTACCCCGGGTGCGGCCCCTCCTCCCCCGCCTGGGAGGAGCCGGCGCGGGATCCGGGTGGCTGCGGGCAGCGGCGGCGGTAGCTGCGGGGTCGGGGTCGCAGCGGAGGCTAAGCCGCAGCGAGTTCGGAGGCGGAGCCCCCGCGGGCAGCGACGCCCCACGCGAGGTGACCCCCTTGGAGGGAGCGCACCCCACCCCGCACCTTCGCATCCCAGCAGGTCTCGGGGAGCAGGGTGTCCTGGGGGGGGACCCGGAGGAACAAAGGCCGGCGGCTGGGGCCCCCCCGTTACCTCGCCCCCACCCAGCTGGGCTGATCTGGGAGCGTTAATAGGGCGCGGGCGGTGCCGAGAGCCCAGCTGGGAACATGAGATGGGACCATATGGTGATGGGAGGAAACTCATGAGCTCTCCTGCACCGGCTGGGACGCCCCAAGTCCAGCTAAGGGAGACAGGGCCGAATCCCAGGACCCTTACCTAGTGCTAGGCGTGAGGGAGGGTCGATAGATGGTCAGAAAGAGTTGGGGCCGGCAGAAAGGGGTGGTCAGACAGGTGGGCTGGGGGTGGGGCGGGGGCCCCAGCCTGGCAACCCTGCCCAGCTTGGGGAAAGACTTCCTGTCTCCTCTTCCCCTCCACAAACTCGTTCTCCCGGAACACGGGGTGGGGCTGAGGGCTGTGCAGGAAAGGGGAGCCGGTTGTGTCCTCCTTTAAAATGGAAAAAAGCCCCACAGGCGGTTGAGAAACTTTTGCCAGGGGTTCCTCTGTGGGTGTGCCCTCCATTCACCTAGGCCTTCTGGAACCTACCTGTGCAGCTCCGGAACAGCCATAGACAGCTGGGGAAACTGAGGCCATGAGGGTTGAGGGGGTGTCCTGGACCCAAATGAAGCAGCCCAGCTGTGGGGACAGAGTACCAGGAAAGACAGGACCAGGGGTGGAAGGGAGTGGTTGTCCTGGTGGTGGGGTTCTTGATTATTAGGTGGCTGGGGTGGTTTCCTTCGATTTGAGGACTGTCACCCCGGCCTCCGTGGGCTGAGACGGGCTGGTGTGAGTCAGCTCTACCCAGAGCGAGATGGGCCAGGCCCCTTTGACAAACAGAAGGTGGTAGTACCCATTTGGAGGCAGAGCAGGGCTTAAACCTGGGCTGGATCCACTGAAACCCCCCTCCCCATGGGGATCAGGGAGGGGGTTAACCTAGGCTTGGGTGGGGGCAGGGAAGGCACCTTGCTGGTGGCTGATACCTGCCAAAGTCAACACCCAGGCCTGGATGGCCAGGAGGCTCTATCCAGCTGGCAGGGCCCCCTCCCTCCAACTCACACCTGGGCCACACCAGCTGCTCACCAGGGGGCAAAGTCCACACTTGCACCTTCTGTTGGGTCTGGTTCCTCAGTGGCCAGAGGAGGCACCCCATGCACTCTCCATCCTGGGTCCTTGCATTTGACAAGCATCCCCATTTTCCAGAGGAGGACACTAAGTTCTAGAGAGAGCAAGTGATCAGTTCAGGGTAATTTGGCCTCCACGTGACAGATCCAGAGTTTGAACCCAGGTCTGGTGTACACACTGAAGCCATTACTGGTGTTTTATTTCCCTGCAGGGCTCCAGGCTTCCCTCCAGGAGGCTCCCCACCAGGATGGCATCAGCTGGAGACCCCCCGACAGGCCCACGGGATGCAGCAGACCAGAATTTTGACTACATGTTCAAGCTTCTGCTCATTGGCAATAGCAGTGTGGGCAAGACATCCTTTCTGTTCCGCTACGCAGACGACTCCTTCACACCTGCCTTCGTCAGCACTGTGGGCATCGACTTCAAGGTCAAGACTGTCTACCGCCATGACAAGAGGATCAAACTGCAGATCTGGGTGGGCTGGGCAGCTAGCTGTCCATGGGTCTGCAGCTAGGGAGGGTCTGGGGTTCCTCCAGGGAAGTCTCTGTGAGGGTGTAGGGCTGTGGGGAAGGGTCCCTGGTGAGGGAGAATGGCCCAGAGTCAGGGTGGGGCGCGTGTGGGGTAGGTGTGAAGGTTATGGGGGTATTATCTATGAGATGAATTCATCAGCAAGAGGGGATATGCACCGCCCAGTGATATCTGAGTGGGAGTCCGTACTAACCCAAGGCAGTTAGAAGTCCTGGTGCGTAATGGGGAAGAGGTTTGGGTACCATGTCAGGTGTGAGCCCAAAGGCCCCCAAAGCACCTGCCGGGTGTCCACACCCCTGCTCCCAACACAGCTTCTGGCAACGATTGTTATGGTAACAAGCACCAGAGTGTCTGCACCAAGATGGTACTCTCTGGTCCAGGTGGCTTTTATTTGTGGTTATTAAGTTGGTTCTTGGAGATGAAGTCAAAGGGGCTTACAAGTCTATAAGCAGTCACTGACCCCTCAGACTGGGAACTCCTCAAGGGCAGGGCCATGTCACTCCCATCAGACTGGAGGTTGTGCAGGCAGGTCCATATTTCTTCCATCAGAATGGGGCTGTGAGGGCAAGCTCATTTCTCCCCCATCAGACTGGAGGCTGTGCAGGCGGGCCCATATTTCTCCCATTAGACTAGGGCTATGTGGGCAGTTCTGTGTTGCTTCCATTGTACTGGGGCTGTGAAGGCAGGTCCATCTCTCGCTCATCAGACTGGGATTGTGAGCACAGGGCGATGCCTACCTCAGACAGGGCCCTGCAGGGGTGGGGTGGGGAACAGTGTGACTTGCAGTCGGCTCATCCCGCTATTTCCGCAGGACACAGCGGGCCAGGAGCGCTACCGCACAATCACCACAGCCTACTATCGAGGAGCCATGGGCTTCCTGCTTATGTATGACGTTGCCAACCAGGAGTCCTTCACCGCCGTTCAGGACTGGTGAGTGCTTACTGACCACTGACCCCCTGACCTTTGCCCTCTCCTCTGACCCCAAATCTCTGGCCTAATATCCCTCAAACTCCACAGGGCCACACAGATCAAGACGTATTCCTGGGACAATGCTCAGGTCATCCTCGTGGGGAACAAATGTGACCTAGAGGATGAGCGTGTTGTGCCTTCCGAGGATGGCCGAAGGCTCGCCGATGACCTTGGTTAGTGCTCAACCTGGGCCATAGGTCCTGGACCTCCCAGAACCAAACCCCCAACCCCTATCCTCCGATCCCAGGTCCAACTACAGTCACCAACCTTTTGCTCTTTGAGGACCTGCCCAGAAAAATGCCTACATATATGCCACTTTCTCCATTTAATTCTAGGGGATTCATCCACAGGCCCCCTCTTCCTGACCGCATCCCTGGGAACCCAGACTCAGCCAAACTGTTTCTGGAAGTTTATCCTACAGACATCTCACCCATGTGGGAAGTGGTGACCATATCAAGTTGCAGTACTGTTAGTAGCAGGGAAACCTGAGTAACTTCCGAGATGTCTCACAGTGGAGGAAGCAGCAAAACATAAAGTATAGCCACACGGTAGAATATTATGCAGCCATGAAAAGGACGAGGGTGTTCTTTATGTTCTGTTATGGCAGATTTCTGGGATATGTAACTAAATGGGAAAAGCAAACTGCAGAATAGTGGGTATGGCTGCTTCCTTTAGTCCAGGGATCAGCAAACATTTACTTAAAGAGCCAGATAGGAAATATTTTTGGTTGTAGTGTCTCTGTTGCAACTATTCAGCTCTGCCTGAAAGCAACCATAGACGATACATCAATGAATGAGCACGACTGTCTGCCAGGAAAACTTTATTTACAGAAACAGGCAATGGGCCAGATTTTGCCTGTACCTCGAAGTATGCCAACACCTGCATTAGCGTATAAAAAAGATGAGAATAAGAATGTATACTTACGCTTGCCTAAAGGAACTCTGGAAAGATACAGAAGGATCTTGTAACAGCGGTTACCTGTGTGCTTAAGAACTGGGAGGCCAGGCACCAGGGTTGGATGGGGACTTTTCAGTCTATCTTTTTTAATCAGGTGAATGGATTATCTAGTCAAAATTTAAGTTCAGTAAAAATCTTGTCCTGGAGTAGTCTAGGCTCTGCCAGGACTTTCCTTGCGGGAGGTGGTTTAACTACTGTAGGGAGGGCGTGTTAAGGACCCCGACTCTGAAGCTAGAATCCCAGTCTGCAACCGCTGCTGTGTGACCTAGGGCACATTGCCTCCCTCTCTCTGTGCTTCCATCTCTCCACCTAGGAAACGGAGATGAAAACAGTGTCTACTTCATAGGGCTGTTAGAAAGATTAAGCGAACGCTGGCCTCAATTGAACATTAATTGGTATTATTTCTCGATCGCTTTGTGATCTTACAGTTTTTATATCTGTCTTGATATTTTTTAGCAGTTTGTAGCTTCTTCAGCGAATATTTATAATCAGAAAAAAACATTAAAGCAAAAAGAACTCAGATTATTTGAGGCAGAGACACACATGGATAAGGAAATGCCAGATTTGCCCAGGAAGACAGCGGAGTGGCATTGATGATCACTAGGCTCAGAGTATATGTGAGTTTGTGCCCTGCCTCTGTCATTCATTTATTCATTCATTGATTTATCCATCCATCCATCCATCCATCCATCCATCCATCCATCCAGTTATTAGCAAGTAGTTCCGAGCACCTGCTTCATGCCAGGCACTGGCTGCACAGTGAACAAGGCAGACAGAAATCCTGCCCTCTTGGAGCCTGTGTTGTAGTAGCAGAGATGGATAATTACACACCTATTAAGTTACAATTACATTTTTGTAGTGCAGCATGACAAGTGCCAGGATAGAGACCCATTTACCCTGTGTGTAATATGGTGGGCTTTTGTCTGAATTTCTGGCCCACCTTGGCGGGTGCAGCAGGTGAGGACACATCGGGCACCTTTCAGAGATAGCTCCCTGCAGGCAGATTCTGAAGCAGCCTTTTAGGGGTGCAGGAAGGATCATCATGTACACCCTTATTTTCAGGATGATGGGCCAGCTTTTGTAGCTGAGGGACCTTGGGCAAATCCCCAAAGCATTTGTACCACCTCCCACCTTTGGGAGGACAAACAAGTTAACGATGGTCACTGTGATTCTAAGAATGTACTCAAAGCAACCTCACATCCCCCCTTCCGAAGAGGAGTCAGCCAGCCTACCCTGGGTCCCGGAGCCCAAGGTGGTGCACTAGGAATATTTATTATTATTTATATTTAAATTATTTAATATTTACTACCAGTTATTATTTGAGCATGGGTGTGAATCCCAGCTCCGCCACGCATTACCTATGTGAATTTAGATGAGTGACTTTCCCTTTTTGTGCCTCGGTTTTCTCATCTGTAAAGTGGGTTATAATAGGATGAACCTTGGAGCATCATTAAATGCTTTCATTTATGTAAAGTGCTTACAAAAGTCTCTGCCACATAGTAAGCATGATGTAAGCACTTATTATTATTACTACCATTTTTAGTGCATCCTGTTGGCCAGGAACTGTGAGCATCACACACTCTCCACAAACACTAGGAAGCTGCCATTACCTGCCTAATGGAGATTGCAAACTGGTGGTCCCACAGGCTGAAGCCAGTCTTCAGCTGTGTTTTATTTGGTCTAGAACACGTTTTTCAGAACATGTGAAATAATTGGCTACATTTCAAAAGTCTACATAAATATCTTCACTGTATCTTCCTGTGCAGCACAATTGGGGGGAAACTGAGCTGCAGCCACTGCCTCAGACCAGGGCTGTACCATAGGTTTTTATCAGCATGGTTCCCATTTTATAGATGGGCAAACTGAGGCTCAGACTAAGGTACTCAGCCGTGCGCCCACAGCTGCATAACCGGGCTTGGAACCCAGATTTGTATGATGCCACAGCCCAGGCTTTGCTCCTCAGGATCTCACAGGTGTACCCCCCCAACCCATGTCCATCCAGGTTTCGAGTTCTTTGAGGCGAGCGCCAAGGAGAACATCAATGTGAAGCAGGTCTTCGAGCGCCTGGTGGACGTCATCTGCGAGAAGATGAATGAGTCCCTGGAACCCAGCTCCAGCCCAGGCAGCAATGGGAAAGGCCCAGCCTTGGGGGATGCCCCACCTCCCCAGCCCAGTGGCTGCAGCTGCTAGAGATAATCCCCAACCCATGGCCACCCGCTCCTGCCTTGTCAGAGACTGTGACTGAGGCATAAGCCACAAGGGCTGTTTCCAAGCTCAGGGTGCTCCCTTCCCTTCCATCAGCGTCAGCAGCTGCCCCCCACTTCCGTGCGACTTGTTCTCTTGCCATGGCCACCAGCCTGCCCAAGCAGCCCCTGTCACAGGCTCCAGACCCTGGGGACTCTGCATTAGAGGCAGGGTCTGGGAATGTTGACATGCATGAGCTTGCTGCTTTTCAGGCGTTTTAATGGGGGGAGCATGGATAGCCTATCCCACCCTGGCTGGTGAAGGGGCTTCCACAGTGCCTTCTGGGTTAGAGCCATTGCCCACATCCATTCTGTATTGGGCATTGTCTGGAGTTCACGCGCTGGCCGAAGATGGTTTGTCTTCTTCCCCCTGCCATGTGGGTTCTCAGAGTTCATCCCTAGAGATATGGAAAGCAGCTCTTTGCTCAGGGTCCCCAAGCCTGCCCATGAACCTCCTTAGACCTGAAGGCTCCAAGGCAAAGGAGGTGACTGACCCTGGCAGACCCCTCCCTTCTGGCTTGCAGATCCTCTGCCTGTGAAAGTATTAAAGCAGCTTTTCCAGTTGTCAAAGGATAGGGAGTCAGAGCCTGTCCCCTGGCTTCAGGGACCCCAGAAGTGCCTTTTGAGTTTTGCCTGAATTTACCCATGACCCTGACACTGTTTTGGCTTATCATGGTGCACCTGACCCGGGATTGAATTCTGGAACTATGTACCGTGTCAGGCCAGGTAGAGAATCACCCAGCCCCTGGCTTTCGTGCTCAGGACTTTGTGCCAGGAGTTAACCTGAGAGCCAGGAGCCTGGGCCCTCTTGTCCAGACCTGCCTCCCCAGTGCCCATTTGACTGATGATGTTTTAAGCAAGGTCTTTCCACATCTTACATCCTGCTAGAAAAGGAAATTGAGCAATGTTCCCATAGGCTGTGCTCGCTGTTGACTGTCTGGTATAAGCACTTGGGCTCCTCCCACTTGAGGACCAGTGAAGATGCAGTGTTCATTTCCTGAGCCATGTCATTGGTGAGGCCCAGTGATAGGACGTTTTCTGCTAGTGGAGAAGTCACTCTAAGGCAGCGGTTCTCAACCTGAGGGTCGTGACCCCTTTGGGGGTCGAACGACCCTTTCACAGGGGTCGCCAGGTACTCGTATGTGGGCGTATCTGCATGTGAGCCTGGAGACGGATAGAAGAGCGGTGTCTCGGTTCCTAAGACCATCGAAAACATGTGTTTTCCAATGGTCTTAGGCGACCCCTGTGAAAAGTTGAGAACTGCTGCTCTAAGGAATGTTTTGGGTTTGGGCTGGAGGGGCAAGAAGGTAGGGTTGTGTAACTGCTATTGTCACTTGTACTTCACAACATAGCTTGGGCGTGGCAGGCTGATGGGGGATGGCCTGGGACAGGCTCCCTGGTTGAGGCTGGGGTTCCCAGCTCAGCAGCCCTTCCTGCTCACCGAAGTCCTACTCCAGTGGCATGGCACCGCTTTCTGCCCTGGAACACTAACTGACACCCCATAATTTGACAGACGCTGTGGCTCGAGCTGATGGTTTGTGTTCCCAATTCCACTGCCAGCCCCAGCCCACAAAATTACCTCCTGTAGCCCTGAAGATCTCAGCCTCCTTCTTTGGGGCATGGGGAAAGCCTGGTTTAAGTTTAACATAGCTCTTACCTTTATAGAAGCTCTAGATTGAATTTCTTTCTAGAGGGCCCTGTTTACCCCATACTAGGTCTTCCCTGAAAGCCCCAAAGTGAGGATATCTTTGTATGCCAACAAATTAGATGACTATGGTGAATGGACAAGTTTCTGGAAATCCACAAAGTGAGAGAATCTGAATGTTTGGGGTGGAAGTAAAAAACGTTAGTTGCTTTCATGTAAAAGTGAAGTTAAATTAGCTAAAAAAGCCTTCTTAAGATGCACCATGCCTGTCTAGATGCTGTGGCCAGTCCATTTTCCCTAAGCTGCTGCCAGAAAAAAATGGTGGGTCAGAGAGTTGTTGCCTTAGGGATGAGGTGGTTGTTACCACACATGTGATAAAACCAGCTGTGGTTGTAACTTGTACCTGACCCGGCCTAAGCTTTCTGTTTACACAAGATTTTTAACAGTTCAGTTTCAAGTAGCAACAGAGACAGCGCCTCAGTTTCTTTCAAGACTGGGAATTGTGTAGAATTCTTTTGTGGTTCTAATAAATAATGCAAGTTTTTATTTTATGATGTTTGGGGGGGAAGGTTTAACTCAAGATGGTCTCTGGGAAACAGAAACTGATGTCCTCACAGATCACTGTGGGGGATGGAGGTTGGTTGACAAACAAAAATAAACCAAAGGCTGTAGGAAAAACCACCTCCCAATTATAGGGAGGCTGGGGTCTAGAGCTGTTGCCTGAGGCTGGGTCCTGCATCCAGGCTGTCCCTTCTTATCATTTGCTTTTAACAACTTGTCTTTCCACAGGTGGTTTGGTGGGAAATTGCCTTGGCCGCCGTGGTTTGGGGTTCTGCTTTTTTCCTTTTTGTGGCTTCTCTGGGGATCACGTTCTTGTGTCTGTCTCTCCTGCTCGACTTAGAAAAACAAGTAATGGGTGAAATTTGGTCTCAGTGTTGAAATGCTAATTCCGCTAACTGGCTTCTCCCCCCACGATCCCAAAACACACTACGGAGTGAACTCTGGACCTGCTGCTCATTTCTATGCTAAATGTGGTTCTCCTGCATAAGCAATTCTTTGATGTACACTTGGAAAGATGTGCACTTTTCTTCACAAGAAAAAAAAAATTAAAGCCGTTGTGCCCAGATGCGGTTGTTCTTATTTCCATTAGTGAAATGTGATTTCCAGGAAGAGGGCTATTGAATCATAGCCAAGCAGATGGTTGGTTGAGGACCGTGTGTGATGCAGCAAATCCCAGATTAGGCCAGTGAGGCTCAGGCCTGGGACTGTGTCTAGCAGGGACTCATGGCCACCTTGGCCCTAGAAAATTCATCTGTGGAGGGCAGGGAGGATAGTGTTGCCCCAGCTAATCTTACTAGGAATGTCTGTCCTCCCAGCAGCTAAAGGGCACCTGTGAGCACCTGAGTCTGGTCAGGTCCTGCTCAGAACCCTCCATGGCTCCCACCTGACTGGGACTAAACGCCAAAGTTCTTCCTGTGGCCTGCAAGGTCTTGCATGATCTTACCTGTCACCTCCCTGAACTCAGCTCTTCTAACTTGCCCCCTACACTTGCTTTGCTCCAGTTGCATTGACCTCTTTGCTGCAATTTGAACACACCAGGCTCCTGCCTTAGGGCCTTTGCATTGGCTATTCTGTCAGCCTAAAACCCTCTTATCCCAAGTAGTCACGTGGCTTCCCTCACTTCCTCTTTCAGGTCTGTCCACAAATTTCGCCTTCTCTTTGCACCCTTCTCTGTTTAGTACTGCAACCCCTCCCCCAGCATTTCTGATGCCTCTTTCCCTGTGACCCCTTCCCATGGCCCTAGCCTCTAAAATACTCTGTCATTTACTCATTTAACTTAAACAAGTGTCTCCTTCACTGTAATGTTAGCTCCTCAGATGCAGGGATTTTTTTTTTTTCACCACCGCACCCAGCTTTTCCTGTCTGATACAATAAAAAAGAAATACTCAGTCTTTGTCCCTGGTTCCTGGCACACATCTACTAAAACCCATGGAATCTCCAGAGTGGCCTCCTTGCTGCTAATGACAGGACGGGGGTGGGGTTGTGCAGCTAGGTAGTTTCAGCATGGGAGTTGGTCTAATCAAGCCATGATTGGAGGGCTGGCACTTTCAGCCCCACCCCCCCCCACCCCCCACCTCTGAAGATTGGAGAGAGGCTGAAGATTCAGTTAATCAACAATGGGCAATGAAACCTCCATGAAAACCCTAAACGATGGGGTTCAGAGAGCTTCGGGGTTGGTGAACACTTTGAGGTTCTGTGAGAATGGCACACCCAGAAAAGGCACGGAAACTCCACGCCCCTTCCCCATACCTTGCCCTGTGCATCTCTTCCATCTGGCTTTTCCTCTGTTGTAAACGTAATAGCAAGTAAAGCACTTTCCTGAATTCTGTGAGTCATTGTATTTATCAAACCTGAAATGTAGGGAAGATGGCGGGAACCCCCTGACTTTGTAGCCAAAACTGACAGGAGAGTGGCGCATGTGGGGACTCGGTACTTGGGACTGGTATCTGAAATGAGGGCAGTCCTGTGGCACTGAGCCCTTAAAACTGCGGCTTCTGATGTGGACTCTGGGTAGTTAGTATCAGAATTGAATTCAATTGTCGGGACCTCCCCCCCCTTGATGTCCACAGAGAATTGCTTGCTGTGGAAAACCCCACACATTGGGTGTCATAAGTATTATGAGTTAAAACAGTTTATTTCTGACATACAGCAGACACTGGATAGATGTTTGTTGAGTATTCGTGAGTATGTATGAACTGCAGAGCCCGAGCCAGCTAGGTCCACAGATTTGCATATGGTCCCAGGATTCTCAACTTTCTGTGCCTTCTTTCTGCAGTCTCACCCCAATGAGGTGGTCCCCTCTGAATCAGGTGAGTTCAGGGAGATGCTCTCTCCTGGTCACCCTAGATTAAGTTCCAAAACAGGTCTGTTGGCCAGCTTAGGTCTCATGCCCATGACTGGACCAATGACTGTCGTCAGAGAGATGGAATGTACTGATTGGCTGGCTGGGATCACATGTCAGCCCTGGCTTAGTGCTGGAAATGTGAGACGTAGGCTGGTTTCGAAAAAAACTAGGTGTGTTTTCCCGTAGTGGGAGAAGATTGCAGCAATAGCAAATATGACATGAACCAATTTTATGATCCTCAAAATCTCCACAAAAGAAAGATGGGAAAATTAGACAACCATTTGCAATCCCCAATGAAAGAATTGATTCAGGCTGCTATGGTCAATAGGATCAATAAGCCCTTGGGTTATTTACTCTCAGCTATGACCATGGCCACCCCTTAACAGCGGTTCTCAACCTGTGGGTCGCGACCTCTTTGGGGGTCAAATGACCCTTTCACAGGGGTCACCTAAGAGCATCGGGAAACAAAAAGATATTAACATTATGATTCATAACAGTAGCAAAATTACAGTTATAGAGTAGCAACGAAAATAATTTTATGGTGGGGGTCACCACAACATGAGGAACTGAATTAAGGGGTCGCGGCATTAGGAAGGTTGAGAACCGCTGCCTTAGAAGCATCTGGGTAAATGTTGTAAGTCCTCATACTCAGGCCACAGCCCAGGTCCATTAAATTAGAAGATAGGGAGATGGTGTAACTGCAGAAGCAGCTCAAACTGGTCCTATCCTGTTTCTAACAAGATCGAGAACCAAATTTAAACCTTGAGTACACCACTTACGAGTAACACCAGTGAACGCTTAACTGCTCCCCCCATGGAAACCAAAGACTGGGACATGACCAGAACCTGAATGCTGGAACCCTTTCAGGATTGAAGGGTCCGTTGTCCAGGAAGATCTGGTGCTGAAACCCCTTAAATCTTGCTCTGAACCCTGGATTGGGGAGACAGGTTTGAGCCTTGCCTCGTCTCTCCATGCCGTTCCACCTCACAATAAATAAAAGCTTCTTTCTTTTCTCAAAAGAGGGTGCCATAGTATTGGCTTCTATGCACATCAGGAAGCGAGCCCTTGCTCAGTTAGATGAGATCCAGTCTTGAGTATTTTGTTAAAGCTCTCAGGGGGTTCTAATGTGCAGTCAGATGAGAACAAGTGACTTGAGGAAATATGGGAAAGAGAAGAACAAGGTAAAGGAACCACAGAGCAGCAGCAGCAAATCCAGAAGGTGGGGAATTCCCAGAGTTCCTCACTCTTCCTGGAACAAGTCAAAGGTAGGTGGAGTTGTTGGGGAAGAGGAGGAAGAATCTAGAGCAGCCATTCTCAAAGTGTAGTCCCTGTGCCATTGCATCATCACTGGGAAACTTGTTAGAAATGCAGATTCCTGGGGCCCTCTCCAGATCTGAGGCAGAAGCTGGGGGGAGAGGAGACACTTGTGCTTTAACAGAACGTCCAGAGGATTCTAGTGCATGCTCTAATTTCAGAACTACTGGATTCGAATAAAAGGGATGTAGACGACAAGACAATCAAACGTGATGTGTGGACCTTGTTTGGATCCCAGTTCAAAGAAACCAAATTAAAAAAAAGACATTTTGGAGCCAATTAGGAAAATTCGATGACGGGCCTGGGTGTTGGGTGATGGAAAGGAATGGCTGCTAATTATCTTATCTGTTGCCTTGGTTTGTTTGGACTGCTATGACAGAATATCATAGATTGGGTAGTTTATAAACAACAGACAGTTATTTCTCACAGTTCTAAAGTCTGGGAAGTTCAACATCAATGGCCAGCAGATGCAGTGTCTGGTGAGGACCAGTTTCTTGAATCATAGATGGCTTTTTTTTTTTCTTCTTTACTA
This sequence comes from Hipposideros armiger, assembly GCF_001890085.2. Lineage (NCBI taxonomy): Eukaryota > Metazoa > Chordata > Mammalia > Chiroptera > Hipposideridae > Hipposideros > Hipposideros armiger. The sequence goes on along the minus strand of NW_017731648.1, from coordinate 1,293,339 downwards.
TGTCCTCACATGGCAGAAGGGACAAAGTAGCTCTCTGGTATCTCTTTTACAAAGGTGCTAATCCCATTCATGTGAGCCCTACCCTCATGACCTAATTACCTCCCAAAGGCCACACCTCCTAATACCATCACCTTGGGGATTAGGTTTCAACAAATGAATTTTGGGGAGACACACACATTCAATCAGGTATGATAATGCTATTAGGATTGTGAACACAAATGTATACAGTTTGAAAATATACACTGAAATATGAAGAGTTGAAATGACATTGGGATTTGTTTTAAATTCAAGGGGGAAAAAAGATAATGAAACAAATAATGTCAAACTCTTGGTGATTGCTGGATCTGGGTGATGGGTATGTGGGGGTTTCTTTGGATGAGTTATCTTCTGTGAACACTTTAGATTTTTTTCACTAAATAATTTTTTTAAATTAAGTTTATTGGGGGACAATGGTTAGTAAAATTACATAGGTTTCAAGTGTACAATTCTATAATACATCATCTATATATCACATTGTGTGTTCACTACCCAGAGCCAGTTCTTTCCATCACCATATATTTATTCACAAAATAATTTACAAAACAAGACAGGTACATGAGAAGGCAGGCTGTGTCACCCCTCAGATACTTAAAACTAAAGTAATTGCCAGCTAGTGTGAAAAAATAAAACAAAAAAGAAAGGAGTCAGGATGACAGGGGTTTCCCAAATCTGTTATTACAATCTCCCTTCAAAAAGCAATGAGTGGGCTGGCCGAGTGGCGCGATGGTTAAGAGCTGGCCTGAGAAGCAGGGCCCCGGTTCGGATCCCACATTAGGGCCAGTGACGCTGCGCCCTCTACATCTAAGATGGTGAACAACAGCTTGACCTGGAGCAGCGCTGCCGTGAGTCACTGGCATAGGCTGCAGTGAAGCTGCAGTGGGCTGCCATAAGCTACCATGAGTGGCTGGCAGCCGACATGAGTGGCCGGCAGCCAGCATGAGCTGCCAAGAGCCGCTGTGAGCGGCCATCCAGTGGCCAGCAAGTGATTGCCTCACCTGGGAAGAGTGCAATGATAATACCAACATGGGCCAGTGAAGCAATGTCCTCCACAACTAGACTGAAGAACAAAAGGACAGCAACCTGTCTGTTCCCCTTCCCCGATTCCCCAACGCTGTTCCCCTCCCCCAATTCCCCAATAACATCTTTAAAAAAAAAAAGAGACCACATCTCCAGCAGCCAGGTGGGCCCAGTTGTCCCGTCTTCCCCAGGTCTGTCAGCCCAGCTTGACAAACAGCAACAAGGTGTCAAGAATTCCTGGCAGCTGAAAAGGGAGAAGAAAGAAACACTGAACCAACTTGAGGGACTTCTGAAACCTGAATCAAATTGGGTACTTGGAGATGCGGAGCATCCTGTTCCAGAAAGGTCAGGGGCAGGGTTTTAGAGATGGCCAAGGTCCCTCAGGGTCAAGTTGGAAATAATTTGGACCTGTTAAGACAGTCAATCTCAGTGGTGGGTAGAAGGCGGAGGCCTTTCATGAGGCACATTAGTCTTTCTCCCTTTGCTTCCCCCAGGTCTTATCTCCCGACTCTCCTGCTTGCCTCCTGGGTTCTGAAAACTACATTTCCCAGAACCCCTGCCCTCTCAGCTCCTGTTAGGTTTGGCCAATAGGAAGCACTAATTAGAGATGGGCGAGTGAGAGGAAATGTTGGAGTATTTCTTCCCTATACCCTCCTCTCTTCTGCTCATCCTGAACTCTCCAAGACCACCTGATGGTCCCTCCTCCTTGGCTCTTGCTCTCCCTACCTGTTCAGGCCTAAGAAAAGTAGAAGCTACCCAAGTTGCTAGCCCATGAGTGCCTCAACATCCCTTATTTTCCTTAACCCTACCCACACCTCTGCAAGGAGGCCCCTGAAGCTTCTTAAAAGGACTATCTGGGGGCTGATTTCTGTTTCCAGCTGGGATCCTGACTGTTATTACCTCTTTGGGGAAGAGAGTGTGCTATATTGGGTTGTCGGAAACGTCATGACGCATTTTTTGCAATGAAAAACATAGAAAAAATACGTCATGACTTTTCTGACAATGCAATAGTTTGCAAACACACATTCAATATAAATTTGTACAATAAAAAAATGCCCACTTTTAAAATACAAATCAGGCAGATGAAACTCATGCATATATTGGATGGTGGTGATCTGCAGAAAAGCACTACTGCATATTGAAAATCAGTGTGGGAGAAGCACAGGAGAAAAAATTAGGGGCTCAAAAGGGTGGAGAATTTTTTTTAAAAATTAACAGTTTTATTGAGATGTAATTCCTATATATACAATTCACCTTTCTAAAGTATACTGTTAAGTGGTTTAATCCCTTTACACTTAATGTAATTGCTAAGGAGGTAGGACTTATAGCTGCCATTTTGCCATGTGTTGTCAATTTGCTTTTTTTGTTCTTATTCTGCTATTCATCCACCATGACCTTATTTTGTGTTAGATATTTTCTAGTGCACCATTTTAATTCCCTTGTTTCTTTTACTATATTTTACAGTTATTTTCTTAGTGGTTGCCCTGGGGATTACAAATAACAGCTTTACTTTTTACAATCTAGTTTAAATGAATACTAAATTAATTTCATTAGCCTACATATAGCTCTGTTTTTCTCTAACCTTCTTTGTGCTATTATTGTCATGTGAATTACATCTTAATATAAGTCTATCAACACAGTTTTATAGTTACTGCCTTATGCACTTGTCTTTAAATGAGGTAGGAGAAGAAAAGTTTTAAAGAATATATTTTTCTCCCAGGGGCTTATCTGAACTTGGCTCTGAGCAGAGATCTGCACCTTGGACAGGATGAGAATAGCTCCTGTGCATAGTGTTTCAATAGTGAGAGGCCTTTGAGCATCTCTAGTGGTGCATGCAGAACTCATCACCTTTCCACCACTGCCTCCCTATTATCTCTGCCTCCAGTAAGACCTCCCTCGATTTGATGACAATAACTTCCCAGAATCACAGGGCATTGTGCCAAGCCTGTGATGCATTCCACCTCATCAATGCTAGCAACAAACAACGGGGCAGCCCATTTTACAAATGAAGGAGGCTGTGGTCCTCACTCAGCTAGTGAGTGACATAACTAGGACTAAAGTTTGGAGCCCCACCCCTTGCCCGCTCAGGCCTACCCACAAGGAAATGTAGGATATACTCATTAGCTGGATGAAGAGAGCATATCCCCAGAGTAAGTTTTTCCTCACCTGAATCAGGTCTGAGCCCCAGAACCCTCATGCCTTTCCCCCTTTTCTAAGTCACCCTGCTTAAAATGACCTCCCCTCTCACCTTCTCAGTTTTGTATTTCTCCTGAACACTTATCACTATCATACAATACATTTTCCAATTTAAAGAATCATATTTCTTGTCTTTTTCTGCCGATTAGAAGTTCAGCTTCATGAGGGCAGGGATTTTTGTCCGTTTAGTTCCTTGTATCCCCAGTGCCTACAACAGTGCTGAGACATAGTAAGTGCTCAATTAAGTTTGTAGAGTAAAAAAGTGAATGTTAAAACCTTTCTACTGGCTTTCTATTATACTCAGAATAAAGCCAAACCCTTCTCTGCAGCCCACAGGGCCTTGGATGATCTCCCCGCCCAACTCCGTGCCATCATCTCCCCTTACCACCCTTCTCACTCATCCTGCTCCAGACACAGGGGCCTCCCTGCTGGTCCTTGAATAAGTCAAGCTTATCCCTGCCTCAGGGCCTTTGCACCAGTTGTTCCCTCTGCCTTCCCCCCACACACATGATTTTCCCTCACTTCCTCAGGTCACTGGTCAACTGTCACCTCCTCAGAGAGGCCCTCCCTAATCTTCCCTATTCTATCACCATGTGTTACTGTTTCCCCTACTTGAATGTCAGTGCCACATTGGCAGAGATTTTTTTTCTTTTATCACTGCTGTGTCTTCAGTGCCCAGAACAGTGGTTGGCACACAGTAGGTGCTCAATAAAAGAGCTCAGTGTGTCCCAGAGGTGCTGGGCCTTACTTGTATCACTGCTGCCCCCAGCGAGCCCCCACCCAGGTTGAAGCTCTGAGTCTTGGTTATTTTCAGGAGCTTGGGAAAACAGCCCTAAGGATACAAATATCCAAGCAGGCAGGACCTGGTTAGGGGCTTGTAGACTCTAAGGCCCTATCACCTCCCACCCCTTTTGGGCCACCCAAACAGCTCTCAGATTTAGGGAGGATAAAGAGACAAAGCCACAGGACCTTAGCTCCTTCTTGCTTGACTATCCTCCCCCAACACCCCAGCATCTTCCTGGCCTCCTCACCGCCCCCCCCACACACACCCCAGAACACCCTTGTATTCATCTGTGCTGATGTCCAACTGGGGCGATGTCCTGAATTATTACTAGCTGTGTGACCTTGGGGAAGTCACTATTCTTTTCTTTGCCTTAGTTTCCCCAACTGTAAATGTGACCAACTGTGACCCAACAAGATTTTTGTGTGGTTAAAGAGAAAGAATCTACATGAAGAACCCAGCAGTGGTTTGACACAGAGGGAGCACTCAGTAACTGTTAGTTATTTCTGAGTGATCGTTACATATGAACAAAAAGGGTAACATGCATCCAGCACCTTCTCAGATCTCTACATGTATTTTCTCATTAATTTCTCACTACAACCTCATGAGGTGGGGACTTCTTTTCTCTGTTTCACAGGTGAAGAAACTGAGGTTCAGAGAGATTAAGAGACCAGACAGTGGGTGGGCGGAGCAGTCTCCTGCAGGTGACGAGGCCTGCACTCCACATGATGGAGTCACTGAGATGTTCCTCCTTGTAGGCCCCCCAGCACTTCTTTTTTTCTGGAAGCTTGGGCTGCCTTGAGCTCAGTGTTGGCAGTTCAGTGACCTCCTTCACTTAAGAAGCCTTTATTAAGTGCCTTCTGTTTGCTGGGCACTGGACTGGGCACTGGGAATGCCACAATGTACAAAACAGGCAAAATTCTTGCCTCGGTGGGGCTGAAATTTGAATGGGAGAAACAGGTAAATAGGTAGTGATTAAGCACTGGACAGACACTGGAGCAGGGTAAGGAGATGGAGTGTGATGGTGATTTGGGGGCAAATCCTGTTATAGAGAAGGGATCAGGAACAGCCTCACTAAGTAAGTGACAATGGATACAGACTTGAAAGCCGTGAGGTAGGAAGACATTTAGGGGAAGAGCATTCCAGGCAGAAGGAACAGCCTTTGCAAAAGCCCTGAGGCTGGCATGTGCCTGGTGTGTTTGTGTAGCAGTGAGGAGGCCAGTGTGGCTGCAACAGAATGAAGGGAGGGGTGAGTGGGAGGAGAGGACATCAGGAGGTGACACTCGGGTTGTGCAGGACCCAGTGGGCTAGTGTATATGTAGCCCCATGTTTATTTTTGAGGCCCTGACCAGGGACTCGACCAGCCAATTCTTTGCAGGGTTCAGCTCCCAGCAGGAGCCATTCAGGATGATGGATGAACTAATGAATGATTCCTATTTTCTCCCTCAGAGAAGATCCCTGTGTGCATTCACCTGTGGCAGAAGTCAGGGAAAGCTGGGTGTTGGGTTTCAAGCCCAGCTCCCCATGCCCTGGCCGTGGGAACCTCTCTGTGCCTCAGTTTTCTCATCTGTAAAATAGAGAAGCACAGTCCCCACCTGGAGGGGTATGATAGGGACAGAATTCACAAAGTGAGTGCCTACTGAAAAAAAAACCAAAAAAACCTGCCATTCCCCAGATAATTTTTTAGGGCCGGCCGAGTGGCTCACTTGGTTAAGAGCTCGCTCAAGAGTGCAAGCTCTGAGCAACAGCAGTTCGAGTTCCGGCCCGAGCTGAGCAGCTGCTGAGCTGCCAACAGGTGAAAGGATGGCTCAGCTAAAAAAACAAAAACAAAAAAATGACAAAGTGAGTGCCCAGTTGCACAGCCTTCATTATCACTAGGATGATCATTTCTCATCACTGCTGTTGAAGATTAAGTTCTCTGTATGGCAGGCAGTGTGGCCCAGGCAATGGACTCAGGCCAACGTGGATTCAAACCCCAAAGCCATGTGACCTCGAGCCCTTCATGTTCCCTCTCTGAGTCTCAGTCTCCCCATCTGTGAAACGGTGATGGTAACCTAACTCCCCAAGGCTGTGTGGATGAAATAAGCTGAACACCCAATGAGGGTTGATTTCCCTCTCCCCAGACCCCCTTTGCTGGGGTTCCTGCAAATATGCAATTTTTATAAAAGTCACCAGCCCTTGGGGTCTAACAAGGTGATGCCCCAAAAAATCTCAGGTTACCTCCTGGTGGATGACACCTGTGGATACGTTGCACCCATTGCAGGCCACGGTCCCAATGGATTTACAGCAGCTCCTTGGATAGGCATGGCCGGTCATCATTTCAAAGGAGGAACCAGAAAAATCTATGTAGTTCTTCACTCCACAGCACTTCAGCTGCAGAGAGAATAAACACTTGAAGACTTCCTTCCAAATATTAAAGTAACAAAAACAGTAGAAATCAGTCACCATGGCTACTGTCTAGCACGGTCACAATATTCCAGGGCTTGTGCTAAATGCCTCCCTTGGCCCCCCATCATGGCTCAGACCTGTCCATGGTCCCCCATCTTACTTGGAGTGAAAGATGAACTCCTCACCACTGCCCACAACACTCTGCACGACCTGCCCTGTTACCTCCAGGCCCTCATCTCCCCCTACTCTCCCTTTTACTCGCTGAGCTTTAGCCACACTGGTCTCCTTGCTGTTTCTCAAACACACAAAGCAAGTGCCAGCTTCAGGGCCTTTGGACAGGCTGTTCCTTCACTCTTTTTAAAATGCTGTTCCTTCAAATATCTGCACAACTCCCTCCCTCACTTCATTCAGGTCTCTGTTCAAGTGTCACTCCTCAGGGAGGCTTTCCCTGACCCCTCCTTCCAAATTAGCCACAACCCCTAAATCCATCAGTCTGGGCTAAGTCATGCTGCATAACAAACAGCCCTTCAATCTCAGCCATTCATTTCTCTTCATACCATATGCCCATCACAACTTAGTAGGGGAACTGTGTTCATCAAAGTCACTCAGGGATTCAGGCGGATGGAGTAGCCACCGTCTAGATGGTTCCACTATTGTGGCAATGTGAAAGAGAGCTCTGGAGGGCCTGACACCGGCAATTAACTAATGTGGCCCGGAAGTGACACACATCATTTCTGCTCACAGCTGATTGGCCAGAACTCATCACATGACCCGCAACTAACTACAAGAGAATAGGACAGGCCTTTCTACTCTGTGCTGAAAATAGGTGACAAGCACTTAGGAGTCAACAAAACCCTCATTCTCTATGCCTTTTCTCTGCCTTGTTTTACCTCATAGCACTTATCATCCCTGACACCAATGTTTTCTTGATAGCTTCTAGTCCGTCTCCCCACTCAAGTGTCAGCAACAGAATGGCAAGGATTTTGTTTTGTGCACAGCTGTGTCCCCAGAGCCCTGGAAAGTGCCCAGAACATAGTAGGTGCTCATAAAGATTAGTTGAAGGGCTATATGAATGAATGAGAGGTATTCTCTATTCTCTCAAGCTTGAGAAGCCAAAATTGGGATGCAGGCAAGCCCTCTACCCATTGTGTGCCCTTTCCCAAGCCTCCACATGACCCCAAGTAATTCCTGGGCCCAAGACTTAGATATGAAACATCCCCAAGAACAGGCCTCAGAGACCTTTAACTGCTTGCCCCAGGAGCTTAGATGACACATGGAGGCTGGTCTTGCTCCTTAAACAAAAGATTCAAGATATAAATCTCACTATCTCACACCCACGTGGATGGCTACGATAAACAACAACAACAACAACAACAACGAAAAAAAAAACCCAGAAAACAAGTGTTGGAGAAACTGGAACCCTTGTGCTTTACTGGTGGGAATGTAAAATGGTGCAACTGTTGTGGGAAACAGTGTGGAAATTCCTCAAAAAACTAAGCATAAAATGCCATATGATCCAGCAAGTTCACTTCTGGGTGTGTGCCTAAAAGAACTTGAGAGCAGGATCTCAAACACCTAAGCAGGATTTGTACACCCATGTTTATAGCAGCATTATTCACAATCGCCAAAAGGTGGAAGCAACTCAGTGTTCATCGATGAATGAGTGGATAAAGAAAATGTGGTCCATCCAGACAATGGAAGATTATTCAGTCTTAAAAGGGAAGAACATTCTGACACCTGCTACACCAAGAATGAACCCTGAAGACATTATGCTGAGTGAAATAAGCCAGACACAGAAGGACAAATACTGTGTGAATCCACTCACAGGAGGTCCCTAGAGGAGTCAGATTCATAGAGAAGGAAGTAGATGGTGGTGCCAGGGGCTGGGGGAGGGGAGGGGAGTGAGTGTTTAATGAGGACAGAGTGTCAGTTTGGGAAGATGAGAAAATTCTGGAGATGGATGGTGGTGATGGCTGCACAATGATGTAAATGTACTTAATGCCACTGAACTGGACACATAAAAATGGTTCAGACGGTAAGTTTTATGTTATGTATATTTTACCACATTAAAAAAAGACGTGAATCTCACATTGTCAATGACCATGTTCCATTCCGTGGAAATGTCACCCGGCTCATTGTAGTTGTGCTCCAGGGCCACTTCTTCAACCTCTTTGAAACAGAAAGCCATGAGCACGTAAAATAGCAAGGTGGCCCATTGGTGAGGTTTCCTGGGGACATAGTGGGGAGGTGGGGGCTTCCCGTCTGCTTCCTTCACTTTAGTTCCCTCCCCTCAGCCTTGGATCTGCACTGGAGAGTGACAAACTCAGGCTACCATCACTCCCGAGGGAGGGACACAGGGGAGAGCGTGGGTCTCGATCAGAGCGCATCTGGTCCTACCCATCGCAAATGAGTTTGAATCATCTGCTCTTTCAAACAGCCCACACACCCGCTACACTCCTCCTTTTTGGCTGTAACTTGATTAAAGACTTTAACGTAATTTTTAGCAACTGAATCGCAATCTTTCTGTCTCTCTCTCTCTCTCTCTCTCTCTCTCTCTCTCTCTCTCCACAAAAAAAGGGGAAACTTTAATTTTCTATTTTTTAAATAAAAGTCTAAATAAAAACATTTTCCCCTCAAAGTCACATGGTTCAAATTTCACAAAACATCAGAAGGGTAGACCATGAAAAAGTCTCCCTCCCACCTTTTTCTCCCAGCCAACAAGTTCCTCCCACTCCACGACAACGACTGTCACTGTTTTCTGTGTCCCAAAACAGATATTCTATGTGTGTCAAAGCAAAGTATATTCTATAATTTTTTCTCCTTGCTTCATACGACTTTATTGTTCTGCATTCGGCTGTTCTCCCCAGAAGTAGCAATTGCTCTTGGTGCCCTGCTGGCGTCCCAGTGGCATTTGTCATTTCTGTGCCCACTGTGTTTGGCTTCCCATTGCCAGCAAGAGAAGGCTCTCTGTGGCCTCTCTGCCACATGTGCTCCAGGAGCAGCGCTCAAGCCATGACTGATGGAGGTGGTGAGTCAGTACCACAGCTCCCTCATCCCTTGAGTGGAAAAAAGGTGTGTGTTTGGCGATGTATCCCAGATGTCCCCCAGCAGAACTGAGTCCATTTGCCCACATTGTCACCTTTGATGGACTGCATTCCTTTCCCTGCCTCACTTCCCTGTCCCCTACAGGGCCTTCTAAAGCTCAGCTCTCAAATAAACCAGGAGCCTTCAAATTCTTGTCTCAGAGTTGGCCTCTGGGTGGACGTAAATGAGGATCTTGCTATGTCCTGAAAAATGCACCATCTTGTGCAGAAGCCCGTCTTGTCTCTTTTCACCTGCATCAGATGGACTCCCTTGTGACAATTATTATAAATTAATCTCACCCACTAGGCCGGTGGGGGGGGGACGACGACAATCTTTTGCACATCTTGGTATGTACTATGTCATTCTTCCCTTGAACAAGCAAATCCTCGGATAATTCCTAAAAATGGGAAGGTTGGGCCAAAGTGTCCATCTTTGTCATTTTGATGGGTTTTGCTGTTTTCAACATAATTCAAAAGCCCTGACAACTTTTACAGTTTTTCCCATTTCTTTTTATCACCAGACCACCGTATGCAGGAGAGATGGTCACAATAACTGAGCTAGTTTCTTGAGGTCTTGAGGGGAGAGCTGAGGTTTTCGGCTTTTCACCCCATCCCTGGAGGCCCAATATTCCAACCTAGCGACCAGTGGTCTGGCCATCTGGGATCTCTGCTGAGCAGCCCAGAGTCTGAGTGTCTCCCGGTGGGGGAGGGAGAGGAGGGCTTCCCTTGATTCTGTTTACTTCCAATACAGAGGGGAGAAGCTGCACTGTACTTACAATTGGGAGGAAGGCAAGAATCACTGTGGCGACTGTGATTTCCACGATGAGAACGACAACCAAGCACAAGAAGCACTGGGAGACACAGAGGATGTGGAGGGGGCTGGGAGCCTGCTGGGAGTTCCTGCCCCCCCTCAGGCCATGTGACCTCCCCAGTTTGAAAGAACTCACACACCCCCGCGTGGGGGTAGGGGGATGTTGTTTTTTTCATGTGCTGCTTTCCTGCATATCGTCCAAGATGCCGGCAGTGGGGTATTCTTAGAAGCCACTCCTCACTGGACCCCGATTTTATGCTTAGCACTTTATGTGTGTCAGGGAGACCTATATGTGTCAGAGAAGCCTAAGTGAGGACCTCCAGGTGAAGTAAAAGCTGTGTGCATGGATGTGTGGGGGGGTGTTCAGGGGGTGGGGAAGGGAAGGTGGGGAGGACAGAACAGAGGCAGGAGGAGGGGAGAAGCCGCAGACCCACCAATGTGAGAGCAGGGGTGATGGAACTGAAGGGGGAGGGACAGGTGACAGGTCGGTGGATGTCAGAAGGAAAACATCCACATTTGCTGACTAACATTTCCAATAAATTCACTTGCGCAGTGGAAAACAATGGGAAATTCGGCAGCAAAGGGTAAGCCTTCGAGCTATCCCATCAAGGAGAAGCTGCTTTCCTCCCTGGGCCTGTTTTCCCATCTGTACAGTGTAGTAATGGGACCAGTCCCAGGGGTCTCAGAGGGTTTTGTGGAGCTTATTGAGGCCAGATGGGGGCAAAGTAAGGTCAGCACCTGGCTTCCCTTTCATCTATTTCCATTTATGCCTATTATTGTTGTTGTTGTTATTATTATTATTATTAAGACCTGTTTAATAATTCAGGCTTTGAGTCACCGACTGGTCGATGACAGGGCTTATCAGGCCTTGTCACAGAGAGGCAGGAAAGTACAGTGGCTATACCCTTGGGGTCCCCACAGCCCACAGGGGTAAACTTGGGTGCAGGGCTTAGCAGTTGTGGGACCTCAGATGAAAGGTTCATGTAACAGATTATGAGGATTAATATTAATATCAATATTACTATCTCTCTGCCTCTGGGTGACTAAGATAACCAGGCATCAGAAATTCCTATCTTCAGTGGCTCTGCTCTATCTTCAGAATCTATCCTGAATCTGCCAATTCTCACCTCCTCCACAGCCCCACGGGGCCCAGCCTCCGCCATCTCCCACTTGGACCAGCACAGTCCCTGCACTGTTCCTCCCCCAGTCTGTTCCCCCAAAAGGCCACCAGAGGGTGCTTGTGAGCACCTGAGTCCCCCAAGTCCCTCCTCTGCTCAGAACCTCTGTGGCTCCCAACACCATCAAAAGGACTTTGCTTTTGGGCCAGCTGAGTGGCACATTGGTTTAAAGTTGGCTTGGTACACCAGCTCTGAGCAGCAAGGCCCCAGTTCGGATCCCACATGGGCCAGTGACGCTGCCCTCTACAGCTAAGATGGAGAACAACAGCTCGACCTGGAGCTGGGCTACTGTGAGTCACCAGCAACGGTGTAGGCTGCAGTGGAACTGCAGTGGGCTGCCATAAGCTACCGTGTGTGGCTGGCAGCCGTGGTGAGCAGCCGGCATGAGCTGCCAAGAGCCGCCGTGAGTGGCCCTGTCCAGTGGCCAGCGACCAATCTGCCTCACCCGGGAAAAGCGCTTTGATAATACCGACATGGGCCACTGAAGCGATGTCCTCCACACAACTAGACTAAAGCACAAAAAGGACAGCAACTTGTCTGTTCCCCTTCCCCGATTCCCCAACACTGTTCCCCTCCCCCAATTCTCCAATAAAATCTTTAAAAAAAAAACACAGGACTTTGCTTTTATGAATGTCGCTCAGACAAGCTTGTAAGGGAAATGGGAACAGGGAAGCTGGGAGCTGGATTTTGGGGAGACGTTTAGCCAAGGCTTATGTGAGAATAAGAGATGTGAAACCTGCGACACGCTGCCTGCATGATAATGCTTGAAACTTCCATACCCCATGTACTTGAACATGCACTCGTGCATGTATAATGATTACAGTGTTGTGTCAGCAGGCGACATACACATAGGCCAATGGAAAGAGCAGTGTGCCCAGATCAGACCCAAGCACAATGGAAACTCTTGGAAACAGAAGAGGACTGGAGGGGACACTCAGTAAAGGGGACAGTGTGTCACCGACTGAGGGAAAAAAAATCATATCCGATCCCTACTTCACACCACACACATATGAACTCCTGAAGGCTAAAGAGCTAAAAGTGAGAAAGCAGACTGAAACTATGGGAAGAAGACCTAGGAGAGTGTAATTTATGATCTTGGGTAGGGAAGGCGTTCTAAATGAGACATATCATAAAGGAAAAGATGGATGTATTGAAGACATCAACTGAGACACCATAAACACTGTAAAATAGGGGATGGGAGGGGGTTGCAGCATGTGCAGTGAAGGATTCATACATGAGAAGGTAGTTTTTGGGCCTGTGTGCAGATCCAACTTACAAACAAGAGAGTGACTCTGCTTTCTTTGGTTGCTCCACACCATCTGGCAAAGCCAAGCAGCACTGTGATGCAGCCCATCACCAGACACAGGTAACCAACATGAAGCAGGTATGCAAAGGACAGCCCGAGGACCATTGTGAGGACAGCACCTCTGAACTTGACATAGATGCCCAGGCCAATGAGGATCATGCCAGAATCTTTAGAACAGAAATCAGAAAGGAAAAAGCAGTCTGTTAGTTGTATACAAATAGAACTCTCCCCGGGGGAGAGAGGAAGAGCGTGAAGGCCAATAAAATTAGCAAAAACATTTAAAAAATGACAATACCCAGTGTTGATGAGAATGTGGAGAAACATTCTCATACATTGCTGCCAGGCAACAAACTTTTTTTGTGTGCATGGGCAGGAGGACTCTTGTAATTCATATTTAAAACCTTAAAGATTTTACGGTAAAAAACTTTATCTAGAAATTCCATCTAGATATTCAGCTTAAGGAAAATAGTCACATATTTACCTCAGTATTAGGATGCTCAGGGAGGTTCATTAAGGAGAAAACATAAAAAAGAACTGAAGCAACCAATAAGACAGAGCAAGTAGGTAAATCATGGCATGGCCATGCAATGGGACCCTAGACAGTTATTTCAAATGATGCTGTAGGACAGAGAGTGACAATTTGTTTTTCCTGAAAAGTCCCTTTGCAGGCTGTAAGTTCTCTGTTGAAATAACAACTCTGCCAGTGTAGCTCACAAGCAGCTGTACTCAATTTGTAATCAATTTTTTAAAAAATTCACAAATACATTGTATCCATCTATCTGGCTACAGTTTGCTGGCCCCTATTGTAGGATAATGTTTATTGATATGGAAAGATGTTTTTAATACCTTGATATTAATATGTTTTTTCAAAAGTTGATGGCTGGCAGTCAGGCCCTTTGATATTTGCCCAACAGAGTTGAAAACTTATGTCCACTCAAAAACCTACACGTGAATGTTTCTAGCAGCTTTATTCATAACTGCCAAAGCTTGGAAGCAACCAAGATGTCCTTCAGCAGGTGAATGGACAAATAAACTGTGGGACGGCCAGGTGGTAGAATATCAGCACTGAAATGAAATGGCTATTACGCCATGAAACGATGCGGAGGAACTTTACAGCCATATTGCTAAGTGAAAGAAGCCAATCTGGAAAGGCTACATGGTGTATGATTCTAAGTATGTGACATTCTGGAAAAGTCAAAACTAGGGAGATGATAGAAGGATCAGTGGTTGCCAGGGATTTTGGGGGAGGGAGGGGTGTGTAGGTGGAGCACAGAGGATTTTTAGGGCAGTGAAACTACTAAATATGGTACTAAAATGGTGGATGTGTTATCAAAAGCCATAGAATGTACACCGAGAGTGAACCCTAATGTAAACTATGGACTTTGGGTGATAATGATGTGTTAATGTAGGTTCATCAGTTGTAACATACGCACAACTCTGCTGGGGACTTTGATAATGGGGGAGGCTATGCATGTGTGGGGGCAGGAGGTATACGGGAAATCTAGTTTCTGCTCAGTTTTGCTGTGAACCTAAAACTGTTCTAAAAAATAAAGTCTACTCGAAAGGGGTGAAAAGTTAAATTTTTTTTAAAGGGGAAAAAAAGTAGATTGTAAAGTAACATCACCCCATGTTTGCTTTGTCAATTTTAAAATGTATATAGAAAAGCCTGGAAAGATCTAATGATGATGATATATATTGAGCCATGTTCCCATGATAGGCATAAGCCCTTTAAATGCACTGTCTCATTTAATTCCCATCAAAATGTTACAGTACAGGTAAGAAGAAGATAATTGATATTTAATATCCTTCTCTTTCCTGGAAGCCTGTCCTTATACTGTTCTACTATAAAAGCTGTTATTCCTTGACAATGTGCATTTTGAGGTGTTTTTTTTTTTAAAGATTTTTATTGGGGAATTGGGGGGAAGGGAACAGTGCTGGGGAATTGGGGGAAGGGGAACAGACAAGTTGCTGTCGTTTTGTTCTTCAGTCTAGTTGTGGAGGACGTTGCTTCACTGGCCCAAGTTGGCACCATCATTGCGCTCTTCCCAGGCGAGGCAGATCAGTCACTGGCTTCTGGACGGCCGCTCACTGCGGCTGCTGGCCGCTCATGCTGGCTGCTGGCTACACACGGTAGCCCATGGCAACCCACTGCCACAGGGGCTGCAGCCTACGCTGTCGCCGGTGACTCATGGCAACCCAGCTCCAGGTTGAGCTGTTGTTCAGCGTCTTAGCTGTGGAGGGCAGTGTCACTGGCCCTCATATGTGGGATCCGAACCGGGGCCCTCTGGCATCCCAAGCCAGTTCTTAACCATCGTGCCACTCGGCCGGCCCTGAGTTATTTTTATTGTAGGAAAAAAATGTTTTGAAAAACTTAAAGGGCCAAGACAATGATGACTCCCTCCTGCCCTCCCCAAACAACTTAGTTTTCTGCAGGATTTGACTTAGAGCCAAACTCTCCTGCCATTGACTCCGGGTTCCCCAGATCACACTCTTCTGTGATTTTTACCAGATCTAGGTCGATGAAGGCTATGCCTGTTCCCAACGTGTCCTGCTGCTCGTCATCTGCCCTACATCCCTCCTGCTCCCCTGGGGACTACAGATCTGGATGCCAATGAATTTGGATCAACTTATTTCTGTCTTCGAGGGAGCCAGCCGTGGAGGAAATGCTGTGAAGCCCAGGGGCCTGGATTGTGACATACTTACAGCCAGGAAGCCATTGAGGAAAGATAACAGTCTCTTCAAGGGAGAATAGGGAGTGTGCATTTCAGCCATGTCAGTCAGGCTGGGGGGCCCTGACCATCTACGTCAGCATCTTCCTAAACCTCTGGGCTACTTTTTCCTGAGATGGTAGAAGGCTGGGGAGAGGGGGTGGCACCAAAGCTGACTTGCTCTACCCCTCTCTCTCCTAGCTGCCTGATCATCTGCAGAGGAGAGGGCCCAGCTGCCACCCCTCTGCAGTCATAAGCCTTTATCACATCACAACTGAATGCTGGAGCAAGGCTCCTGGGGCCAGGGAAGCAGGTGTCTCAAACTGTCCGCTGCTGGCTCCTCCAAATAGGACACACCAGGGGAGGAGAAAAGGCATGGTGTGCTGCTATGGTACCCCCAGAAATCACCGGTGCCCTGTGGGCAGAGTACTCAGCACTGACCACTCATGTGGTTGATGCCCCCCCCACCCTTCCCCCCCCCACACACACTAGACTGGAGGCTGTAAGAGGGGTAGAGGCCTGGGCTGTCCTATTCATGGCTGTGTTCCCAAAGCCTGGTACACAGTAGGTGCTCAAGAAACCAGTGTGGAATGAATGAATCAAGAGGCTCCATGACACAGGAATCTGACCATAAGCCACCAGGGCCCCCAAGCCCCTGCCCACACATTAGCTCATTTGGCTCATCCTTCTCATGTGTCTCAGAGAGGCCAAGATAATTGCTTGAGGCCACATAGGAAGCAGGGTGAAGGCTGGGTTTTGAAGCTTCAAGAGCATCAGAAGGTGGAAACCTGTGACACCCCACTCCACCCCAAGAACCAGTCCTTTTTCCATCTGGGGCCTGCCCGGCCAAAGCTGGTGAAGCAATTGTCCTTGAGCCCATGTGTCATGGATCACTAAGACTTTCTTGATGATAACAGAGGCATAGAGGGCATTTCAGGGCATAAAAATGTGCGCGTGGGCAGAGAGCCCTAGGCCCAGCTCTGGCAGCCCCTAGCCCACATTGTCTTCCTGCCTCTCAGCCCATCCAGGTCCATGCGACACCAACCCTGTGCCCCTTGTGCTCACACCCCTGGGCTGGCTATGTGTCTGCCCAGGTCCTGGAGGGCTCAGGGCTTTTAGAAAGAAGAAAATAATTTGCATTTGAATTAATCTAATGAATGTTTGTCAAATCTCTCGCTTCTTGAAACGTGTAGAACTAAGCAAGATGTTCATGGAAGAGGGACTGTCTCCACATCTTTCTTTAAATGGCCATTTAAAATAAGAAGCCTCAGATTCAGGGGTTCAGTGCCTAAAAGTGAGGGCGCAAAGGAGGGCGAGGAAATGGGGATGAAAAGGAGTATGGGAAAATGCAAAGTGCAAAGGAGGGTAGAGAAAAGGGGGACTCAAAGGAGGGTTGAGATGGAGGCAAAGATGCAAATGAGGATGGGAAAAAGAGGGGCGGATAGGAGAGGGGAGGGTGGGAGGCAGAGGGTGGTGTAGATGTAGAAGCGCGGTGGAGCAACCCCGGTGGTAACTGGGTTACCTGGGCGCGCGGCTTAAGGTGCTCCACTCCGTGGCCCCCCCCCACTTCACTGCAAGGCAGCGGATCGGGTGCCGGCCTTGCGCGCCCCCTGGCGGCCGCCAGCAGAAGCGCGATCCAACGTGTGTCGGACTTGGGTGTCTACCTGCCAGATAAATCCATCCAATTGTACCTCTGTCCCCCAGAGTCCCCGCTCAGCCCGCCGGTGTGAGGAAATGGAGGGACAAGCCCTACCCGCCAAGTCCCACCAATACACACGCATTAGATTGATGCGAAGGGACAGAATTGTGCAGGCATCCGACGAATTACTACAAATGAAAAATATTTGGCAGAAAAGCATTCAGAAAACCAGTGCAAATTGATCAATGACAGTTCAAAGGTTCTGGAAAACAGTGAAAAGCTCCTCTTGAGGTGGCTCTACAGAGCCATTGGGGGGACATTTAAATACCATTGTAGAAGTAACACAAGAGCCCCTCCAATATTTCTTTAATAACAGGGCTTTGGGTGGGCTGATATCGTCCTAATTTATTTTTCCACAAGTTTGGTCTCCTTCCTTATATTTTAGGAAGTATTTTTTAAAATCAGGATTTCCAAGAAAATGGAATGTCTTAAACACACACACACACACACACACACACACACACACATACACACACACATTTATGTCAATAGCCCATGTTCATCTATGAACTGTCCTTAAATTTATGGATTTGTCATCAACAGCAACAATCGGGGGCTCAGGAAATAGCTTTACCTAGTGGGCCGTCCATTTAAAATTTGCAGCATTAATATATTTGTGTGTTTAGAGCTCACAAAACCTGGATCCACCCCTGACAAGGGGCATTTAATGGTTTAAGATATTTTAGTAAAAATTATTGGGGGAGGGGGTGACAAATCAGAATCCACCATGCAACAGAAAAGTTTGGAGCACAGGAAAGAAACGTGCTTTCCAAGCTGAGGCTGGTCTACTTTCTTGACATTATTCACTCACTCTGGGGTTCCCAGGCCACAGACCTCAGGCCTAGCCAGGGATGGGCGCATGGGTGTTGCCAACTTGTGACACTGTGGGCTGAAATCTTTGATGAGACAGTACAAGACCAGAGTAACAATCATTGTTGCCAACAGAAAAGGAATCAGACAGCACTTCCACCATTAGGGATTTTTTTTTTTTGGTTGGCTCTTAAAATTCCATTTGTTTCATCTTTTTTACATTCTGATTTATTTTTGAGCCCTTGTGCTCTGATTGCTGAGGATCTGTAGGGTGGGGTGGGGGAGGGCGACAGGGAGGCCCCCATCCTGTAGGGACACTCACTGCTCTCCTCAGGTCCTTTTTCTTGCTACATAAAAATCTGTCGGGGCCGGCGGGGTGGCTCAGCTGATTAGAGTGCGAGCTCTGAGCAACAGGGTTGCCAGTTCGATTCCCACATGGGCCAGTGAGCTACACCTGAGCTGGGCTGCCCTGAGCTGCCAATGGGCAGCAGGATGGCTCGGTTGGTTAGAGTGTGTGCTCTTAACAACAAAATTGCCAGTTCGGCTCCCTAATGGGATGGTGGGCTGCGCCCCCCCTCCCCCCTTGCAATTAGATTGAAAGTGCACTGGACTTGGAGCTGAGCTTGCGCCCTCCACAACTAAGATTGAAGGACAATAACTTGACTTGGAGCTGATGGGTCTTGGAAAAAACGCATTGTTCCCCAATAAAAAGTTTTAAAAGAAAATCTGGAATTTCTACCTTTTTAGCTCAGCAGAGACTTAGCTTCTGGAAAAGAGAGGAGTAAATTAAGGAACACCAACTGATACTGGATGATATTCAAAATACTCAGCCACAAGGTACCACCCAGGTAGGGATGAGCAAGACAGAGCAGAGAGTCTCAGGGATTTCAACCCTGTAGAACTGGGAGGACTGGGGGGTTCCTGACGAGTGTTCAGGCAGAGTGACCGCTAGACCAGTTGGTGCAGGTGACACTCCTCAAGGGGGGGGTCCTACTTTCGTTAGCATGAGGGTCTTGGGTTATAATTTACTCTCTTTACCTGATGGCTGGTCCCTGGGCATCCAAAACTGTTCCCACTCCACTGAAAAGCTCATAAATATCTTTCAGAGATTCTGTACATCTAATGTCTCAGAGAGGACCTATAACAATTGCAAATGGGTCATTTTAAAGCATGTGGGGAAATTCCCCTTCTAGAAATTTCTATTACAGATTTATTCAAATGCATATAGACCAGGAGTGGGCAAACCCGAAGAGTAAACATTTTTTACTTTGCAGGCCATACCATCTTTGTTACCACTCTGCTGTTGTAGCACAAACAATATGTAAATAAACAATATGCAAATATATGTAAATGAACAAACATGGCCATGCCATGCTGTAAACAACAAATAGAATGTTGTGTACAAAAACAGGTGGCAAGATGTTGCCAACACCTGCCCTAAAGCCTGGGTGGAGTTGGTGAATTAATGCAAACAACCTAAATGACCTTCACAAAGAGACGAGTTAAATGTGACAGGATCCAAATAGCAGCGGTTCTCAACCTGTGGGTCGTGACCCCTTTGGGGGTTGAACAACCCTTTCACAGGGGTCGCCTAAGACCATCGGAAAACAAAAAGATACTTACAATTCATAACAGTAGCAAAATTACAGTTATAGAGTAGCAACGAAAATAATTTTATGGTTGGGGGTCACCACAACATGAGGAACTGTAATGAGGGGTCACGGCATTAGGAAGGTTGAGAACCGCTGAAGTATAGAGAGGTGTTATGGACTGAATTGTGCATCCCCGCCCCCCAATTCATATGTTCAAATCCTAACCCCAAGGTGACTGTATTTGGAGAAAGGGCCTTTAGGGAGATAATTAAGATTAAATGAGGTCATAAATCCATAAAAGTGGGGCTCTGATCTTATAGGACTGGTGTCCTTATAAGAAGAGGAAGAAACACCACAGATCTCTCTACGTGAGGATGGAAAGAGGACTCTCTGGCACCTTGGTCTTGGATGTCTAACCTCCAAAACCATGAGAAAATAAATGTCTGTTGTTTAACCCACGCTTTGTTATGGCAGCCCGAGCTGATTCAGACCGAAGGGATACTCTGCAGTTGAAAAAATGAGTGCAGAAGCACCAACGATACTCTGGTATCGGCAAGAGAAAGGCTGCAAGTGACAGACTCGAAAGTGAAGAAATTAGGTGCAGAGTCATGTGTATGGAATGGATGAATGAATACGCAAATGGTGAACTATCCACACAATGGAATATTACTCAGCCATAAAAAGGAATGAAGCTCTGACACGTGCTACAACATGGATGAACCTCCAAAACATCACGCTGAGTGAAAGAAGTCAGACGCGAAAGGCCACATGTTGTATAATTCTATTTATATGTAATGTCCAGAGTAGGCAAACTCATAGGGACAGAAAGTAGATTTGTTGTTGCCAGGGGCTGGGGGAAGGGGGAAATGGAACTGAGTGCTTAATGGGGACAGAGTTTCCTTTTAGGGTGATGAAAATGTTTTGGAACTAGATAGAGGTGGAGTTGCATAACATTGTAAATGTACTACATGCCACTGAATTGTACATTATATCGTTCCAATTTTAGTATATGTGCTGCTGAAGTGAGCACTGAATTGTACATTTTAAATGGCTAATTTAATGTTATGTGAATTTCACCTTAATAAAAAAAAAATCAGGCTCTGGCCTTCTCTGTAAAAGCAGAAACATTTTGATCTTTCCCAAACAACTGTAGACAGGTGGGGCTTGTGGAGAATCCGTGAGGGAGGCCATATTGTCAGGGGGCTGGGCCCAACACTTGTTTGTTCAGATCCTTGTGTTCCCAATGGACTGGCCAAGTGACTTAAGCCATGGCACTCACCCGGCTGAGCCTCAGTTTCCTTACCTGCCAAAAGGTAATAATGATGACATCTGCCTCCTAGGCTTCATTGTAAGTCTTCTCAGATATGCTCCACGCAATGTGGCCAGCCCTCAGGCAATGCCAGCCAAAATTGTCATCTTTTTACTTTTTAATTTTTTATTTATTTATTTTTTTAGCTGAGCCATCCTGCCGCCTGTTAGCAGCGCAGCGGCAGTTCAGCTCAGGCTGGGACTCGAACCGCTGTTGCTCAGATCTCGCACTCTTGAGCGAGCTCTTAACCAACTGAGCCACTTGGCCGGCCTCTAATGATCATCTTTTCAAAATTGTGACTATCCTTTCTTGCCCCATTCTAATCAGAGAATGAGTCTGGTGGTTTAGCTCCTGTCTTAGAAAGGAACAGATCCTCAAAAAGTTAAACATAGAATTACTGTATGATCCAGCAATTCCACGCCTACGTTATGCACACAAAAAATTGAAAACAGGGACACAGACCCATGTTCATAGCAATACTACTAACAACAGCCACAAGGTGGAAATAACCCAAGTGCCCATCAACAAATGAATGAATAAACAAAATGTGGCATATCTTTATAATAGACTATTACTCAGCTTTAAAATGAAGAAAATTCTGACACATGCTACAACATGGGTGAACTTTGAAAATATGCTGAGTAAAATAAGCAAGCGTATTAGTCAGCGAGGGCTACCTTAACAAAGTACCACAGACTGAGTGGCTTAACAAAGAAAATTTATTTTCTCACAGTTCCAGAGGCTAAAAGTCTGAGATCAAGATGTTGGCAGAGTTGGTTTCTCCTGAGGCTTCCCTCCTTGGCTTGCAGATGGCCGTCTTCTCCCTCTATCCTCACAAGGTCTTCCCTCTGTGTATACCCTCTTCTTAATAAAAAAATAATAATAATAAAAAATATTTTAAAAATATGTATATATATATATATAATTTATTTGTTATTTTTTTTAACTTTATTGGGGAATAGTGTGTTTTTCCCAGGACCCATCAGCTCCAAATCAAGTTCTTGTCCTTCAGTCTTAGTTGTGGAGGGCACAGCTCAGCTCCAAGTCCAGTCGCCACTTTCAATCTAGTTGCGGGGGTGGGGGGTGCCGCCCACCATCCCATGTGGGAGTCAAACCGTCAACCTTATTGTTAAGAGCACGTGCTCTAATCAACTGAGCCATCTGGCCGCCCTGTACCCTCTTCTTATAAGGACACAATCCTATTGGATTAGGACCCACCCAATGACCTCATTTAACCTTAATTATCTCTTTAAAGGACCTATATCCAAATACTGTCATATTCTGAGGTATTGGAGATGAGGACTTCAGTGTATGAATTTGAAGAAGATACAATTGAGCCCATAACAGTCAGTCAGAAAAGGACAAATGCTGCATGATTCCATTTACGTGAGGTACCTAGAGTAGGCAAATTCCTAGAAACAGAAAGTAGAATGCTGGGTGCAGGGGCTGGGGGAGCGGGGGAGTGAATATTTAACGGGGACAGAGTTTCAGTAGGGGAAGATGGAAAGAATTCTGGAGATGGATGGTGGTGACGCTGCACAACAGTATAACTGCTGAATGCCACCAAACTGGACTCTTAAAAATGGTAAATTTTAGAGAGACTTCTGGTAAGATGGTGGAATAGACAGATGCTGTGCCGACTGCCTCCCAGGATCACACCAAAATTACAAATAATTTATAAAATATTCAACCTCAGAAGTCCCCTGAACACTAGATGAACAGAACCTCAAAACGAAGGACTTAAACAGGAGGCCATGTTGAGTCTGGTAGGAGAGGCGGAGACGAGAGAGGGCGAACCCCGTGAGGGACACCTTAGCGGTGGGGAGGCTTCTCCGGTTGGGGGAGAGACCCTCCGGCCCCACACGACACTCACCAGCCCAGAGTTACTTTGCCTGGGAGAGGAGTTCTACGATAACTGGCAGTAGAAATTAGTGAGGACTCTCTTTTCTCAAGTCAGTGAGGCTGAGGGCAGCTGGAGAACTGGTGGAGCTGGCACACGGACTTGCTTGCTGGTGAGCACTCACCCGGCCCCTGATGGAGAGAGTAGCTGTGTGAGCGGGGCCCAGGAACCTGCAGGGAAGGACTGAACTGAGCGCCTTTGGAGCAAGAGCTGGAGGTTTTGGGACCATTGTTCCACTGGTGTGGAGCTTGCACATGAGTAGTGTACAGGAGGCCGCCATTTTTTCAGGGCTGGGCCCTCCCACAGAGGCTCAGGTCTGGGACCGCATTGGTCTGCTGGAATTGGCGCAGGAGTGCGTGTGTGCGTGCGTGCACATGCGGCCTTGGATCCCCACCCTCCGCACTGCTTGCACGCTTGGGCTCCAACAGGCTGTTAATTGAGATGTGGGAGTGTGCGAGTTGCCTTGCCCCACACTGCGCGTGCAGAGTTGCTAGGGTGGTGATTGGCTATTGGGCTGCTCAGCCTGATCTGTGAGCGGCTGATTGGGACAAGCTGAGACTGGGAGTTTTCCTGGGAGTGTTGGGACATGAGCTCTGCGCCTGTGTGACCCAGCCAGGGCTTTCCTGGTGAGTTTCTAGGGGCTGGTTGCCAATGCAGGAGTGCATGCTGCTCTGACTTGGTAGGGGCCACTGACCACATCCTGTGGTGCCTTGGAAGTCTGCCCCACACACCTAGAGCTGTGTTGCCAGGGGCACCCTGAGCCCCTGGAACCTGGCACCTATCTCCCCAGGCCACAGAGGGGTTTTTTGCAGCAACACACAGCCCACAACAACCTGTGAGGATTTTTGGTGGTGAGCACGGTTCCACAGCACACAGCAGCTAATTGCAGGAAGCTCACTGCAAGCCTGAGAGGGAAGCCAACACATGACGCATTGAGCCATTTCCCCCAACAGCTGGTGCTGAGTCGCCCAGAGTCTCTCTATTGCTGAGCAAGTGGTCTGCAGATTAAAGTGGGCAGAAATCCCCTTTTATTTTTCTTCTTTCTTTTTCTTTTTTCTTTTTTTTCTACGTGATCTATCTAATACATCGAAGCTATCACAGAGTGACAGCCAGAAGGAAGAAACAAAGAAACATGTCCCACATAAAAGATCAGAAGAAACCTCTACAAATGGAACTAAATGAAACAGAGGTATCCAACCTTTCAGAGACAGAGTTTAGAACACTGATGATAAGAATATTTAAGGAACTTAGTGAGGACATAAAAAAGGATAGAGAAATTATAAAAACAATCACTTGAAGGAATCACCAGTAGAGTAGATGAAGCAGAAGATCAGATTAGCGATTTAGAAGACAAAATAGCAGAAATCACCCAGTTGGAACAACAAAAAGAAAAATAATAAAAAACAATGAAAATAGTTTAAGAGACTTGTGGGACAACATCAAGCACAACAACATTCGCATCATAGGAATACCAGAAGGAGAAGAGAAGAAGCAAGGGATCGAGAATGTATTTGAAGAAATAATGACTGAAAACTTCCCTACCCTCGTGAAGGAAATCGACATACAAGCCCAGGAAGTGCAGAGAGTTCCAAACAAGCTGAACCCAAACAGGTCCACACCAAGACTCATCATAATTTAAAATGACAAAGGTTAAAGACAAAGACAGAAACCTAAAAGCAGCAAAAGAAAGACATCAAGTTACATACAAACGAACTCCTATAAGACTAACAGCTGACTTTTCTACAGAAACTCTGCAGGCCAGAAGGGAGTGGCAGGAAATATTCAAAGTGATGAAAAATAAAGGTCTACAACCAAGATTGCTCTACCCAGCATGGCTATCACTTAAAATTGAAGGAGAGATAAAGAGCTTCTCAGAAAAGAATAAGCTTAAGGA
>NW_017731648.1:1266090-1268153 GCF_001890085.2 Hipposideros armiger | reverse complement strand
ACTGGAGTAGCAATACTTATTTCAGACAAAATAGACTTTAAAATGAAGACTACAATAAAAGACAAAGAAGGGCACTACATAATAATAAAGGGATCGATTCAACAAGAGTACATAACTCTAGTAAACATCTATACACCCAACATAGGAGCTCCTAAATATATAAAACAGATTTTGATTTTGACAGACATAAAGACAGAGATCAACAGTAACACTATCATAGTAGGGGATTTCAACACCCCGTTGTCACCAATGGACAGACCTCCAGACAGCAAATCAACACGGAAACCGTAGCCTTAAATCACACTTTAGACCAGCTGATTTTAATTGATATTTTTAGAGCATTTCACCCCAAAGCAACAGAATATACATTTTTCTCAAATGCACATGGAGCATTTTCCAAGGTAGACCACTTGTTAGGCTACAAAACAAGTCTCAATAAATTCAAGAAGATTGAAATCATATCAAGCGTCTTTTCTGAGCACAATGATATGAAACTAGAAATCAATTATAAGACAAAATCCAGAAAGCACACAAATACATGGAGGCTGTATAACATGCTACTAAATAGCGAGTGGGTAAAAAAATGATATCAAGAAAGAAATTAAAAGCTATCTCAAGACAAACGAAAATGAAAACACAAGAATCCAAAATCTATGGGATGCAGTGAAAGCAGTCCTAAGAGGGAAATTCATAGCAATGCAGGCCTATCTAAAGAAACAAGAACAATCTCACATCAACAAACTATCTTTACACCTAAGGGAACTGGAAAAAGAACAGCAAAACAAGCCCAAAGGGAGTACAAGGAAGGAAATAATAAAGACCAGAGCAGAAATAAATGAAATAGATACCAAAAAAAAAAAACAATACAAAAGATCAATAAAACCAAGAGCTGGTTTTTTGAATAGATTAACAAAATCAACAAACCCTTAGCCAGACTCACCTAGAAAAAGAGAGGACCCAAATTATATTTATTAATATAAAATCAGAAATGAAAGAGGAGAAGTGACAACAGATACCACAGAAATACAGAAAATTTTAAGAAAATACTATGAGCAACTATATGCCAACAAATTTGACAATCTGGAAGAAATGGATAAATTTCTAGAAGCATACAATCTACCAAGTCTGTAGAAGAAACAAACCCTGAAAAGACTGATTACTACCAAGGAAACTGAGTCAGTAATCAACAAACTTCCAACAAACTAAAGTCCTGGACCACATGGCTTCACAGGTGAATTTTACAAAACATTAAAAAAAAATTAATACCTATTCTCCTCAAACTATTCCAAAAAATACAGAAGGAGGGAAGGCTTCCAAGCACATTTTATGAGGCCACTATTACTCTGAGCCCCAAATAAGACAAAGATATTACAAAAAAAGAAAACTACAGGCTGATATCCCTAATGAACATAGATGCAAAAATCCTGAACAAAATACTAGCAAACCGAATTCAGCATCACATTAAAAAGATCATACACCACAATCAAGTGGGATTCATTCCTTGTATGCAAGGTTGGTTCAATATCCGCAAATCAATTAATGTAATACATCACATTAACAAAATGACAAATAAAAATCATATGATCATATCAATAGATGCAGAAAAAGCATTTGACAAAATCCAGCAGCCATTTATGATAGAAACTCTTAGCAAAGTGGGAATAGTGGAATCATATCTCAACATAATAAAGGCCAGATATGATAAGCCCACAGCAAACATCGTACTCAATGGGGAAAAGCTAAAAGCTTTCCCCTTAAGACAGGGCTGCCCACTTTCACCACTTCTATTCAACATAGTTCTGGAAGTTCTAGCCACAGCAATCAGACAAGAAAATGAAATACAAGGCATCCAAATTGGAAAGGAGGAAGTAAAATTGTCGTTATATGCAGATGACCTGATATTCTATATTGAGAATCCCAAATACTCCACCAAAAAACTGTTAGAAGTGATAAATAAATTTAGCAAGGTAGCAGCATACAAAATTAACATTCAGAAATCAGTTGCATTTGTATACACCAATAATAAACTATCAGAAGAAGAAATCAGGAAATCAATCCCATTT
>NW_017731648.1:1233496-1264530 GCF_001890085.2 Hipposideros armiger | reverse complement strand
CTATAAAGAAGAATGAAATCGTACCATTTGCAACGATATAGATGGACCTAGAGACTATTATGTTAAGTGAAATAAGTCAGTCGGAGAAAGACAAATACCATATGATTTCACTTATGTGTGGAATCTGAAAAACTGAATGAACGAGCAAAGTAAACAGAAATAGTCTCAGGGAACAACTGATGGCTGCTAGTTGGGAGTGGGTGGGGATGAGGGAGAAGGGGAAGGGATTAGACAGCATAAATTGATAACTACAATATTGCCACAAGGATATGAAAGACAGTTCGAGGAATGTAATTAATAATGTTGTAAATATTTTGTAGGGTGTCAGATGGTCACATGTCTTGTTAGGGAGATGGCTTCATGGATGGGGTAGAGGCTTGATCACTGCAATGTATACCTGAAGCTGATGTTGTATAATGTTGTATGTCAACTATAAGTGAATGTATATATATATAGTCATGGCACGTGGAGTATAGTGTGGGAGTGGAGTCAAGGAAATTGTAATAGATGTGTACGATATTGAGGGGAAAGTGGGGTGGCAGATTGGGGGAAGGGGTTTGTCACTTTGAGGGGTAAACAGTATAACTATTGCACTGTGTTGTACAGCTGAAACTAATTTTAAAAAATGTTTATTTCACAATAATAAATAAATAAATAATTTAAAAATGGTAAATTTTATGTCAAAAAGACAACAAATAACAAGTGTTGGCGAGGATGTGGAGAAAAGGGAACACTCGTACACTTTTAGTAGGGTTGTAAATTGGTGCAGCTACTATGAAAAACGGTATGGGGTTTCCTCAAAAAATTAAAAATAGAACTACCTTGTGACCCAGCAATTGCACTTCTGGGTATTTACCCAAAAAAAACCCCCCAAAAACTCTAATCCAAAACAATATATGCAACCTTGTGTTCATTTCAATGTTATTTACAGTAGCCAAGATATGGAAGTAACCTAAGTGCCCATTGATGGACAAACGGATAAAGAAGATGTGGTACATACATACAAAGGAATATTACTCTGCCATAAAAAGAATGAAATCTTACCATTTGTGACAACATGGAAGGAGCTAGAAGGTATTATGCTAAGTGAACTAAGTCAGACAGAGAAAGACAAATATCATATAATTTCACTTATATGTAGAATCTAAAAAACAAAATAAACAAAACAGAAACAAACACATTTATAAAGAGAACAAATCGATGGTTGCCAGAAGGGGAGGAGAAGAGGGAGGGGGGAAGGGTGGGAAAGGTGAAAGGATTAAGAAGCACAAACTGCCAGTTATAAAACCAATAAATCTTGGGGATGTAATATATTGCACAGGGAATATCATCAATAATATCATAAAAACTATGCACTGTGACAGATGGTTACTAAACTTATCATGGTGATTGCTTTGTTGATTATATAAATGTTGACTAACTATGTTGTACACCTGAAACTAATATAATATTGTATCTTAACTATATTTTAATTTAAAATATGGTCAACTTTTTGTGTACCAGGAATAGAGGCCCCCTGGTGGTGGGAGGTGGAAATGACTGGGTTGAGCACACAGGTCCATTCTTGCATGGAATGTCGTCTGCAGTGCCCATCACCTCGGGCAGTGGAGTGGGTGCAGTACTGCCCCAAACACTAAAACCATGTCCACCTGGAGCCTCAGAACATGACCTGATTTGGTAATAGGATCATTGCGGATGCAATTAGTTAGGGATCTCGAGATGAAATCAGTTTGGATTTAAGGTGGGTTTAGGCCCTAAACTCAATGGGCCTTGGAGGTTCAATGTTGTGGAAAAATGGTTCCAAGGTGTTGCTAAGAGGATGCAGCAGGTTCCAAAGCTGTGCATTCAGTACAATCCCAACTTTGAAAAATTAGCCCAGATACCTGTTCTGTAGAGAGCAATGACCAGAAGGGAATCCACAAAAATGCCAGCATTGGTGGGTATTCGGGCAACAATTTTTTTTTCTTATGCAGACTTTTCTGAAAATGTTCACAAATTGTCTCTAATAAGCATGTATTCCTTTGGCAGGCAGAAAAAAATGTTAAGAACATGGAGGGATGTTATGATTGTAAAAGGGACCCCGGGATCAAAGGAGTGAAGGCGCTGAATGAGTGTCTTCAGCTGGGACCTCTGCGTTCTTGGCAGGGTTTTCTCGCCATCTCAGGGGATGCTCCTTCCTGAGCCTGGTGGGGAAACTGAAAGCAGCGACCTCATCTGGGACTACGCAAGTGAGAGAGAATTTACAGAAACAAACCAGCTCTGACCTGAAACTTAGCCAGGACTCAGTGTCACAGGAAACAATCCCACCCAGCACAGGAATTTCTTCCACAGGCTGCATTCAGACTTTTTTCTGTGGTTCTCTCTTAAAAGATATGAGAGTTGGAGCCTTTACTCCATGCCAGGCACTTAACAGCCTGGAAACTTCCCTCCCATCCTTGGAGGTAGGTAGGTATCCAATTTATAGATAGAGAACCAGAGGCATGACTGGGGAAGCCTCATGCCCCAGGACACAATGCTGACATCTGAAGGCTGGCCTTCTGAGTCTAAAGTCAGGACTTTTTTCTGACGGTTGGCATCTGCCCATTACTAATTCATCCAGCGAGCATCCATTGAGTGCCCAGTATATGCTAACCACTGTGCCAGACAAGACAGACACAATGTCTGCCATCTGAAACTCAGATATTTTCGGGACCCAGATATGTAAACAGATAATTACAATATTGGCTTCTTTCCGAGAACATCAGGTGATGGGAATCTCACTATCTGACAAAGTGATGTGGTTCATTATTGATGGGTTCCAGTCTGACTCCCTTATTCGTTGGGCTGGCAAGTGCTCAGGCCTCTGTGAGGCCGAGGTGACTCTGAGCCTGTAGCTGTCCCATTTGGAAGTCCAGCCTTAGATCTGCCTCCCTATCCTCTCCTCAGCCTGGCTTCCAGAGTCTGTCAGGGGTAGCCTCTGACCCTTCACCTTTGGCCTTTCTGATACCAGAAGACCCTCGAGGCATCACCGGACCCCTTTTAATGTGTTTAATGTGGACAGATGGAGCAGGTGGCACCAATATCTAGCTTCCATTATTTAAAAACAAAATGAAGTCTGGCCATTTTTCATCACAAAAGTAGCCTGGGCTATGATTCCACTTATATGAAATACCTAGAACAGGCAAGTTTATAAAGACAGAAGTAAACTAAAGGTTACTAAGAGTAGGGAAGGAAGTTATTGCTAAATGGGTACAGAATTTCTGCTTGGGGCGATGAAAAACCTTGGAAATAGTGGTGGTTGTCGCGTGACACTGTGACTATAACTAATACCACGGAAAATTGTATACTTAAAAATAATGAAAATGGCAAATTTCATATTATATATATCTTACCACAATTTTTAAAAGCATAAAACATACTCTATGCTTAGTTTTAAAATATCTAAACATTGTAAAAATTAATAGCAATCTAGAGAGCGTCCCTTTTAATCTCACATATTTCTCCAGATTTTTCTACCTTATATTAACCTTTATAGCATTATGCTCTTAAACGATCTGGGTCCTCTCCATGTCACCCTGCCCCACAATTTTAAGGATTCCTGTCTGCTCTGTTCACTGGATGTCTTCAGTGCCTGGTACACAGTAGGAGCACAATAAAGACCCATTGACTCCTTATTCAAACTTCATTGAAATGAGAAAATCCTTGTGTCTTGAATCTAGAGATCTGGGTGCAGCCCTGGCTCTGCCCCTCACTGGCTGTGGGACCCTGATCCGTTGCTTGGCCTCAGTATACCTGAGTCTTACCTGTAAAAAGGGCTCAAGAAGTGTTTTCACATGGAAATGTGGCAAAATTGATACCCTCATACACTGCTGGTGGGAATATACAATGGGACAACCACTTTGGGAAACAGGCTAGCAGTTCTCAAAAGGCTAAATATAGAATTACTGTATGATCCTCTAGATCAGGGGTCAGCAAACTTTTGAGACAGAAGAGCCGCCAGGGGTCAGCAAACTATGGCTCGCGAACTGTGGCTCTGAAGTAAAATTGAAACTGAAAAAAAAACTATCATAGTTTCATTTATAAAATGTTTTAAGGATATTATTCACATAATGGTGATTATGTAAAAATATATTTGTGGCTCTTGATTAATTTTTAAATTGTTGTGAGAGACAGGATTGGCTCTTCCAGGGGTCGGTAAACTTTTGAGACAGAATGTACCTACCCAAAGAGCTGCATGTAACTTGCGAGCCGCAATTTGCCGACCCCTGCTCTAGATATCCACCCAAGAAGAATGAAAGACCACACGCACACAGTCCTTGTGCTTGAATAGTCAGAGTGGCACTATTCACAATAGTCAAAAGATAGAAAGAGAGCCCAAATGTCCCTCCATGGAACGGGTAAACAAATTGTGGTCTATCCACACAGTGGAATATTATTCAGTCACGATCAGGAATGAAGTTCTGACATAGGCTACAACGAGAATGAACCGTGAACACATTTCACTAAGTGAGAGAAGCCAGATGCAAAAGACTACATATTGTATTATTCCAGTCATATGAAAGCCCAGAAGAGTAGGTTACTGGGGAGAAAGGACAGGGGACAGGAAGTGAGAGCTAAAGGGTGCAGTGTTGTTTTTTTCAGGTGATGAAAATGTTTTACAATGGCCCCTGATGGAGGTTGCATGTATCTGTGAACATACTAAAACCCACTGAATTGTATACTTTAAATGAGACATTACATGGTATGTGAAGTATATCTCAATAGAGTTATTTTTATTTCTTTTTTTTTTTTAAAGCTGAGCCACCCTGCCACCTGTTAGCAGCTCAGCAGCTGCTCAGCTCAGGCCGGGAATCGAACCGCTGTTGCTCAGAGCTCAAACTCTTGAGCGAGCTCTTCACCAACTGAGCCACTCAGCCGGCCCTTTCAATAGAGCTATTTTTTATTTATTTAATTTATTTATTTTAAATATTTTATTGGGGAATTGGGGTTGGGGAACAGTGTTGGGGAATCGGGGAAGGGGTACAGACAAGTTGCTGTCCTTTTGTTCTTCAGTCTAGTTGTGGAGTACATGGCTTCACTGGCCCATGTTGGTATTATCATTGCGCTCTTCCTGGGTAAGGCAGTTGCTTGCCAGCCATTGGACGCCTGCTCACAGCGGCTCAAGGCAGCTTGCAAAAGCTCACACCGGCTGCCAGCCAGCCCCACTGCAGCCTACACCATCACCACCAGCAACTCACAGCAGCCCAGCTCCAGGTCACCATCTTAGCTGTAAAGGGCGCAGCATCACTGGCCCTAATGTGGGATCCGAACCAGGGCCCTGCTTCTCAGAGCTGGTGTCCCAAGCCAACTTTTAACCAACACGCCACTTGGCCGACCCAACAGAGCTATTTTTTTTAAAAAAAATAGATTTTGCTTCTGCGCTGGAGTTGAGGAGAAGCTGCTGACCGAGGGCGTCCCAAAGTCAGCTGCCCAGCCATGGAAGTAAACTTGAAAGACTAAGGAGGGAGGACACCCAGGAGAGCACAGTGCCCACAGCTCAGCCTGGAAAGTTGAGATCAGGTCAGTCCAGCCCTGAACTAGTTACCATTTCCTTTGTGGCCTTAAAGAAATGGACTGTAGGGCGAGCCGAGTGGCTCAATTGGTTAAGAGCTTACTCAAGAGTGTGAGCTCTGAGCAACAGGGTCGCCAGTTTGATTCCCAGCCCGAGCTGAGCTGCCGCTGAGCTGCCAACAGGTGGCAGGATGGCTCAGCTTAAAAAAAAAAAAATGGACTGTGGCCTTACACTGTAGCCTAAAACCACAGAGGAGGGAACCTTTGTGGGATCTCCCATCCTATGTCTGAAGTTTTTCCTCATGGGTTTTTGGAGCAAGCACAGTGGGTTCCGTCGCCCTGAGGTCTGGCCTTAACCCTGCTGGAGCCCCTCTCTGCTCTCTGCATCACTGGCTCTGGCCTGTTAATCACAGTCCCCTGAGACTCTCTGGTTTACCCATGCTACCTTCTGGACCCTGGGATGGCTTTGCCTTCATTTGACTCATTTTAACTTAATTTCCTGTTTAAAGACCTTATCTCCATTTTGAGGTCCTGGGGGGTAGGGCTTTAACACATGAATTGGGGGGGAGGGGCGTGCAGAATTCAGTCTCTAAAAGGAAGTGAGACCAGGAAGGGAAGGCAGGTAGTAAAGGGGGTTTTAGGGCTAGTTAGCCCTCCCTCTGGGAGATAGCGTGTAGGACAAGCACCTGCAGGCAAGGGAGCTGGGGATTTATCCAGCAGCCCCCCCTCCCTCCAATCCTGTCAACCACTGGTTGAGGGCTTCTCTCAGGAGGTGTTAATCCTCAGGCACTTCTCCCCTGCTCTGTGCAGCCTCCAGAGAAAACTGTCTGACAAAGGCATCTGGATATTGGAGCAGAGCCTGTGAGGGTCTCAATGGCAAGGTCCGTGTCTACTAAACTCCTATTCATCCGTCAGCTTTCGGGAGCACCTCCACAGGTAGCCTTCTTTGATTTCCCCACCCTTTTAATATATACTCGTTAAACCCAGGCCTGTCTGACCCCAGAATTTGAGTGCTTAATCCTGTGCCACAGTTGCTCTCAAGGTCACATCAGGGGATAAATGACCACTTCTCTGAATCTTGGTTTTCTCATCTGTAAAATGGAGTGATGGACCAGTGGGAGAATAAAGCTGGGCTGGGTTCATAGCACAGGGCTGAGCCTGGCTTGGAGCTGCCTGGGTAGGATCCCGGGTCAATCTTTCTACCCCACAGGGTCTCTCCTCTGCCTCTGGGGAGACACAAACAGGATGGTTATGTTGACGAAAAATATCCAGCTGAAGAGAAAACTTATAAGAGTTTATTTGAGCCAAATTGAGGACAATTGTCTGGAAGCAAAATCTCAATGGATTGAGAAAATGCTCCGCAAAATGGCAGTTTACCATTTATTTTATACATAAAATCAAAGGAGGAAGGTTACATGAAACCCATTGGTGATAGATTAAGAGGGTGGGAGAAAGCGAAGCAGGGAAATCTTTGGGATTGGATAAAAGTACATTGGAGAGACAGGTACTCCTCCCACACAGGTGGGTGCAGGATCACTAATAGTTTGCTCTTTAGAGCACATAGAGATGGTAATCAGGAGACAAGCATGATAATGAGGAATTTTGCAGTTTCCAGCTCTGGTGGGGGAGGGGGAGAGGATTAAAGATGTTATTTTAGGTACAAAAAGACAAAGAACAGGCCCACTGAAAAGGCACAGATTAACTTAATGAGGAAGCTCAAGAGATGTGACTTCCCGCCATGGCCCACCTTAGTTAGGAATTTTTATGTTCACACCATCCTTTGTGGTTATTTTCAGTCTCCTGAGCTTTTCAGATTTAACATGTGGCCCTTCTTCTGTCCATAGTTATAAGCACAGGGCTGGATTCACATAGTACAGGGTTCAAATCCCAGCAGTTCAAATCTCAGCTCTGCCACTTACCTGCTGTCTGACCTTAAAAAGGTGACTTTACCTCTTTGAGCCTTAGGTTGATTTATTGAACAATTATTATTGGGCAGGCTCTGTTCTATGATTGGGAACCCAGGCATAAGCAAGGCAGACTAACATCCCTTCCTGCCTGGAGCTGACATCTTCCTGGTTGTGGTGGTGTTGGGGGTGGGAGGTGGGAAGGAGATGGGGTGGGGAGAAGACGATAAACAGATGTGTAATATAATCTGAAATGTCAATGGAGAGATGTGTCATAAAGAAAAATAAAGCACCATCTCTACTGGGTGGTCAGGGAAGGTATCTATCTCTGGAGATGTGGCCTTTAAACAGAGGCCTGAAAGAGAAATGAGGAAGGAGCCCTGTGCATACCTGGGGGAAGGGCATTCCAGGCAGAGGGAACAGCAAGTGTAAAAGCCCTGAGCTGAATGGTGTGTGGAACAAGGAGGCTGGTGTGTCAGGAGCTGAGTGAGTGAGGGAGAGGGTAGGAAGAGGGGAGGACATGGAGGTGACAGGGCAAGTTGTACAGGACCTTGTGGACCAGGGGGAGGACTTGGGCTTTTACTCCCAGGAAGGTGGGAGCAATGGAGGGTTCTGAGCAAAGGAGGGATGTGTTCTGAGTCAGGTGCTCACAGGTGCCCTCTGGCTGCTGCAGAAAGGACAGTGTGGGAGGTGAGGGCAGAAGCCTGGGGACCAGGGCAGAGATGACTGCACCGAAGCAAGTGAGCGATGAAAGAGGCTGGCCCAGGGTGGGGGACTGAGAAAGAGGAGAGAAGTGTTCAGATTCTGGCTAGATCTGAAAGGCAGAACCGACAGGCTTAGCACTGGGCTGTCTGTAGCGGGGCAGGGGTACTTCCTGTATCAGATACGTGATTAATTATAGATGCTGTCGTCTCTTGCCGCCATCATGGCTAAGGACAGCTTTTAATCACGTTATCACAAACTCATTTGCTTTCACCCAGCGCATCCAGGGCAACGCAGGGCATTATCCTGTTCGTTTTGGCCAATGCTATAAAGTGATTTATTGTTTAATTCTGCGTGTCCCTGATCATGGGTGAATGGGCATCTCTTTGCAAGCTTTGCACCTTCATTTTTTTAAAAAATCACTTTATTGAGGTATGATTGACATACATGAAACTATACATATTTAATGTATACAATACAATGAGTTTGGTGGGCTCGTCTTTTGTGAGTTACCTGTTTCTGTTCTTGACACATTTCCTATACAGGGGTGGAGGGCTGTCCTGTTCTGGTAGATTTGCAGAAGTTCCTCAAGCCTTGATTGGTTTCAGACCTTGTAAAGTTACCTTCCATAAAACAGGCAACTGTAGGACACTTTCGATTAAACACAAGTCCCATCCCCTTTGCCTCTGAGGTCTGTCTCAAGTCTGCCCACATCTCTCGACCACCAGCCCCGATTTTGTTCCTTCAGGCTGCCACCATCTCATCCTTGCCACCTCCAGTCTTTCCCATTCCAAGTCACCCTCCACTTTAGATCCATGGCAACCTGTCTGAAACAAGATGTAGAGAGTCTGGCTACATCCCTCTCCTGCTCCAACCTGCTCCAAATCTTCCCATGGCTCCCCACTGCCCTTCCAATAAAGTCTGGTTAGATCACACTAACTTTTTCAGTTTCCTTTCTCTCCAGTTTTCATCTCAAAAATGTATTAATTACTCTCTCTCTCCCCTCCAGTCAAACAAATGCCACCGATTTCCTGAATGCCTCTCCTCCAGGTCTCAGCTCATGCTGTTCCCACTGCCTGGAAGGCTCTCCACCTAGGTCTCAGTTTAGATGGTCTCTTCTCTGAAAAGCCCTTTGGCTGGGTCTGACATTGCCTCAGGGCTCCCACAGTACATAGGACCCCTCCCTGATAGCCCTGATTACCGGGTCATCATTGCCCAATCTACTGTCCTAACTCCAAAACACTCCCCAAATTTCCTCATGCTGCCCCTTTGTAGTCAGCTCCTCCTCACCCAGCCCAGGCAAGCAGGGCTCTGCTGTCCCACATTGCAGTTCTGTCTTCCTGAGAATGACATATAAATGGAATCATACAATATGTAGACTTTTGAGTCTGGCTTCTTTCACTGCAGCATTTGAGCATAAAGATTTGTTGCCTGTATCAATAGTGTGTTCCATTTTGTTACTGAAGAATATTCCATTGTATGGATGGACCCGAGTTTGTTTTACATTCACCCATTGAAGGACAGTTGGGTTGTTTCCAGCTATTGGTGAGTATGAATCAAGCTGTTATAAACATTCACATACAGGCCTGTATGCGAAGGTAAATCTTCATTTCTAAGTATGCAGCAGTGGGATTTCTGGGTGTTTCCTGTTTTAAGAACCACCAAAAATTTCCAGAGCCACTGTATCATTTTGCATTCTCACCAGCAGCATCGGAGGGGTCCAGTTTCTCCACATCCTTTAGCACTTGATATTGTGGGTATTTTAACTTTAGCTGTTCTAATAGGTGTGAAACAAAAGTGTTTTAAGGCTGGTATTGTGAGCTGAAATGCAGGATTTGAACCCAATCATCTGAGCTTCAAACTGCTGCATTGTGCTCCCTTCTTTTCTTGGCAGAGTCATTTTCTAGAGCTAAAGGAAATAGCCGGGCTGGGGAAACTTGGCATCGAGAAGACAAAGTTTTGTGGAAGTTGCTGCCACCTGCTCTAAAAAGTTGTGCGAAGGAGGGAATGCCACAGGCAGGAGGGCAGGGTTTTGGTGCAAGAAGTGGCTCTGGGTTCAAACTCAAATTCTACCACTTGTCAGCTGAGTGGCCTGAGTCCTGCTGGGCCCTCATTGTGTCATCTGATGAATGCATCTTGGAAGACTCATCTCCCTGGCCAATCAGCAAGAAAGTTCCTGCAAAGTGTGCCGTAGCTCTTCACAGTCGACTCACACTTATGCTTTGATGGTGGAAGAGGTGGCACAGAGAACTCAGATGGAGAAACAGTCATTGTAGGGGCCAGTCCGAGGGATGCTGGCCAGGCTGAGGGCTCTGGGGACTTGGAGCAGCTGGCGTGGCCTCGGCTTCTCCAACCACCAAATGGGATCGAGAATATGAGGCCGTATTGCAGCCTGAATAATGATGGATATGATGTAAAAGTGTCCCTTCCTGGAATATTATTCAGCAAGAAGAAGGAAATGAGGTCTCAAGTCATGAATAAACATGCAGGAACTTTAAATGCATATTGCTAAGTGAAAGAAGCCAATCCGAAAAGGCCACCCTATACTGTATGATTTCAACCACGTCACTTTCTAGAAAAGGCCAAACTATAGAGACAGTAAAAAGATGAGTGGTCGCAAGGGATTGGGGGGAGAGAGAGGCAGGGATGATTAGGAGAAGCCAGACGATTTTTAGGGCAGTGTGAAACTCTAATGGGACATTTGCCCAAACCCACAGAACGTACAACACCAAGAGTGAACCCTAATGTGGACTAGGACTAGTTAATAACAATGTATCAATTTTGGTTTATCAGCTGTCACAAATGTACCTCACTCAAGCAAGGTGCTAATGATACAGAAAACTATACGGGGGTGGTGGTGGGAAGGGAATATATGGGAACTTTCTGTATTATCTGCTCAATTTTCTATAAACTGAAACCTCTCCAAAAATTGAAGTCCATTCATTTAAAAAAGAAAAATGTTTCTCCAGGCCTTTACTCCAGCCTCGCCAGCCTCTTGGAATACTTTGAAGAGGGTATCTAGAAAATCAGGTAAATATGTGTGTATATATTTTTCCCTAATATTTTACAAAAAAGATGGCTTCCTATACACCCTATTTTGCACCATGTTTTTCTCATTCCAATCCATTCCATATACACTGCATATGTTGTTCTCTTTGTTTCTTTAAATACAAGTCTTGTTCTTTTTCACAGCTGCATAGTATTCTATTGTATAGAGAGTGGAGTCAGCCCTATGCGGATAGTCATTACCATTCTTGGCTGTTTAGTCAACACTGCCACAAATGTCCTCATCATTTTCTATGTAAAGACTAGATTTCTAAAAGTGGATTTTCTGAGTCAAAGGATTCATGGGTTTGTAACTGAAACATCCAGCAGATTTGTCTTCCATTTGACATTTACTTAAGGACACCTGTGCCAGCGACAGATGTGAGAATTGGATCTTCCTGAAACAAACCAGCGGGGGTCCCTGTCCTGGCCCTCTACTGCTCCCCACTACCCACTGTTATTCCCAGGTCCTCAGTGGGAGGCCTTCCGCCACCTTTGAGCCTCACCTCTTATCCCTGCCCCCCCCACACACATGGGGGACTACTTCTCCTCTCCATCTTGCCTCACTAGTCCCTCTGCCTGGGACTCCCTCCCTTTCTGGTTCTGTCTGGCCAACACCCACTTGGATTTTAGGCCTCAGCACTGACATCATCTCCTTCCAGAATCCCCCCATGCCTGGCATACAACAGGAGCTTAATAAATACTGGTGAAATGAATGAATGAAAGAGGCAGGAAAGGGGAGGGGACAGGCTGATGGGATAGATGAGGAGGTCTGTAGGCCACAGGGAGGGATGTGTCTCTCAGGGCAATGGGGAGCCACAGCAGGCTTTATGCAGGGGAGAGGCATGATGGAAAATTCCATTTATTTACAGGCACATCTTTTTGTGCCGCAGGCCATTAACAGTGGAAGTATGTAAGTGAATACAATAAAACACATCGATAGTAAAGGAAATCCATTGCAAACTTTAAAAAAAAATTTATTGGGGAACAGTGTGTTTTTCCAGGACCCATCAGCTCCAAGTCAAGTCATTGTTTCAATCTAATTGTGGGGAGCGCAGCTCACTGGCACATGTGGGAATCAAACTGGCAACCTTGTTGTTCAGAGCACGCACTCTAACCAACTGAGCCACCCAGCTGCCCAAAAATATTTTTTAATTGTAGTGAAACTTGTGCATCTTTCTAAACACACTAAATTAAATATGAGGCTGAGTGGCAGGGCAAGCATGAATGATGAAAGTTTTTCTCCTCTAAGTTCATGAACCCCCTTGAATTCTATTTGAAGATCTCTTGGGTGTCTGGGGACCCTCATAAAAACTCCCTAGATGTTGGGATGTGGTGAGAACACCCCAAATTAAGCAAAACTAGACAGAGGTGTCACCAAGAGGGATAAGGAGTGATTTCCAGGGACAACGAACTAGCATCCAGACAGACAAGCTTCCAGTGACTGGGCCATCTGTTCAAAGACAAACAGGAAACCTGAGGTCCGCCTCTTTGGCCTCTCTGGGTTTGGCCTTTGTCTTTATGATTTCAACTTCCAAAGGCAGGACATCCCCAGCTGGCTTTTGCTTCCTTCCCTAGCAGGAAAAACAAGGCAGCATCTCCCTAGGTTCTGTGTTCAGTGTCTCCTGTGTTCTGTGCTCTCTTGGGCCCTCATCTCAGAGAGTACCATCCATATTTCACAGATGAGGAAACTGAGGCCCAGAATGGCTCCAGGTCACAGAATTACCAATCTGTGGCTAAGCCAGGATTGGTATCCAGATCTCTTTGGACTCCAACTCCTGCCTGTGACTGTTCCTACTCTGAGTTCACCACTGACATCAAGACACCTATTCATTCATTCATTCATTCATTCATTCATTTATCAAGTTATTCACCAAGTTGCCAAAATGCATCTGAAGGACCAGGGGAGAGGTTTTCCTGAACATAACAGGCCCAGTTCAAGTCCTATGACTCAGATGTTGTGCAATTTTAGGCCAGTGGCTGCTCCTCTCAGCCTCAGTTTCCCACACTGGTAGGTTATAACCTGGGGTTAGTCGGAGCCTGGCCACAACAGGCGCTCAGGAGACACTTGTTAAACCAATGTCCCTTGGACCTCTCTCCCCTCACCCTGCCTTACCTGCTTACTCCCCAAACTCACCTCTCCTTGTGGTGGGAGGGTTTCCTGCCTGTGGGCAGGAGAACTGGGGGCAGGCAAGTGCCCTGGGCTGGCTGTTCCTGCTATTCCTGCTTCGGGCACCAGGGGGCAGTGGGCACCCACATTCCACTCCCTCCTCTCCGGACCGCTGCCGCTTGCCTCCAGCACCCCTCAGTTTGGGAAGCCGAGGAATTGATCCCTCTGCTATCAGGCTGGGTTCTCCCATCACACTAATGGAAATGGGAGGCAGCAGGGGACAAGGAGGCATCAGGCCACTGAAACACTTCCCACTCTGCCTCATTCACGCTTTTATTGAGCACCTACTGTATTCATAGCCCTCTGCTTGGTGCTGGGGACACTGCAGCAAATAAGACAAAATTCTTTGCTCTGATGGAGCTGACATTTGAGTAGGGGAATGGAACCAGACAGTTACAGAGAGGGTGGTTAGGGTTGTGATGGGGAAACCCAAGGTTGGTGGGGGGAGTCCAGAGGAGCCCCTGACCCAGCTTGGGCAGGAAAGAAAGGTGGTCAAGGAAGGTGTGAGACCTGAGGAATAAATAGAAGTTTGTACAGGTAAGGATGGGGAAACAGTGTTCCAGGCAGAGGATGTGGCCTGTGCAAAATCTGGAAGCAGCTGTACCCCTCCCCCCACCACCACAGAAAGATAAGAAAGTGACATTGATTAGAATACAACGTGACACTGAGGTCCTAGAACAATCACTGAGCAGC
The DNA here is from genome assembly GCF_001890085.2 of Hipposideros armiger. Lineage (NCBI taxonomy): Eukaryota > Metazoa > Chordata > Mammalia > Chiroptera > Hipposideridae > Hipposideros > Hipposideros armiger. The sequence continues at coordinate 1,250,487 of NW_017731648.1, read as the reverse complement.
AAATTGGGAAAACAGGAGAGGCCAGAAATAGGTATTTATGGAGCGCCAACTATGTCCTAGGCTCTTGACTGCTTAGAGACAGATAACCCGGCCACCCTGACACAGCATGATCAGGGCTGTAATGGGGGACGCACAGGCAGCTGTGGGAGGCAGGGATGTCCAAGCTGAGATTTAAGGGATAGAGAAGAGGTCAGGTGAGGAGTGGGTAGACTAGCACTCCAGGTGGAGGGAACAGCACTGGGCATCGGTGTGAGCAGGAATGGTCTTCAACTCTACTCCATTGCTCACACAGACATCCAACTTGCCAGCAAGTTGATCTGCAAGGACCTGCCCACTTCTGGACATCTCCTCAGATCCACCCCAACCCAGCCTAGTCATCTCCCACCTGGACCAGTGCAATCCTTCCTCTCAGGTCTGCAGGCTCTCGTTCTCACACACAGCCTGTTCTCCCACAGCTGCCAAAGAAGGACAAAGTCCCCAACAAGCTTGGCCTCTGTTTGAGCAGCTGTTGGGGTCACCCCAGCCCCGCCTGGCTGAGTCAGGCTTGAAGAGGAATTGCCTCACCAATCAGGTCTGGCAGGCACTGGGGCGGGCACACAGCTCCAGGCAGCTGGGCGGGCCTTTACTTGGAGGGATCATTGAAGTTGCGTTTCCACCAAGACAGGACTTGGAGTTGCGGGGCTCATAGCCCCAACCAGCTCTGGTCTGGAATCACCCCCTACAAGGCCTGGAGCGTGATGCTCCCAATGTCCATGCCTCATGCTGTGTCTGACCATGAGCCCTCATGGAGCAGATGAGGAAAGCGACTCAGAGAGACTGAGAGATTCACCTTCGATCACACAGCCTGGCCTGGATTGGGACCCGGCTGGTACTTAGAGACAGCTACTTTGGGTCAAGTTCCCTGGGTCACGGATCTGGAATCACAGATCTGACACTGATTCACTGAATGAAATGGGGCAAGTCACTCTGTCTCTCTGGGCCTCAGTTTCCTCATCTGTAAAAGAGAGATGATGATGGCAACCACATGTGGGAAGGGGAATAGCATGTGCAAAGGCCCTAAGGTACAGCTGTGGCCTAGAGTTTAGAGGAACATTGAGGAGGCAGGCCGAAAGAGTGGGAGGAGGGGAAGACAGGGAGGTAGGTGACAAGGGCAGTTCATGCAGGGCTTTGTGGGCCTCGGTGAGGACTTTGACTTTTATCCTGAATGAGGTGGGAGCCATGGAGGATTCTAAGCAGAGGAGGGACATGACTGGACTTGGGTATTCCCAGTCTCCTTCTGCCACTGGAGGGGTAACAAACTGTGAGGGGTGAGGGCAGGAGCCGCGAGACAAGGTATGATGGGGCTGGATTGGAAGTAGGTAGAGGGGAGGGGAGAAATCTGCCAACCTTTGCTCATATCTATATTTCCTGCCCAGCCTGCTCCCAAGCAGGGACTTTAGCCCAGGAGGCTGCAGGTTGGGGTGAGAGTGACTCCGGGTGTGGCACAGCAGGGAGTGATGGGCGGGGTCATACCTGGTGTCTCTCATGCCAAAGTGGCTGGACCACTCTGGCAGGTACTTAAGCTACTGACACACATGCACACATCACATGCCAGGCTGGGAGCAACCCTGCTGTACCCTCACTGGTCTGGGGCTAAGCGGCAGGGTATGAGGGTTCCCCCACAACCCAGGCCTCCCTCCTTGGGCTTAGGATCTGACATTGATCCACTGGGCAACTGGGGCAAGTCATTCAGCTTCTCTGGGCCTCAGTTTCCTCACCTGTAAAAGGGGACTAATGACAGCACCCATACACAGGAACGAAAACAGCACATGCAAAGGCCCTGAGGTAGAGCTGTGCCCTAGTATTTTTCAAATTCTCCCTAGGAGCGGGCCTGGAAGGGCCATCAATAGGAGGAATCTGCTTGTGCAAAGTCTTGGAGGTGAGCAAGGGATTGGCACATTCAGAGGATCAGTGAGGGCTGGAGAATTCTCTAAGACTACTGCATTGGGGCTGGGAGAGGGACCATTGGGAAGAATAGAGACCACATTTTAACCAAAACACCCCCATATCCTCTTCCCAGTGGAGGCTGCGGCCCCAGTCCAGTCTCCCAGACTGGCTTACTCAGGTCCCACCACCAGGTCCTGAGTCACATCTCCTGGCTCATCAGAGCCCAACTGGACCACTCTGCCTTCCTCAGCCGGGACTGGGGCCCATCCCATGGAGGACTCAGATTCCCCTGTGATCGCTCAGGTCTGGGCCAGCGCCCGAACACCTGTGCCTTTAATCATCTTTTAGTTTAATCATCTGTAAAATGGGAGAAATGAGAGTTCCTGTTGCTCATGTGAATTTCAGGGCTGCACTTAATAAACGTTCAAGATTATACTTATTATGGTGATTATAGTGATTATTAGTTAGGAGGCAGCAAGAGCTTCATCGAGTCCGAGCCCCCCAACGCCGGCCTCAGTTCCGGCGCCTCTCCTCCTCTCCCTCCTCGGAGCCTCAGTTTCCCCACCCCAGCCCCGAGGGCGCAGGGGTGGCAGGGGGCCCCGCGCCCTTCTCGCCGGCAGGGGCAGCACGGAGCGGCCTGGGACACCCGGAAGGGCCCCGCCTCCGGCCCCGGTCTCGCCCCGCCCAGCCCGGCTGCCCAGAACCAGGACGCGGCAGCGGCGGCCACGACGGGGACGGTACGCGCCGCCTTGGTGGTGGCGGGACGCGGGGCACCATGGCGGCCGCCGAGCGCCGCGCCTTCGCGCACAAGATCAACAGGTAGCGCGGCCGCTAGGTCTCCTCTCGGTGACCCCACGTGCCCGAGCCCCGCCCCAGGGCTGCCCGGCCCAGCTCTCCCTGGGCGCCCCCCATTCAAGTCCCTTCCGTCTTCTCTAGGTCCGCCGGGGCCGGGGAAGGCGGGAGGGTGGCAGGGTCGGACTGCGAGTCGCGTCCGAGTAGCGAGCGCGATGGCGGCTGAGGTCTGTCCTCAGGGCCGGCGGGACCGTGGGGGCGTGTCCCGGGGGCCTTCCTGGAGGCAGCGGTGCGGGGAAAGCGGGGGAGCTGGGCGCCCCCCGCACCTCCCCGCCACCTCCTGGCCCCTCCCGTGTCCTCGAGCCTGAGGGCTTGGGTGTTGGGGAGGGGGACTTTGCATCCCATCCTCTGTGCCTGGTTTGGGGCGCTGGGATTTGGGAACAGGGATGGTGCTCCTGGCAGACTTTGAACCCCCTCGGGAAGTTTCCTGTGCTCTTCCCCCAGCCAGGGTTCCGTGTCCAGCTGTCTGGGGGGGCAGGGGACAGCTGGGGATGTCCCCCTGCCCTGCTTCAGGCTCTCCCAGCACTGAGTGGACGTGCTGGAGATGGATGGGTGATTGAATGGAGAGAGTGGGGGCTGGGGACAGAACCAGCTGGTGGGCAGACGGGGGAGGGGCCAGGCGCCAGGCGCTGGGGGATCCATTTCCGTGGCCAGTGGAGATTGTGAGAGACTCGGCCTGGGAGGGGGATGTCAGACTCTCTGGGGATGCAGAGCCTCTCCCCCTCGTTGGGACTTTTGCCTCCACAGGGGTCAGAATCTACTCAGGGGTCCTCTCCACAGGGGACCTGTCCTGGCCACTCCCAGGTGAAAAAGTTGTCCTGTGGGTCCAGCTCTGGTCTGATGGAGACACAAGAAAAGATCTGCCCCTTCTGGGGGCAGATGCAGCAGGGGAGACAGATGGGAAGCACAATAAAGTAGATTATTTGTTAGTGATAAGTGCTGTGGGGACACAAAAGGCAGAGAAGGGAGATAGGGAGGGTGAGGGATATTTTAGCTATGGAAGGCAGGTCAGGAATGCCTGGATGAGAAGATGACATTTGAGCGAAGATCTGAAGGAGATGAGGGAGGAGTCCATGTCCATATGTGGGAGAAAAGCCGTCTAAGCACGGAATGGCCAGTGCAAAGGCCCTGAGGCAGGAGCAGGCTTGTGTTCGTCTGAGGCCAGCCAGGCTGGTGAGAGTGAGGAAGTGGACAGTGGGAACAGGTCACGCAGGTCCTTGTGGATTGTGGGGAGGACTTTAACTTTTATCCTGAGTGAGATGGGAACCATGGCGAGTTCTAAACAGAGAGATGTGACCTGGGGCATAGTGGTTGGGCAAGTTTTATGTTCTGTCATCTCTATGTCTCTGAACCATCTCAGTCTTGGAGCTTTGGTACCTCTGAGCCTCTTTCTTTCCCTCTTCTTAGTCCTTATGTCCTTGGGTCCTAGCTTTCACTCAAGTGAGTAAGAGAGTCCCGCCTTGGGGAATGGATGCCACAGATCCCAGGGTAAAAAGCATAGAGAAAGATACTGGGGCTCCAGTGAATCACAAGTAAATGGCTGAAGTCTTCCAGCCACCCTCTGATGAAGTCTCCAGAGCTTTCTAGTGGACACCCAGGTATCTACATGTATATACATGTTCAGATCTGGACCTATATTCATCTATTCACTCATTCATTCATTCCACAAATAACCATATTAACACAAAAATTAGACAGTCCCTTAGTTTCCTAATGAACAGATTCTTGAAAAAACAAATTTTAGGGGACAACTTAAAAACAGGAACTCTTGTGAATGTAAATAACATGGACAAATGTTATTGTATGCAATATAATTTGTTCATTTTTTTACTTGTACTGTTTAAAATAAAATACAATATAGAATGGCGATAACGACCATTCTAATAATATGTTTATCACATACTGGGATGGCACTTGTTTAATAGTCACCGGAGCCCCTTGATATAGGTATAACTATTGAAACAGACTCAAAAGTGGTTAGGTCACTGTCAAGGGTCTTGTGGAGGAAGTGAGCCCAGAACAATCTTGGAAACCGTGCCTCTTCCTGCCACCACATAGCCCCAACCTTGTCTATTCATTCTTCCTGGGCATCTGACAGCAGTGTCTTCTGCCCTTCAGTGGTTTGATATGGGGCAGTTTGCATTTCTCATTTAAATACAATGATTTGTTGCACCAGTGGAGGGCCGTGAAATAGACATTGACAAAATTCCAAAGGTACTTCTAGGATTTCAAGGAAATGGCTCCCTCCCACCCCGTCCCAAAATATGTCTGCAAACATGAGCACATGCCTATGTCATTACTTTCTACCTGTTAAAAAATTGTGATGTATGACATACATGCAGAAAAATGCAAAGTTTAAAGAGTAATTATAAAACAAATGCCAGGGAAAAAGTCACTTGGGTTAAGATGGGGGCTGTCTCCACCTTCCTGTGGCTCCCCACTCCAGTAGCCCCTCCTGATCTGCACCTAGTTCTGCCACTGGAACCACTATGGCTGCCATCCCTTCCTCACTTGCATTCTGGTTTCTCCAGCCAGGATGGCTTCCTGTCAGCTGTGGGTTAGTTTTGCCTGTTTAGAGCATTCTATACATGGAATCATGTGGGATGTTGGACCCAGCTTTCACCCAGCATAATGTCAGGAGGAGGGCTCATCTGCCCTGTTGCCTGTAGTCAGGCTTATCCTTTTCTTTGCTGCATAGTATTCCCCTCCCTGTGCATTCTCCATCTTTGGTCAAGGAACATGTGAGTTGTTTCACTTTGGGCCTGACCTGGGCTGCCGTGAATATTCTCAGCCACGTGTTTCCTCCTGAGTATCTATATCTCCAAGTGGAATTGCTAGGTCAGCATATCCTTATCTTTTCTTGATAATTACAAATAGTTTTTCAAGGGGGTTCTGCCAGTGCATGAGAGTTCCTGTTGCTCATCGTCACTGGCACTCATATCATTTGTCTTTAAATTTTTCTGCCATCCCAGAGGGCTGGGGTGGGGCGGGGTGTGAAGAGGAATATCTTTGTGGTTTTATTTAGATTCAGTTTCCTCCCTTGCTTTTTGCATAAGTGGGAACACACAGCACCCGAGGCTTCTATCATTCTTGTCCTGGTTTTATTGTCCTCCTCCCTTGTGAGAGTAGACCTCTGTTAATCCAGCCAGCGCTGGGGTGAGGTCCACAGTCTCACATGAATTCCCAATGAATGATGCTCCATCTTTCCTCACTGATTGTCTCTTCAATGTTACATAGGGTTGTCAATTTTTCACCTTTGGAGAATTTATCTCATCAATAGATATATATATATAATCCACCACCTGATCTTTACAGTTGCCCTTATTGCAATTGTGAGGTCACTTCCTGGGAAAACCACTACATTCAGCTTAATAGTTTGCCTGCCTTTTTGAAACGTGCTCTATGGAGTCATCTGATGTGGAAGTAGAAACAGAGAGAAGTTGGGGTGACTCCCAGGGTTGGGATCCCAAATACCCAAGAGGGTAGGTAGGGCTGTCCTTAGTGAGACAGGGAGATGGTGGGAGGGCAGGTGATGGTCAAACTGTGTGCAGGATGCCTGCAAGACCCCAATGTGGGCAGACAAAGGAGGCAGGTGTCACACGGGATGAACCTGAGGACTCCTCAGTGTTTAGATGGTGTTGAAACTCCGAGGCAGGATGGGACTGGTGTGTAAAGGTGCGTTTGGAAAGGGACGAGGCAGGTTATGGTGGCCTGCTCCCCACATGGACGATGTGGAGTGCCTAGCACGGAGGTGCACAGACTTTGACCTCCAGCCGACCAGGGCTCTATTCTGGTCTTGCTGTGTTCAGCTGCTGACCCTCAGTGGGTTACAACCCCTCTCTGAGCTTCACCCTTGGTGTCAAAAAAAAGGGCCAGAATTCCAGTTTCCCAAGATCCTCTTGAAGGCAACATGGTGACAGCGAGCCTTAATTGAGCACTTACCTACAAACAGCTCAATAAGGTGTGGGTACTGTCCCCTGAGCCCAGAGGTCCACAGGGGGTGGTCACTGACCCATGCTCATCCAGCTCCAAGTGCAGAGCCCTGCGACTCAGTAACCGGCTCCCATGGTCATGGCATTGTGCACCCGTCCTTTTCCCACGCCAGGGGCCTTTCTCCAAGCCCAGTGACGTCGGAGCTCCAGCCCTCCTGTTTTTTCCTCTCCCTGCTCTGGGGCAGCAGCTGCAGAGCAGCTGGGACCATGGCAGAGACAGGTCCCCTGCCCTGGCATCTTTTGTAAATCATCCCCTAAGCCCCAGTGTGCCCAGGCTTACAGAGGAGGTAGCCTCAATTTTGGGAATTTGAGGCAAATCCCTAATTTTAAATACCCTTTGAATATTCTAGAAGCTCCTCCCTCATACTCCTTTTCCCCCAGGGAATAGAAGCAAGACGCAGGGACAGTTGACAGAAAATAAATAGAATACAGGGACAGAAAAGGAGTGAGGCTGGGCTCTCAAACTGCAGGCCCCCACATTGGATCAGTGTTATGGTCAAGGTTTGTTTAACCTACATGGATTTAAATTTAGAGGCTTCCAGACAGGGTCGAGGTTCCCAGTTGGCCTCAGCCTCCCCCACTCCCAACCTGTCTTACCTTTGGTGGCCCATGGGCCATCAAGTTGGCAATCCTCAGCATAGTGTTTTTTGGGGGCACAACTTTTTAGGAAAATTTCCAAGCACACAGAAAAGTGAGAAGCGGAAGGAAGTCCCAAACACACAGGCAGTTGCCTTCTCAATTTTAAGAAGGACTGAGGCCCAGAAAGGATGTCCCAACTGCCCAAAGCCACACAGCTAAAAGGTCTAGGGCTTCCCCCAACTTATAGTGGGTTTAAGAAACTTGGACCAGGAGGGAGACTGGGAGGGGTTCACTCATTCCATCAAAAATAAAAATATATATTGAGCACCTATTATATGCAGGATCCAGCACTGGAGCCTCTGTAGGGACTACACAGTCCTGGATCTTGCTTTCACAGAGTTCCCAGGAGCCTCTGTAGGGACTACACAGCCCTGGGTCCTGCTTTCACAGAGTTCCTAGGGAGCAGGGGTCTCCATGCTCAGAGCCCAACCTCAGGGCCTTTGCACTTGCTGTTCCCTCTGCCTGGCACACTGTTCCTCCCAATAACTGCATGGCTTTTTCTCCTTCCCTTCCATCCAAGCTCTGCTGGAGGAATTGAGGGCCTAGCGGAAACCCTACCCCCACCTCGTCCGTCCCAAATTCTCACGCTGGCCTCCTCCCCTGTGGGTCTTGCCCCTTCACCCTTATGCTCCCTAGTTTTGAAGGCCAGAGCAGATGTAAGGAACATGAAGGCCACAGCCCTGACCTTGGTTGTAGGGTGTGCTCTGGGAGTGATTGCGGGCCTCTTACACACAGCCCCGTCTCGGACTCTCTGAGAACATGCGTGTGTGGAGTGCTCTCTGAATGCCAGGCCTCTGCTCAGCTTCCACAGCAGCAGCTACAAATGGGTAAACCGAGGCTCAGAGGCAGGAGTGAATTCTCTAAGGCCCCCTAGCAAGTGTGAGATGGGGCACACATTCTGGATGGGCTGCATGGCTGTGTGTGTTTAGGGGACCCCAGGGTGGATGGAGGTCCCCCTGATAAGAAAGCAGAGACCAGAAGATTAGGGGACAGGACTCAGATCCCTGATGGGGGTGGGGGTGGAGGGTTGGATGAAGAGGGATCTGTGACCCCTCAGCCGTCTGCAGGCAGTTTCCCCCATCTGTGCTTGGAGGGGGCGTTGTAAGGGCCTCCGTCCCATCTTGGAGGGGTTGGTGACTAGGGGCTATGTGTCTGCCACAGCCCTGGGGCCTGCAGGCCAAGATCTATGGACCCCAAAGCCTAGGTTCTCTTGGACTGCGGCCTGTTTTTTTCTTCCCACAGCCTGGATTTTCCTCTCATAGAATGAATTTGTTGGCCCCAAAGCCCAGGTTCTCAGGGCCCTGCTGCCTGAGTTTTCCTGCCCCCAATGCCTCCTTCCTGTCCCCGCAGGACGGTGGCTGCCGAGGTGCGGAAGCAGGTGTCCCGGGAACGCAGTGGCTCCCCCCATTCCAGCAGGCGCTGCAGCAGCTCCCTGGGGGTACGTGTTTGAAAGGTGTCCCCCCCACTGCCCTCTGACAGAGGTGGAGTTCCCTTCTGACTGGGCTCTGTACCACCCACCCCTCCCACTAGTGCCCTGTCCTGTGGGGAAGCTGAGGCCACTTCACTGGGAGGGACCCAGCCTTGGCAGGAAAGGGGTCCCTGGCCTGGCCCCAGTGTTGTCCCCATTCCTGCTTTCCTGTGAGCTGAGAGGGTGGTCCCCCCTCTGCAGCTGCTTCCTGGAGGGGGGACAGCCCTGTGGGTGGTCAGTGGGGAGAAGCTCCAGCCTGATGTTGCCCCACCTCCTGTTGCCTGGACCACCCAGATGGGGATGGGGGAAGGCCGACTGGGGGATGGGAGGTACATCTGGCAGCAGAGGGGAGTGGGTGGGGCCATCTTGCCACAGGGCCTTAAGAATTGTCTGTTTCTTTGCTGCAGTCAACAGGCCTTTCCTTCCACTATTAGTTCCCTGCCCTTCCAGGCCCAGGGTGTGATTTCCTGCCTGGAAAGAGGGGTGGAGTGGCCAAGCTGGGGTGGGGGAGGAGAGTCTGAAGTTACTGCCCTCCATGGAACCTCCATAGCTCAAGCACCCTCCGTGGCTCCCACTGCCCTCTTATTCAAGTCTGAGGCCAGTCCAAGCCCACTCTCACCCTCCACCCCCAACTCCTAGTGCCCAGAGCAGGGGTCACAGCCACTTTGCTCCAAATCAGGTCCCACTGACTGAAGTCATTGAGCCCTTGGACTTTGAAGACGTGCTGCTAAGCCGGCCGCCAGATGCTGAGCCTGGGCCCCTCCGGGACCTGGTTGAGTTTCCAGCTGATGACCTAGAACTGCTGCTGCAGCCCCGGGAATGCCGGACCACGGAGCCTGGGATGCCCGAGGATGGGTGGGTTTAGCCCCACACCCTCCCTGTCCATAAGACTACTCTGCCTCTGTGTTCCGCCTCCCCAGCCACCACCCCAACACCTCTTTCCCAACAAGCTCCCGACAGCCCCACATTCAACTCCTGGCTCTGTGTGACCTTGGACAAATCGCCCTCTTTCTCTGAGCCTCCATCTCCCTATGTCTGAAACAGACAAAAGTGCATGCTCCACCTCACAGGTCACTGGAACCGCACTGGGCCTTGCCTCTGTTTACCCTGATTTTATTTTGTGCAGGAAGCTGGACTCCCAGGTGAGGGCTGCGGTTGAGATGTACACAGAGGACTGGATCATTGCCCACAGAAGGTGGGTCTGGCTAGGGGCAGCTCAGGGTGGAGGGTCGAGGGGCTGGGTCTGAGCCCAGAAGAGCCCATTGTCTGTAGCTGATCCTCCTATTTATCTGCCCACTGTCCCTGCAAGGGCAGCCAGACTTCTGATGGAGCATAGGGGTGGCCTTGCAGGCATCACCTGGGCCTTGCAGGTGTGTTGGATACATTGGGGAGCCCTGGGGAGCCCTGATCCCTGCTACCCACCCATCCCCGCCTCCTCCTAGGTACCAGCATCTGAGTGCAGCATACAGTCCCATCACCACAGAGACCCAGAGAGAGCGGCAGAAGGGCCTCACTCGCCAGGTCTATGAGCAGGATGCTTCTGGGGATGAGAAGTCCAGCCCAGAGGACTCGGTGAGGGAGCCCTGGTGGGCATCACTGCAGGGGTATGTGTGTGGGCTCCAGCCCCAGCTCTCAGTCACGTGTGACAGGGAATGACCCAAAGAGCCTTGAACTCAAAGGGAAATATATCGGCCCCATGAGTGAAAAGTTAAAGGTAATAATTATAAACATTTATTAAGTAAGTAGTATATACTCTAAACGCTTTATGCTTGTCCTCATCTTTCACCCTGTGAGGCAGGGCAACCATTACATCCATTTTACAGATAAATAAACTGAGGCACAGCAAAGCGATTAGAGGGCATTCACTGGCCCACTGGGTCTCGAGCCTATGTTTTGTCGACCAACATTTATTAAGCGACTACTTTATACCAATAGTAATCATACCAAGAATTATTGTTATTGTTTCCATTTTAACTATTTACTTGCATAGATGTAGATGGGGAAACTGAGCCCCTCAGAGTTGGGATTGAGAACCCCGATCACAGAGCTGAGCTGGAATTTGAACCAGGGCAGGCTAGCTCTGACAATAGCTGAGTCTGGGAGGTCAGGCAGGATCCTGGGCCAATGACAGCACCCCAGAGGGAAGAACTCTCCCTCCCCTGGCAACAGTGAGCAAAGACCCAGTGAAAGCTCTCAATGGCTCAGCCCTGGTATGTCTTTATATTGGAGCCAATCCCTGAGGCCTGTAGATGTTGTGTTTTGATTGGCCAGATGAGGGTCATGGGAAGCCCAGAACATGGGGATAGGAGTAGCCTTCCCAAAAATGGTAAAGGAGGGAGGCTTGCCAAACAGAAGTTTCTGGAAACAGGTCAGCAAAGCCCCCAGCTGACCTTTGTAGTGATGACTCCACTGCCTAGCCCTCTACTTCCCCATCTGTAGAATGTGCATGAGGAATGTCTCATGCAAGTGAGATGAAGGTACGTCCAGGTGGTACTCAGTACTTGCACATTCTCCACCGACAGGATGACCCCCGGCACTCCTCGGGCTCCCCAGAGGACACTCCGCGAAGCAGTGGCGCCTCTGGCATCTTTGACCTGAGGAACTTGGCAGCTGACTCACTGCTGCCCTCACTTCTGGAGCGCGCAGCTCCCGAGGACGTGGACCGGCGCAATGAGGCCCTGCGGCGGCAGCACCGGCCCCGCACCCTGCTCTCGCTCTACCCAGCGCCTGACGAGGTGGGTGCCTGCAGGCCTGCACAGGCCCTGAGGCCAATACCCATCCAACTAACATATATCCCTATTTATTATTCTACCCACATGGACTGGGTGCCTACTGTTTACCCTATATTTTTATTTGCTGGCTTTTATTGGATGCCTAGTACAAACCTCTATATTCAGCCAATACTTATTGTATACCTACTATGTAGTCCTCTCTTTAATCAAACAATTTAACCAACCAGTATTTATTGAGCACCTATTATATGTGCATATATTTATCTAAGCAACATTTACTGGGCACCTAGTGTATAACCTATATTTTATTCAGTGGTTTTTACTGGACACCTACTATATCTAACCAACTTTTGTTAGGTACCTAGTGTATATATGCCTGTGTTTTAATTCAAACTTTTATTGAGTCCTAAACTGTATACTCCTATATTTATTCAGTCAGTGCTTATTGGGTACCTAGTATATATCTCTATAAATGCCCATTCAGCATTAATCTAATGCTTTCTGTATGTCTATGTTATCCAACCAACTTTTAGTAGGTACCTACTGTATACCTCTGTATTTATTCAACCAATGTATTTGGGTACCTACTATATAGCAGGCACTGGGGATACAGCCATGAACAACCTAGACCCAGTCCCTGCCCCCCAAGTTCCTAGTGGAGGAGACTAGTGGAGGAGAGACCCTCCTAACCAGGAAATTACAACCCAGACAGAGTAGTACCATGATGAGATGCTGGAAATTGTCCCTCACATGGCCCTCAGTGACCCAGCCACATGGCCCATTACAACAGGGCGTTGTAAGCACCTGGAGGAGGTGCCTGCCCAGGTCTCGGGTCAGGGGAAGTGCCAGCTGAGCTGTAATCTGAACAATGAGCAGGCGTCAGCCAGATGAGGAGGGGAGAATAAAGGCATTCCAGGCAGGGGACACAGCATGTGCAAAGGCTCAGAGGCAAGGATCTGCAAGAAGTTGTCAGGCTGGGGGGTAGAACCGGTCTCAGGCCGTGCATTCCAAGCACTACATGGAGGACGTGTTTCAGCCTCACATACGCCCCCCGCCCCCCGCCCCGCCCCGGGCTTTTGGCAGGATGAGGCTGTGGAACGCTGCAGCCGCCCGGAGCCGCCCCATGAACACTTCGGACAGAGGATCCTGGTCAAGTGTCTGTCACTTAAGTGAGTGTGCTGCCTACCCCTCCCTCCCTTCAGACATGCAAGAGGACCACATGAGTTACGGTGTGGCACACACTTGGTACTCACTATGAGAGCCATGCCATTGCCGTGTACAGCTTTGAGACCCATGAGGCTGCCCATGGGCTTTTAGGCGGGAAATAAGACTTCCTTTTTCGTTATTCAAAGCCACCAGTCCTTAAGTACCAACTGTGTGCTAGGCTCTGTTCTCAGCGTATATTAATCTTCATGTATATTAACTCTAATCTTCACCACAACCTTGTGAATGTAAGTGGTGAAACCGAGAAACAAAGTGATGAAGTCACTGTGCCCAAGATCACATAACTTGTGAGGCCAGAGTCCAGTATGCGCCCACTCTGTTGCTGGGATCTGGGCTGGAGGGGGCGCTGGTGACCCTGGGCCTGGCTTCCAGCTGCCCGAAGGCCCCTCCACGTTAGTCCCGGGGGAACAGCCAGAAGTGCGTGGGAACAGAGCTGAACAGGATGTGGCCTTGGACCCGAGCCTCGCCTTGCCCCTCCCCACCCTGAGTTCCTGCCTGGTTGAGGGCAGGAAAGGGAAGCCTGGCCTGGCTTGAGGCCCAGGTAGGCCGCCTGCCCCAAGCACAAGGATTGGGAACTGGCTCTGTGAGCTCATCCAGTCATTCAATAGACACTCATTGAGTGCCTACTGTATACAGGACATGTAACCATGGGATGACCACATAGGGCTCTCTAGGTGGGGGGACATCTGGAGAGGGTAAAATGAAGCCAAGAGGGGCGTGGGGCAGGGCCAGTCCAGGCAAGACTTTGTTCTTAAGGCCGTGAGAGCCTCAAATTTTAAGTTTTAAGATGCTTCCTTTGAAGGTACATGGTGAGTTTGGGGCAGCAAGCAGAATAAAACAAGGAGGTGGTTATAGGAGCCATTCAGATGAGCGAAGACGGGACTCAGTCCCGGGTAGCAAAGGTAGCAGAGGACACCCCAAAGAGGGGAGACAGGGAGGCCCAGGAGTCGAGAATTTCAGGTTGGGAGGGATTGTTGTCCCAAAAGCCGCCTCCATGTTAGCTGAGCGAGGGCCACGGTTGTGACGGGAGGAGCTCTGTGTGAGTTATCGTGGGGGGGGGGGCGCGGAGAATCTTGGTGTCTCAGTTTCCCCTTTTGCAAAATGGGACAGGCCTTTCCTACAAGCCCTTAAATGGTGGTTCTGTGTGCCCCAATGGGAATTAGATACCACGCACACTGCACCAAGGCTGGGTTGGGCCTCAAGGGAATTGGGTATGTGGATGGCAGAACAGCCTTTGCCAGATCACCCCATTCACCCGCAGGTTCGAGATCGAGATTGAGCCCATCTTTGGCATCTTGGCCCTGTATGATGTGCGGGAGAAAAAGAAGGTAGGAGCCCCTTTCTTCCCCTTCCTCCCCCACTTTCCTCCTTGATGCAGGGCAGTGGGCTTCCTGTAGGTGGTGGCCCAGCTGCCTCTCCTGCCCCCCAGATCTCGGAGAACTTCTACTTTGACCTAAACTCAGACTCCACGAAGGGGCTGCTGCGAGCCCATGGCACTCACCCGGCCATCTCCACCCTGGCCCGCTCTGCCATCTTCTCCGTGACCTACCCCTCACCTGACATCTTCCTGGTCATCAAGGTGCTCACTGGGGCTGGGCAAGGTGGTGGTAACAGTGAATGGTACAGGAGCAGTTCCTGCTCTCATGAAAGAAGACAGACATGTCCCAATAACAATGATCAGGACTGTTGGGGACGTGCAGGCAGTGGGGTGAGCCTGGAGAAGGCTCCTGATCCAACCCAGGTGGGGAGAAATCACTTAGGGCTTCCACAGAGAGGTGACAGCAGAGCCAAGATAAATGAGTGGGCAGCCTGTGGAGATACGGCATCCTGGCACATGGGGACAGATGTTGGAAATGTTTTCTTAAGTAGAGATTTTTTTTTCAGTTTATTAGAGAAGGAAAGACCTAATTAACATATTTATTTGGGATTTTCTAGGAGTGAGCTCAAATTTCCTTGCCCAAAACGTTTATTCAGGTTATACTAATGACATTAGCTGAGCACATATGGGCAGGCACTTGTCACAGTCCGTCAGGCTTCACAGGGATTCCCGCCTTTAGTCCTTACAGCAGCCCTGGGAGATGGGGGTTGCCACAACCCGCATTTTACAGATGGGGAAACGGAGGCAAAGAACAGATAAGGGACCTGCTCAGGGTCCCACAGCCTAGAGTGGTCAGGATTGAAGTCCAGTTCTTGTGGCCCAGAGCTATGCTTGGAGTGGCTTCTGTTTATACTAACAAAGAAAAATGAAGATGTAGGGGAAACATGGAGCTTTGGGTTTGGGGTGGGTTCAAAAGGTGGGGCGGGGGCTGCTGGCCAGGCAAGTCAACTGCTAGCACTCAATCCCCAGGACAGTGGGAGCCAAGGGCCGTGTGGGAGCAAGAGTTCTAGCTGGATGGGTGTCTCATGAGGGACCCAGGAGGTTGGGGATGGGGTGGGGAGGTTGGGGTTCTGGCAGCACCTCACTGGGCCTGCCTGCCCCTCAGCTGGAGAAGGTGCTACAGCAAGGGGACATCAGCGAATGCTGTGAGCCCTACATGGTGATGAAGGAGGTGGACACAGCCAAGGTAAGCAGGTAGAGGCTGGACCCAGTGGTGTAAGGGCAACCCGGTTGGGCAGATCCTAGATTCAGCAGGCCTGGGGCACTGAGCTTGTGGGTGTCGGAGGGTCTCCCCACAGAACAAAGAGAAGCTGGAGAAGCTGCGCCTGGCAGCGGAGCAGTTCTGCACCCGCCTGGGCCGCTACCGCATGCCCTTCGCCTGGACCGCCGTACACTTGGCCAACATCGTGAGCAGCGCAGGGCAGCCAGATCGGGACTCGGACTCTGAGGGCGGTGAGGAGGCTAGGCTGACGGGTCGGGCTGTGGCTACTGGGGAGGAAAGGGGCGCCCTCTGCTGGCCGAATTCGGTACCAGGCTGCCTCTCGAAGTCTCTCTCTGTACCTTCCATCCTCTCATCAACGTCCCCCTCTATCCATCACTGTCACTACCTCCTCTAGAGCGTAGACCCGCCTGGACCGACCGCCGCCGTCGTGGGCCCCCGGATCGGACAAGTAGTGGGGACGACGCCTGCAGTCTCTCTGGCTTCCGCCCAGCCACACTAACTGTCACCAACTTCTTTAAGCAGGTGTTGTGGCCACAGGGCAGGGGCTGGGGAATGGGCCTTGAGGGACACATCCCAGTCTTCCCCTGTGGCCGCACAGGCCCCGGGGACCCAGCTCACAAGGGCTGGTCCCGTGCAGGAAGCAGAGCGGCTCAGTGACGAGGACCTCTTCAAGTTCCTCGCTGACATGCGGCGCCCGTCGTCTTTGCTACGGCGTCTAAGGCCTGTGACGGGTGCGTGGCCCACCCCGTAGACATGAGGTGTCACACAGTCACTCTCAACAAACAGACTGATCACCTGCCTGTGTCTCTAGCCCTGGGGCCCCAACAGTGACCATGATAGACAAATCCCTGATTTCAGGGGCTAAACTTTCTGGTATTAATTCCACAAATTAGAAACAGAATAAATAAGAAAGACAGTGGGACAAATGAAGGATGTGGTGGCATGGGCCCTGAGGGCAGAGCTGATCAAACATGCGGCAAGAGATGAGTTGAGGGCGACTTATGGCCTTAGCACCTGAAGAACAGACACCAGAGGGCATTGTGGGAGAGCCAGACCCCTGACCCTGAAGCCCAGGGATGGTGGGGCCTGGCCCAGAGTTTCCCAGTCAAGTACAAACCAGCTACCTCTCCCCAGCCCAGCTGAAGATCGACATCTCCCCGGCCCCCGAGAACCCCCACTTCTGCTTGTCCCCGGAACTGCTTCATGTCAAGCCTTACCCAGACCCCAGGGGCCGGCCCACCAAGGAGATCCTGGAGTTCCCTGCCCGTGAGGTCTACGCACCCCACACCAGCTACAGGTACAGCCTCCAGGGCCCAGCGGGGAACTTGAGTGGGGGATGTTCAGGCATCATGCAAAAAGAGCTTCCGTTTCTCTCAGACACACACCCAGGGTAAGATGCCACTGCTTGCTTTAATGGGGGGTGTATAGGCATGGAGAGGCACATGTCCTTCCTTCCCCGCTCCTCAACGGGGCCATGTCCTCTGCCTGTGTCCCCGTCTGCTTCTGTCTCTGCTTCATGGCCGGAAGCGGGGCCCCGTGGCCTGGCCAACCCTAGCGG
>NW_017731648.1:1199504-1232550 GCF_001890085.2 Hipposideros armiger | reverse complement strand
CCTCTCAGCCGGACTTCTAGCTGCCGCATGCTGTCCTGCAGCACCTGCTGTCCCTGGGCCACCTCCTTCAGCGTATGGGCCATGGCTTCTGCCCGCATCTTTAGAGCATCTTCTTCTGTCTGATCAATAGTTAGTGAGACATTAGTAAGATTACCAGCTTCTCTTTG
Organism: Hipposideros armiger; assembly: GCF_001890085.2. Lineage (NCBI taxonomy): Eukaryota > Metazoa > Chordata > Mammalia > Chiroptera > Hipposideridae > Hipposideros > Hipposideros armiger. The sequence goes on along the minus strand of NW_017731648.1, from coordinate 1,232,383 downwards.
TTTGCCTTGGACTTGCCTGATTTTAACACTGAAAGCACTGTATTTCAGGAACCCCCTCTTCCTGGCAAACTCAGGCAGTGGGTCACCCTAGACATAATTCCACCACAGACTCCTACACACCCCACAATGCCCCAACTGCAGTGCCCACCTGTATGTCCAACAAGCTTTTTCGTAGCTCCTGGGCTGCATCCCAGCCCTGGCTGACGTCTTGCCCCAGTAGCCCCAGTGCATGGCCGTAGATGCCTAGGCTGTGCCTGGCCTCTATCAGCTGTGCCTCTGTGGCCCTGTATACGCTATTGAGGGCCTGGCCAAGCTGCAGGGCCCCGTGGAAGAGCAGGGTCAGCTCCTCATTCTGCGCTGGCTCCAGGTTGCCCACGGGGGCCGCAGAGGCAGGCCAGACCACCGTTGCCACGGCACACAGCAGACACAGCACGATCATGGTTATGACTGAGGGACTGGCGGTACAGCCACAGTGCCACTGCCATCGCCTTTTATGCCCCAACACCCCCTTAACCCCCGGTCAATCGTTAACCAGCCAGCTGGGTGCCCTGTGTTGTGCAAGGCCTGGTGGTGGCGTGACGGTTGCATCAGACGAATGTCCAGCTGGGCCATGCTGGGATCACGCTAGCTGGGGCTCTGAGCCAGGTGTGGGCTGGGAGCACTGGGAGAAGACAGGCCCAAGCCCTGCTGGGTGACTCTGAGGCTCTGAGCTTTGGTTTTCCCACCTGTGGATAGGCATGACAACAATAACAGTAATAACAGTGAGGCTTTTATGAGTGCTGCCGGTTTGCTCAGAGCTGTTTTGCTGCCATTACAGTAGCTGGTCTCATACCTTTCCCACAAGGCTGCAATGCCGGGGCCTTTGTTGTTCTGGTTGAGAGCTGGGGGAATGGGTGCAGGTGGCAAGAGTTTCCCAAGGCCACGCAGCCCGACTCCAGGACCCACACATGCCCCAGATCAATGCTAACTGCCATTTTTCTCCCTGGATGACTGGGCAGGTGCCTCAGTTTCCTTGCCTATAAAATGGGTATGACATTAGTCTTGCCTCACAGGCTGCTTATGAGAAGTAAATGAATTGTTTCATGTTAAATGCTTAGAACAAAGCCTGGTGCGCGGTAGGTGCCCCATTAGTGTTTGGTGCAATTATTGTCATTATTATCATCTTTGATATTGTTACAGAGGCTCAGTTGGGAGGCTCAGTGACCTCATTATATTGGGTTGTTGGAAAAGTCATGATGTATTTTTTTCTCTGTTTTTCGTTGCAAAAATGCGTCATGACTTTCCGACAACCCAATATTTAGATAGGGAAACTCAGGCCCTGAGGGAGATTGGGGCTTGCACAGATTTATTCCTGGGGAGAGAGACAGTACTCTGACTCCAGCCTCAGTTTTCCCACCTAAGAGAGGCCACATAACTAGGACCTCTCCTGGAGGAAGCAGTGCTCAGGCTCCTGAGCGGGGGAGGGGCAGTTCAGCCTGGTGGTTCTCATGCCTGACCTCTGGCCCACCTGGGCTACCTTTTTGGAACCTCAGCCCTGCGCACCCAGCCCTGTCTCGCCATGCCTCATTAGTGCCCCCAAAGTCCTTTTGTGTTCCCACCCTCTGCTATACTATTTCTCCATCTTTGCTCTGAGGGTGCCCATCTGTCCCCCACTCTACCAGTCACATTTCTGGCCCATGCCCCTAATTGCCTCTTACCCAGCCCTTGATACCCCAGCTGTATGGCCACTGTCCTGTGTCCCAGGCCAGGTTTGTTCCAGTAGCTCAGCTGCTTCTGTCCCTCTCATGCACCCCCTCCCCCCCACCACCCCTGCAGGAATCTGCTCTACGTGTACCCACACAGCCTCAACTTCAGCAGCCGCCAGGGCTCCGTGCGTAACCTCACTGTCCGAGTGCAGTACATGGCAGGCGAGGACCCCAGCCAGGCCCTGCCGGTCAGTGGCTGGGCCAGGGGGAGGTGGGTGGGCTCTCCCTGGTGGGCCCCTCATTCCCCCGCTCCCCCAGGTCATCTTTGGCAAGTCCAGCTGCAGTGAATTCACCCGTGAGGCCTTCACACCGGTGGTCTACCACAACAAGTAGGTGGGGTTGGGGGACTGGCACTGATGGGGGGGTGGGCAGGAAGAGGGGAGGGAGGGGTAGGTTCTGGGAATGCTCGTGGGCGAACTTGAGGCAAACAGCAGAGACTGGGGCCAGCAGCACTGGAGACACGTGGCCAAGGAGGTGGGGTAGGCAAAGGGGATCTTAGCCCCCAACAGAATCCAAGTCCGGCCCTGCCAGGTCCCCTGAGTTCTATGAAGAGTTCAAGCTGCGTCTTCCAGCCTGTGTGACCGAGAACCACCACCTGCTCTTCACCTTCTACCACGTCAGCTGCCAGCCCCGGCCCGGCACGGCCCTGGAGACTCCTGTGGGCTTTACTGTGAGGCCCCCCCGCTGGCCTACATCCTCCCCTCCCCAGCCCTCCTAGCCCCTGCCCGGCCCCAACCCTGACCTCAGCCTCTCCCCAGTGGATCCCACTGCTGCAGCACGGCCGCCTGAGGACAGGCCCCTTCTGCCTGCCTGTGTCCGTGGACCAGCCTCCGCCCAGCTACTCTGTGCTCACACCTGACGTACGTGCCCTGCCCTTCCCGCGGCCTCCCTCCGCCCTGGCCCCCCGTAGCTCCCCAGGCTTCTGTATCATGGGCCCCCCAGGAATGCATTACCCACCTTCCCACCAATGCCTGGTGCCCTGCCATACCCCATTCTTGATCCCCACTCTCCTCATGGTCCCCCATTCATGCCCTGCCTTTCTTCTCATCAAAACCCCTGGAAACCTTGTTGTCCTCTGCTACGGCCTCCAGGACCCCTGGCTGTCTCATCACCCCATTGTTGCCTCTGTGTGTCCTATTGCTCCCATGTGTCTCTCCGTGTCCCCCACTATTCCTGCCTCATTAGTGCCCCCTGTCTCTGCACTCACTGAGCCCCACTAGCAGCCCTGCCTGCCTCCCTAAACAGGAATACTTCAGGGTTGATCACGCCCATGTCCTCTCTGTGAATGCAGGGTCACCCTCTACTGGGCATTAATGTCCCCCATTATACAATCTCCTGGTTCACTCCTTTCAATTACTGTTTACCCTGGGTCTCCATTCTCTGTTCCCCCATTAGCATCCTGGGCTTCCAGCCTGCCCAGTAGCCCCCCATAGTGCTTCCTTCCATCTGCCCTCCATCCCCCTACGCGGTCTCTGGGCCAGGCCAGGGGCAGAGTGCCCAGCTGCTCCCCCAGGAAGGGCCATGTTCAGGCCACAGTGTTGCAATGGCTGGGGCCAGTAGCCAGATCGGTGGGGGAGGGCCACCAGTGCCCACCTGGTACGTCCCTCCCACAGGTGGCGCTGCCGGGCATGCGGTGGGTAGACGGCCATAAGGGCGTGTTCAGCGTGGAGCTCACAGCTGTGTCCTCTGTGCATCCCCAGGTAGGGGGTGGGATGGGAACCCAGGAGTCCAGCCCTGGGGTTGGGCAACAGTTCCTACTGACCAGGGAGGCCTGGCCTTGGGCCATGGACGTGACTTCAGTCATCTGGACCTGTCTCCCAGGAAGCTGCTGACTCAGGCAGGATGGCTGTGCCAGCGGGCATCCCAGCTCGGGCTTTGGTCCTTTACGTGGTCTCTCCCACCTCCATTTTCCCCTGCTGTTTCTGGGGTCACTCCCCCTCCTCCTCTCCTTCATCTAGTTTCTCGCCCCTGTCCGTACTGTTAATTCATTGATCCTTGGCCTCAGTATCTCTGCCCACTCAGCCTCCTACTCAGTCCCCTGGGGGCTTCCTATACCAGGGGCCCTGGCCACTCCCCACTCACCCTTGGCTCCCCGGCACCCAGGATTCACACCTGGACAAGTTCTTCACCCTGGTGCATGTCCTGGAGGAGGGGGCCTTCCCATTCCGGCTCAAGGACGGTGTGCTGAGCGAGGGTACTGTGGAGCAGGAGCTGCGGGCAAGCTTGGCAGCCCTGCGCCTCACCAGCCCAGAGCCTCTCGTCGCCTTCTCTCACCATGTGCTGGACAAGCTCGTACGTCTGGTCGTGCGGCCCCCGGTCATCGGCGGCCAAATAGGTGAGTGAGCAGGGCCTCAGACCTCAGTTTCCCAATTTGGAAAATGGCCCCAAACCCGTGGGCTGAGAGCTGGTCCTCTGTGATCCTTTGATGGCTACCTGATTCCTTGGACCCTTAAGTCTATTCCTCAGGAAGGTAGGAGTCCCTGTGCCCTAGAACATGACCTCTGCTCTGCCCGGCAGTGAACCTGGGTCGTGGAGCCTTTGAAGCAATGGCCCATGTGGTCAGCGTCGTCCATCGGAGCCTGGAGTCTGCCCAGGATGCCCGTGGTCACTGCCCACTGCTGGCTGCCTATGTCTACTATGCCTTCCGAGTGCCTGGCACTGAGCCCAGCCTCCCAGGTGGTGAGTGTTGGAAGACACTGGGAGACAGGAAATATCTGGGAGGAGAGTATTGGAGGCAAACAGCATATGTAAAGGTCCTTGGCCTCACAGGGCCTTGGTTGGTTTGAGCAAATTGTAAGAGGATTAACTTTTTGCCTTACTCTCAGGGGTGTGGTCTCTGTACACTTGACTGGCAGGTGATTCAGCCAGTCAGCAAGTAGGGACTCAAGCAGGGTTGCCTGGGTTTGAATCCCAGCTCTGCCTTCTACAAGCTCCGTGATCCTGAGCAACTGACTTCACCTCTCGGGGCCTATTTTCCCATTTGTAAAATGATGATAATAATAGCGTCCCCTACTAGGGTTGCTGGTAACGGTAAATGACGTAGGAATCCATGCAAAATGCTTGGCACAATGAGTACTCAATAAAGCTTGATTTTCTTTTTTTCTCATTTGATAATTAATAATAACCACTAATTCCTTTGGGCATTTACTATGTACCAGGCACTTACGATATTCTCAGTGTTTTTCAGTCTCCCCAAAATTACTCTGAGGTAGCAGCCATTATCATACCCATTTTATAGGTGAGGAACCTGGAAGCTCAGAAAAAGAAAGTGACTTTGCCAGGGGCAGTCCACTGGGAAGGGGCAAGTCATTGGGGCAGGTAGGCTGGTGGCTGACCATATTCCCTTCATGCTCAGGGGCCCTTCCAGTGACAGTGCAGCCTGCCACACTGGCCCGTGGCCCTGGCCGCCCTGCAAGCCTCTACCTGGCTCGCTCTAAGAGCATTAGCAGCAGCAACCCTGACTTGGCCGTGGCCCTTGGCTCTGTGGATGATGAGGTCTCCCGCATTCTGGCCAGCAAGGTATGGTGAGGGGGGACCCTGAAACCTTCAGCCTCCATGACCTGGCTGCCAGGTGGGTGGGTAAAGGATCTCAGTGTTGATGGAGGACAGGAAATAACAGAGCAGCACGGACACAGGCTTGACTCTGGGCGGCAGAGCCGGGCTGTGGCTGCTGTCACAGGATGGGAGCTGTGACAGGTTTACGCTGGGCTCCACACTGGAGTTAACCCAAGAATGGGTGGCTGGAACTTGGCCTGGTTGAAAAAAAGAGAAGTGTGTACATAGTGCAGCAGGTACATGTACATGTGTGCCCCACGCATGTACGTACACAGGTGCATATACATGTGTTTGCCCATGCATGTACATACACAGATGCACATACATGTGTGTCCTTTGCACGTGCAAACACAGGTGTATATACTTATGCACCCCATGCACATACATACACAGGGGGCATATATGTGTGCATTCCATGCATGTATGTGCACACCCGTTTTCCAGGGTTGCGTGTGGGTACCCACATGGCACACATGGTCCAGGGCAGTGTTCACACTTTGGTGTTTCATGCTGATTTCTCTGCCCTCTGCCTGTGGATTCTACCACTTGCCCGTGTATCTCCAGGGTATCGACCGCTCACACTCCTGGGTGAATTCTGCTTATGCTCCAGGAGGCAGCAAGGCTGTGCTGCGACGGGCACCCCCTTATTGCGGGGCCGACCCCAGACAGGTGCCCTCCCTCCTTGCCCCTGCACGTGTGTGACCATACCTCAGAATGAGCTTCTCTTACCTGCCTGGCTGCAGCTGACTAACCTAGGGGGCTGCCTGAAGGAGGCAGTGGACTCCTCCTGCCTTTGTTTGGGTCTGTGGAGCTGGTGTGGTAGGCATCACAGGGTCATCTAAACCAGCCTTATTCTGCCACATGGTCCACAGCTTCAGGCAGAGACAGAAGGGATAGGGGTGGTATATGTAAAATAGCATGCAAATGATATGCAAATCCAACCACTGTAACCTTACTGCCCTGCATGCCCTATTTCTCCCTTTAATCCACTCTGTTTAGGAGACTCTTTAATTGTCCCTTTGAAATAACAACCTGAATGGTGTCAAGGGGACAGAATTGAACCTCTGGGCTCCCCCATCCTATTTCAGGCAAAGAGGGACCCGCTGTGGGCAGCTCCCTTTATTCTAGCCCCTTCCCAGGCATCTGGTGTGGGGAGGGGCTATGCTTTCAGACAGAGCTGAGTTCAAGTCCTGGCTCTGCTATGGGCTCGCTTTATACTCTAGACTCTGTACCACATTTTCAGATGTGATAAAGATTCGAAGTAAAGTGCTCAGTGCAGCAGTCCCGAACCTGGGAGAGAGTTAGGGCATTGCAGGTGGGATGTTTTGGTGGGATAGATCCTCGGCCCAGCCTCACTCCTAAGCTGCCAGCCAGTTGAGGAGATAGACATCAATCAAACAAACGCACCAGTGTATGAGTGCACAGTGTGAAAATGCCTGAAAGGAAACTAACAGCAACGGGGCCACAAGCCTCCCTCTAGGTGGTCTGGGGGCCTCTCCAGAAAGATGACATTTTTGCTGGGACCTGAAGGGTGAGATGGAGCCAGGAAGCCGCAGGGACTGGTTTCCCTGCACACTTGGCCCCAAGCCCTGTTCCAGGTTTGTGTCCATCATCCAGGCAACCTGCACTGAATAGCAGGCCAGGGGACTATTAGCTGCATAAGCAGGGGGACTTTTGGACAAACTTCTCCCAGGATTGCTGAGAATCTGGGTTCATGAGCCCTGCCAGCCCCCCGTTCATTTTTATTAGGAATCTCACCAGTGCCTTCAGATTTCTAAGGTGTCAGCTGGGTCTTGAAGATCACATACAATGTGATGAGGAGGCAAGAGGGAAGGAGGTGACACTGAGGCTGGCCTTTGCAGTGGATGGCCCATCTGGTATATGCCAAGAGGGCAGGGCATGTGGCTGGAACTATGGGAGCTGGGGAACCCTCCAGTGCAGGTCCCAGGCCTGGGTCACCTTCATCATTGGACCTCCTCTCCCTGTCAGCAGCCTCACCTCCTGACCAGCAAAGGAGGAGGAAAGAGTAGAGCCTGAGCCGCCATAACCCATTTCACAGATGGGGACAATGAGACAGCGAGGTCCCAAGCAAGGCTGGAGTGGAGTTAGGCCTGGAACCCGGGGCTCTCTTGGCCGTTCCCCCTGCCTCTTATCACCATCTCACCTCCTCTGTCCTATACTTCTTCCTCTTTCTCCTTCTTAATCTTCACTCTAATCCCCTCTGTCTATACCAGCGGTTCTCAACCTGTGGGTCGCGACCCCTTTGGGGGTCGAATAGCTCTTTCACAGGGGTCACCTAAGACCATCGGAAAACAAAAAGATATTTACATTACAATACATAACAGTAGCAAAATTACAGTTACAGAGTAGCAATGAAAATAATTTTATGGTTGGGGGTCACCACAACATGAAGAACTGTATTAAGGGGTCGCAGCATTAGGAAGATTGAGAACCGCTGGTCTATACTCTCCCTCTTCCATGTCTCTTCCCTCTTCCTACCTCTGAACTCACTGACTCAATCACACTCTTCACCCTTGTCCACACTCGCTCTTAAACCTCCTCTGAACACACTTTTTTCACTGCCTACACTGATTTCACCTTCTCCACCTACATCCCCCCATCCATTCTGTCACCTGTGTCCCTGGCTGATCCCGTTCCATCCATGCTCATCTTTGCACTCTCTGCCAGTGGGCTCTGGTCCACATTCTCGCCTATTCTGTTCACCCCGCTTGTCACCTTACTATATCTTCCTTGTTATTTTCATCTCCATCACACTTTCCTTCTCCGTGCCCCTACTGCCCGTCCACACGGACATGTTTTCCTCTGTCCATGTCAACCATCTCTCTTCCTGTCCACACCACCAACACCCACACTAACCCTCTCTCGCCATCCCACCCTCTTCATTCCATCCCATCGTAGACCATCGACCGCAGCTTTAACCGAACCTCCTACCTCGAGAGCTCCTCCTCGGCCCCAGCAGCCACCCAGCCAAGACCCACTGTGCAGAAGGTAGTGGTAGGCAGAGGGTGGGTGACGAAATTTTGGCCCGGTCCCAGCAAAAGGGTCCAGAGCCCCCATCCCCTGAGCCCAGCAGAGTCTGGAGAGCACAGGGAAAGGTCACATCGAATCCGTCTGCCCCCTCTCCTGCATGGCCTCCTGCTGCTCTAACCCCAAGCCCTGCAGCTGCATCTTCCCATGTCATGCCCTCCGGGGGTGGGGGGGCAGGTAGGGGCAGGCTCCTCTGCTCTCTGTGACCCCTGCTCCTGCCTTCAGCTTCTTCACGAGGAGCTGGCTTTGCAATGGGTGGTCAGTGGCAGTGCCGTGCGTGAAGCCGTCCTGCAGCACGCCTGGTTCTTCTTCCAACTCATGGTGAGAGGCCCTCCTCCCCTCCTGAAAGCAAGAGGCCCCGAGGGGAGACTGTCTCCTTGGGGAGAGAAGCCTCCTGGGATTGTATCTGAGACCCCCGAGAAATGGCCCCAGAAGACCCCCACATAGAAAGATGAGAGATGCCTAATGGGATCTCTCCCTGGAGAGCGGCCCCCTGAAACTTACCTGAAACCCCTTCCATAGAGAGAAGATACCCCCCACCTTCCCTATGAAACTGTCTGGAGAGACCCCTAACCAGTGAGGAGACCCCCCCTTCAAGAGCCAGCCCCAGAGAGAAAGGGAAACCCCTGTGGTCACCCCCCCAAACTCTTCAAGAGGTGCCTTGAAAGACCTCTCCTGACTACAAGCCCCACCTCATCTGGTGGGCCTTCAAGTCCCACCCAGGGCTCCCTCAAGCCCCACCCTATCCACAGACTTTGCCCCAGGAAACCTGTTCCACTCCCTCATTCTTCCCACCCTTGCAATCTGCCTGGGACCCTCTTAGACTCCGCCCATGGCCTTCTCAAGCCCTGCCACAATCTGCAAGTCCGGCCTGCAGCCTCTCAGGCCCTACCTTCAGCCCAGAATTACTGGGCTCAAGTTCCACCCAGGACCCCTTATGCCGGCCTTTAGCCTACCTTCCGTGCTGTTAAAGTATCACTTGCAGCCCCTCACGCCCCACCCCGCTTCTTGCCCCACCCGCAGGTAAAAAGCATGGCGCTGCACCTGATTCTGGGCCAGCGTCTCGACACACCCCGCAAGATCCGCTTCCCTGGGCGCTTCCTGGATGACATAGCGGCCCTGGTGGGCTCCGTAGGCATGGAAGTCATCACCCGGGTCTACAAGGTGAAGGGGGAGGGTTCTCAATGAGGGAGGGGCTTGAGGAAGGACATAGAAGGAGGGGCCTGCAAGACCATGAATCCCATTTGCTGGATAAGTCGGTTCATTCAGCATCTATTTCTTGAGCACCTACTGTGTGCACAGCCCTGTGTTGGGCACTAGAGACACAGCAGTAAACAAAACAGACCCAAATCCTTGCCCTCATGGAACTGACTTTTATGGGGAGACTTGAAGGAGGTGAGGAGCAAACTATGCGACGTCTGGGGGGAAGAGCATTTAAGGCAGAGGGCATAGCAAGTGCAAAGGTCCTGAGGCAGTACTATGCCTGGGCTGTTAGAGGAGCAATGAAGTGATGAGTATGGTTGGAATGGAGGGAGCAAAGCAGGAATGGGAGTGAGGCAGAGAAGTGACAAAAGGCAGATCCATTAGCCTTTACCACAGTGTCAGTATATAGTAAGTGCTCAATGAATGGACATTGATGTTCTGAGACCTTGAGAGAGTTGAGACAGTTGAGAGAGTGGAGCTTGTGGAGGAACAGAGGGCATGTGCCCATAAGCTGTGACCAGAATGTCTGATTTTAAAAAGTAGAATAGGACTTCTGAATTTGATGGGAACTTTCCAGATTTTTGAATGCCAATCTGGCCCAAGCCAGTCCTTGTGCAATCTCCTGTGACCTCTGGTCTGGTCTCAAAAGTCTCGACCTTGTTCCACTGGAGCCTCCCCAAGGGTTGACATTCCCAGGGGCTGACCTGTATTATGAGGAAACCACCCTGAGAAAGAGTTGCAAGAAAGAACAACGCCCCTGAGAAGCACCATCATAGCTGCTAGTGGGGCATCGGTGACAGGCCACCGATGGTTTCATTCCTGGACATTCATCGAGCACTGACTCTATCAGGCTCTGTGCACAAGGCAGAGCCAGTCTCTGCCCCACTGTGGACTCAGAGCTCAGGCAGGTTTTGTATTTTGTTTCTTTGGGTTGAAGGGAATTGAGCCGCTAAGGCTGACTTGTGAGGCCACAGAGTGGCTCATGAGGACATAAGGGCAGAACAAGCACCAGCTGGGCCTTGAAGCCATAGCTGCCTCCGTGCTGTTCCTCACCCTTGCTGGGCACATCCTGCCCCAGGGTCTTTGCCTTACTATTCCTTCTGCTTGCAATGCCTTTCTCCCCGTCCTTCGGGCTACTCCCAAAACAGCACCCTGTTCAGTTGTCTTCGAAACACGTAGAATTATCTGGGATCCTTTTATTGTCTGTCTTCCCCTACACAAGACTGAGCTGTACAAGCAGCAGAGACCGCCTCTGTCTTGTTCGCAGGGCTTGGCACATAGTAGATGCTCAGTACATGCTCGTTAAATGATTGCTGGGGGCTTATCAGTTATGGCAGAGGTTAATTTGCTCAAACATAATCACAAGTGCTTTAAATGTGACCACAATTTATTTCTGAGCATAAGTGGGCTGTGGGGGTGCTCCATGGTGTAGGCCCAGCAATCAAGGTTCACCATGGTGCCTTGTCATATCTGACATGGTAGGCTGTGGGAAAATTTAAGTGGCCATATTACTTCCCCTCAAATTCCATTGGCTAGAATGTGATCACATGGTTAGCCTCAGCTGCAAGGGAGGCTGGGAAATGTAGTCTTTACTAGCTCTGAGCTTGATACACTGAGATGGGGAGAAAAGACATAGGGGGGAGTCAGCAGCCAGCTCTGCCATCCATGCTATGTTATTTAAATTTGATGAAAGAGGAAAGAAAATAGTGTCCTGAATGGTGCCCGGAGGAGTATAGACACATTTACTATGGGCAAAGGAGAGGATTAGTCAGAGTGAGGAGGACAACCAGGAAGGCCGGTAGTGGCTAAAGAGCAGAGATGAGGGTATGTCAAGAAGACACAGGGCTCTGGGCAGTGATGTGGCTCCTGGAGGTCACTGGTGGCCTTGACGAGAGTCAGGCCTTGTTTGGGGACAGGTTTGTTGGGGGGGTGTGGGCGTGGGCTGACAGGCCCTGTGTCCCCAGGACGCGGAGCTGGCCGAGCGCCTCAATGCCAGCCTGGCCTTCTTCCTCAGCGACCTGCTGTCCCTGGCAGACCGTGGCTTTGTCTTCAGCCTGGTTCGGGCCCACTATAAGCAGGTAGGGGTGGGCATGGCATAAACAGTGCACCTGCAAGTGGTATAGTGGGGTGGTGGGCGTGACAGGCAGAGAAACTTTAAATGTTGTCTGCTGATTCCCTCTCCTTCAGGTGGCCTCGCGGCTACAGTCAGCCCCCAACCCTGCAGTGCTGCTGACCCTACGTATGGACTTCACCCGCATCCTGTGCAGCCATGAGCACTACGTGACCCTCAACCTCCCCTGCTGTCCCCTGTCACCCCCGGCTTCGCCGTCACCCTCGGTATCCTCCACAACCTCCCAGGTGGGCTGGCCTCACTTCTGGCTCCTTCCATTGACTTCTGACCTTCAGCCTATCTTCTGGGGTCCCCTTTGTCCCAGGGGGACTGACCCTTCACCTCTGAACCCTCCTGGTCAGCAGTTTTCCAGGAGGACCAGCTTCTAATTTCTGACCTCCAAATCAACTCCCAGACCCGCCTTCTATGTGCTGTTTCTCAGACCTCTGACTTTTGACCCCATGCCCTGTCACATCAGATAGTTTAACCCCAAAAACGTTTCTCTGACCCTTAATTCAATGCGTACTGTCATTTCCAGATGAGTTCATCCCAATCTCTCACCTCTGATCCTTAACTCCAAATGAATTCATCCTAACTTCTCACCTCTGACCCTTGACCCTTGCCCCCTGCCATCCATGCTTTTTCCTTCCCCGTCTGCAGAGCTCCACCTTCTCCAGCCAGGCTCCAGACTCCAAGGTGACCAGCATGTTCGAGCTGAGTGGGCCTTTCCGGCAGCAGCACTTCCTGGCTGGGCTCCTGCTGGCAGAACTGGCACTGGCCCTGGAACCTGAGGCTGAGGGGTAAGCGCAGGCCCTCACTGGCCTCTGGGTAGGAAGATCCAGGCACTGCGTCCACTGTGTCCTGAGCACCTCACTACCCCACAGGGCATCCCTGCTGCACAAGAAAGCCATCAGTGCTGTCCACAGTCTGCTCAGTGGCCATGACGCTGACCCCCGCTATGCCGAGGCCACCGTGAAGGCCCGTGTGGCCGAGCTGTACCTGCCACTGCTGTCACTTGCCCGGGACACACTGCCACGGCTACACGACTTTGCTGGTCAGTGGGTCAGGGCAGGATCGCGTCACATGATCCAGGGGCTTGATTGATACACAAGGCTCAGGTCGGGAGAGCACGGTTAGGAGTAAAAACACAGCATTAGGGTCAATATTTGGGTTCAAGTGCTGGCGCTGGGCCCCAGGCAAGGCTTGAGCCTCTCTGAGCCTCAAGTTTCTCCCTTGTAAAATGGGGACACTGGTAGCACCAACTATTTCCTGTAGTTACGTGAAAATTTGGGGAGTTGAGGCGCTGCGGTATTGTCAGCCTACAATAAATGGGAGATATTATAAAATTTATTATCTTCTAAGAAGAGAGAAGATGTGAAGAGGGAAGATGGGGTGAGAAGGCGGATGGAGCCCTGTGTTCGTTCATTCACTCGTGCACATTCATTGACACTACTGAGGGACATACATACAGTGGTTGGTTGGAAGCACAGATTGGGGATTTGTAGGTTAATCTCCTCCACCAGTTAAAGGAAATTCTCAGTTGTTATCTCTTGAGTTTGCTTTTCCCTGCCTCATTTTCTTGGCTCGTTCCTTCTGGGACTCCAATTACATGTATGTTAGACCTTTTGATCATGTCACACATGCATGCTATGCTCTGTTGTTTTCCATTCTTTTTTCTCTGTGTGCTTCACTTGGGAAATTTCCTGTTCACCTGTCTTTGAGTTCACTACTTCTGTCTTCTGCTTCTATTAACCCCATCCATTGAGTTCTGAATTTCAGATATTATATTTTTCAGTTGGAAAATGTCTATTTAATTTTTTTTTAATTTTTTTTTTGTAGATTCCAATTCTCTGTTGAAATTCTTTTTACCCATTTTGGTCTATCTTTTTTTTTTTTTAAGATTTTATTGGGGAATAATGGGGAGGGAATAGCGTTGGGGAATCAGGGAAGGGGAACTGTCCTTTTGCTGTCCTTTTATTCTTCAGTCTAGTTGTGGAGGACGTTGCTTCATTGGCCCATGTTGGTATTGGGATCATTGTGCTCTTCCCGACTGAGGCAGAGCGGTCGCCGGCCATTGGACGGCAGCTCACAGCAGCTTATGCCAGCTGCCGGCTGCTCACGCTGGCTGCTGGCCACTCACGGTAGCTTATGGCAGCCCACTGCAGCCCCACTGCATCCTACGCCGTGGAAATCCACTCAATGGCAGCCCAGTTCCAGGTCAAACTGCTGTTCACCATCTTAGCTGTAGAGGGCGCAGCGTCACTGGCCCATATGGGATCCACACCAACTGCCCTGCCACTCCCAAGCCAACTCTTAACCAACATGCCACTTGGCTGGCCCATTTTGGTCTATATTTTCTGCAACTTTTTCTTTTAAAGTCTTTGTTTGCTAACTTTTGGTCATCTTAAGTACATGCTTCTATTGTCTCTCTTTCTCTCTTGTCAGTTGTATTTTCATGCCTCTTCACATGTCTTGTAACTTTTTATTGTATTTTGGACATTGTAGGTAAAAGAACCATCTGAACTGAAACAATGTCATCTTTCCTTAATGAGGTTTCCTCTTTCTCTCTCTTAGGCAGATAGGTTAAGGCGCTGATCATCTCAGTGCAATGAGAAATTCGATTAAGCTGGACTGGAACTATAGTTAGACTCAGTCAACCTTTTGTTTTAAGAATCTCTAGGGTGTGACCTTTTCTGTATTTGTTGGCTGTTCCTCTCTCTGGTGAGACTTTTTTTGGGGGGAGGGGTACTTTTTTAAGATCATAGATTTTAGAACCAAACCATTTAGGTTAAAGTCCTAGCTTGACCATTTACCTACCTGCTGTGTGACCCCAGGCAAATAACTCAACCTCTCTTTGCCTCATTTTCCTTGTTTATAAAGTAGGGATTATAAAAGTACTTATATGGTTGTTTTGAAGATTAAGAGTTAACATTTTAAAAATTAGAATAGCACCTGGCATGTAGGAGATGCTTTGTAAGTGCCAATTGATGCTATAATAGCAGCAGCAGCATATATTATTGTTGTCGTTGTCATCACCATCATCATCTTTACAATTACTACTCCTGTGGGCCAGGGCCATGTTCTAAGTGTTGAGTATATAGCAGTGGCCAGAGCAGATACAGTCCAGGCCTTTGTGGACGCAATGAATGTATCTAATTACAAGTAGAATAAGTGAGCTCTAGGACTGGATAACTGGAGACTCTACCCTGGTCTGGGGGTGTTGATATCAGGGAAGACTTCCATGAGGAGGTAACCTTTGAGCTAAAATTTGAGACAGAGGGACAGCACTTAACAAGGTCTCATTCTTCTCTCCCCCTCCCTTCCTCCCAGAGGGCCCAGGTCAACGGTCAAGACTGGCCTCAATGCTTGACTCAGACACAGAAGGAGAAGGGGACATTGGAGGAACCATCAACCCCTCAGTGGCCATGGCCATCGCTGGTGGCCCCCTGGCCCCTGGCTCCCGGGGCAGCATTTCTCAGGGCCCAGCAGCGGTGAGTACAGGGCTGATCCTCAGAGACATCATCCAACCTGGTAATAGAAGTTATGTAATGAGATTCAAATCAGCTAGTTCTCATCTTACATGGAGAAAATGAAAATCAACTCTGTCCCTTCTGAGTGCCCTGTCCCCTCTCTGGCCTCAGGGTTCTCGCTCAGGCTGTCCCCTCTCTGCCGAGTCCAGCCGGACCTTGCTGGTGTGTGTGCTGTGGGTACTAAAGAATGCAGAGCCAGCCCTGCTGCAGCACTGGGCTGCCGACCTGTCCCCGCCTCAGCTGGGTCGTCTCTTGGACTTGCTGTACCTCTGCCTGGCTGCCTTTGAGTACAAGGTATGGTGGGGTGGGCAGGGGACTGGGGTGTGGGGAGCAGGCTAAGTGTGCAGGATCCTTGGTGCTGTGGGCTGGGCATGAAGGGGTGGACTGTCCTCCTGTGCCAGTTCCTGAGGGTAAAGGGGTGGACTCTGTCTGTGCTGAAGCGAAGAGAAGGGGAGGATTGTCTTCATGAATAGAATTTGGAAGGTGCCGAGACCTTGCAGTAAAGAGGAGAGCTGTGTCTTCAAGCATAGTCCCAGAGGTTAGAAAGGACCTCTTTCTAGCAGGCTCAGGTTAGCCCAGGTCCCACGAAAAAGGGCAGAGTCAACCTGGAACCCGTTCTCTGCCCTCCCAGGGGAAAAAGGCCTTTGAGCACATCAATAGCCTCACATTCAAGAAGTCCCTGGACATGAAGGCTCGATTGGAAGAAGCCATCTTGGGCACCATTGGAGCACGACAGGAGATGGTACGACGGAGCCGTGGTGAGTGGGAGATGTGCCCTATACACGTCCCCCTAGCTACTCCCACCCTGTGTCTGAGGGGCCCCAAGAAGGCCCATCCCTACGTCTGTCTGACTCTCTTTTTCCAGAAAGGCATCCACGCGTCATCCCCATACACGTGGGTGCCTGTGTCCCATCTGCTGTCACATGTCATTCATATCTAACTGTGTGCATACACTTAGTAAGCGTCCGCGTCACCCAGTGTCCTCATGGGTCATCCCACCTTGGTATCTTTGTGCCTGTATTCTTCTCATGGTCACATGTGTCCTTATGTTTTTGCACATCTGTGAACATGCGCCTACGCATCTCAGAGAGGAGCCCATTTGGGAACCAGGAGAACGTACGCTGGCGGAAGAGCATCACACACTGGAGACAAACCTCGGACCGTGTGGATAAGTGGGTGTGGGCCGGAAGAAGTTCCCTGGGGTTTAGACCAGTTTTCAGAGAACCGGCGCCCCAGAGACAGCTGGGGGCAGGGGAGAGCTCAGCTGTGGGATGAGGTCTGGCCCTGAGAATCTCCCCAAGTCCCTCCTCTCCCCTCCAGGACCAAGGAAGAAATGGAACATGAGGCTTTAGTGGATGGGAACCTGGCCACCGAGGCGAGCCTGGTGGTTCTGGACACACTGGAGATCATCGTGCAAGTAGGTCTTGATCCAGCAGCCCCCTGACCTCTGACCCCACCCCAGTGCCTTGTGATCTTCGATTCCGGAATCCCTCTCCTTCCCTGACCCCATAATTACCCCAGTTCCTAACAGCTGGATTTCTGACCCCCTCCAGACGGTGATGCTGTCCGAGGCCCGGGAGAGTGTCTTGGGTGCAGTACTGAAGGTCGTGTTGTATAGTCTGGGCAGTGCCCAGAGTGCCCTCTTCTTGCAGCATGGCCTGGCCACACAGCGGGCCCTGGTATCCAAGGCGAGTACCACTCGGCAGCTACAGCTCTTAGAGTCATAGTCACCGCCCAGTCTATGTGCTCAGCAACTCCATGAGGCGGAGGTTCCTTAGCCACAGTGTACAGAGGAGAGAACAGGATCAGAGTGGCACAGTCATTCACTCAGTATCACACAGCAGTGGCTTAACAGAGGGCTGACTCCAAAGCCTGCTGTGCATGGCCAAATAAGGCAGAATAAACAGGTGCCCCTGCCCACGTGCCTGGGGGCGGGGGGGGGGTCTGACTAGTGTCTGTCTTGGCCCTGGGGGGGCAGTTCCCGGAGCTGCTGTTTGAAGAGGAGACGGAGCTGTGTGCCGACCTCTGCTTGAGGCTCCTGCGACACTGCGGCAGCCGTATCAGCACCATCCGCACGCACGCCAGTGCCTCGCTATACCTCCTCATGCGCCAGAATTTCGAGATTGGCAATGTAAGTAGGAGCGGCCGGCTAGGGGTCTGGTGTGATAGACGGAAGGTGGGTGAGGAGAGGGGTGAAGGCAGCAGGTCAAGCAGGCCCTGGTGTGAGGGTCCAAGGCCCACAGATGTGCTTTCCCTCCCTGCCCCTGCAGAACTTTGCCCGCGTGAAGATGCAAGTGACCATGTCACTGTCGTCCCTAGTGGGGACAACGCAGAACTTCAGTGAGGAACACCTGCGACGGTCACTCAAGACCATCCTCACTTATGCCGAAGAGGACGTGGGCCTGCGGGATAGCAATTTCGCCGAGCAGGTGACCCCACCAGGCCCTTGCCCCATCCTCAGCAACTCAAGGGCTTGACCCCTGAACCCACCACCTCGGCTCTGTCACTTCCCAATGAGGGCCACTGTCCCACTCCAGGTCCAGGACCTGATGTTCAATCTGCATATGATCCTGACGGACACAGTGAAGATGAAGGAGCATCAGGAGGACCCTGAGATGCTCATTGACCTCATGTACAGGTGAGGCGGGCCAGGGGGACCTTCAGCCACTCGCACCCAGACAGGTGAGGGGATAGATGAGTAGATATTAATCAATATATGAGGTAAGGAAGGAGCAAGTGAGCATACTGGTGATAAGAGGGACAAATGAGGAGGGACAGGCGAAGAGGAGCCAGGAGAGCAGATGGATGAAGGTAATCAGGTGAGTGAGCAGACAGGTGAGGGCACAGGTAACTGATGGGGTACAGGTGAGGAGATTGGCCGGTCAGTGGGACAGATGGGTGGGGTAACAAGTGAAGAGGATGGACGGGTGGGGCGTGGGCAGGGTGGGCAAGGTGAGTCCCCATCTTCCTCGTGTTTCCCCTCACCTGGGCACCAGGATTGCCCGGGGCTACCAGGGCTCCCCGGACCTGCGACTGACATGGCTGCAGAACATGGCGGGGAAGCACGCAGAGCTAGGCAACCACGCAGAGGCTGCGCAGTGCATGGTGCACGCGGCTGCGCTGGTGGCGGAGTACCTCGCCCTCCTCGAGGATAGCCGTCACCTGCCCGTGGGCTGCGTTTCCTTCCAGGTAAGTGGCCAAAAGGGTGATGGACCGAGGGTGGGACTCTTGTGGGGCAAGGACCAGACTGACGCCACCTCCCACCCCAGAATATCTCGTCCAACGTGCTGGAGGAGTCTGCCATCTCTGATGACATCCTGTCGCCTGACGAGGAGGGCTTCTGCTCTGGGAAGCACTTTACGGAGCTGGGGCTGGTGGGGCTGCTGGAGCAGGCGGCTGCCTACTTTACCATGGTGAGGCCTGGGGCTGCTGCAGGACACAGGGCTCGGGCTGGGTGGCATCATAGATACCTGCTCCTGGAGACTCAAGGGGAAGCTGCTGCCAGGACCTTTCCAGTTAGGAGATTTACAAAAAATGGAGACCCTCAGAGGCCCCCATTACCTGCCTTTCTCCCCTTAAAACCTTTGCCACACAGCCTGGATATAGTAAGCCTTCAAGACATTTAGCTACTCTTTTAAAAATGTTTTTATTATAGAAAATTTCAAGCACCCATAAAAGAAGAGAGTTGTACTTTTACCACCCCCATACCGAGCACTCAGATTTATCAACCATCCATATTTACCATCCTGTTTCATCTCCTCTTTGCTTCTAGCTTGTTATTTTGTTTTTTGGGTTTTTGTGGGATTTTTTGACATCTAAAAACACAAGATCCCAGTTTTCACAAATTAATGAAACCTAACGTGACCGTTCAGCTGGAGTCTTTGTTTTTTTGTTTGTTTGTTTGTTTTTGTTTTTTAAGATTTTATTGGGGAATTGGAGGAGGGGAACAGTGCTGGGGAATCAGGGGAAGGGGAACAGACTAGTTGCTGTTGTTTCGTTCTTCAGTCTAGTTGTGGAGGACGTCGCTTCACTGGCCTATGTTGGTATTATCACTGCGCTCTTCCTGGGTGAGGCAGATCGGTCGCCGGCCTCTGGACGGCCGCTCACGGTGGCTCTTGGCATCTCACACTGGCTGCTGGCCACTCATGCTGGCTGCCGGCCACACACGGTAGCTTATGGCAGCCCACTGCAGCAGGGACTGCAGCCTACGCCATCGCCGGCGACTCACAGCAGCCCAGCTCCAGGTCGAGCTGTTGTTCACCATCTTAGCTATAGAGGGCAGTGTCACTGGCCCCCATGTGGGATCCGAACCAGGGCCCTGCTGCTCAGAGCTGGCGTCCCAAGCCAGCTCCTAACCAATGCACCACTCAGCCGGCCCCAGCTGGAGTCTTTATAAACCCTTGCTACTCAGTGTGGTTGGAGGACCAGCAGTGTAGATATCACCCAGGGTTTGTTAGAAATGCAGAGTCCTTTGAACCCTGCATTTTAACAAGATCTCAGATGTGCACATTGGAGTTAGAGAAGCTCCAGCTTAAAACATCTGATACCACACCATCACACCCATGAGTACCTCTCAGTGCAGCTCCTACTAACGAAGTCCCTTTACACAACTCTTATCCCACATGACCAAGTTAACAGGAATTCTTAAATACTAGTCCATGCTTAGATGACCCTAATTATCTCAAAAAAAAATTTTTTTTGCAGTTGGTTTGTTTGAATCAGAATCCACATAAGACCCATAGTGGCTGTGCCTGCAAGTCTCTTAAGTCTCTTTTAATCATAAAAAGAAAGCAAAAAAGAGGGCCTCAGTTTCCCTCTTTTTGCAAAAGGGGTTTCGTGCATTTTTGGCATTTATTTTCCATTGTAGTAAAGGGGTTTCTCCAATTTGCTTTTTTTGGGGAAAGCAATTGGTTTTTTTTCTGCATTTTACTTGTTGGAGACCGGGGCTTTGTTCCAGAGGGTTTTCTGGCCTACACCGGGCTGGTTGTGTCCCTGTGCTGTTGTTTGATCGGTTCTGGGAACTGGTAGTTATGCCTGGGGCCCCACTCAGATTCAGGGTCAAGTTGTCCCGTAAGATTACTTTTCTGTGGTGCTAACCTCCCTCCCCCCAAGTGATGTTGTTTTCATTATTGTCTCTTTTCTGGAGTCTCAGAGACAAAGGCCTCAGGGGAAGAAGCCAGAAGGTAAACACAGACCTTCTAACAGTATACATCCCAGGGTGCCTACTGTGTGCCAGGTTTGATGCTGGCACCAGCTGGGAACAAGGAGCACCCACAAGCAGGCATTAGTGGTTAGGGAGGTCTTAGGCACTAGACCAGGCAGGCTGGCACTCTGGTCCTTCCCTTAGGGAGCCCTGCTATGTCTCTTGAGTTTAGTTTTCCCTCTGAGAAATAAGAGGGGGAAGAAAAAAAAAGCACCTCCTCCCACTCATGAAGGAACACAGGGGAAGTGCAGATGTACACAGCACCTGGTCCATAGTAAATGTGGTGAGGACCACAGAGGGGTCTATATATAGGAGCCAAACGGAAAGGCTGGTGGTGGGTGGTCCGTGTGGGCTTCCTGGAGGAGCTGATAGTGGATGGAGCCTTGGAGGGTGAGTGGGAACACAGGGGAAGGTTGTCCCGTGCAGGAGAGAACCAGGGAGGGTGCTGGAAATTCTGACTTGCTCCACTCCCACCCCCAGGGAGGGCTCTACGAGGCAGTGAATGAGGTATACAAGACCTTGATCCCCATCCTGGAAGCCCACCGCGACTACAAGAAGCTGGCTGCTGTGCACGGCAAACTGCAGGAGGCCTTCACCAAGATCATGCACCAGGTGGGCCCAGATGCCCTCCTAGACCCTGCCCTTGGTCCTGCCCCGCCCCCCCCTTCCCGGCCTCAACTGACCTTGACTCTTCTCTTCCCCACAGAGCTCTGGCTGGGAGGTGAGTCAGCTTGGTGGCCATCGGCCTGTGGGGCCCCCAAGACTGCAGGTCGGCTGTAGTCAGACACAAACCACCAGGGGGCGCTGGAGGATCATGGCTGTCTGGCTCCAGGGGCTGGGGCTCAGTGGGTGATGACGTACCCCCACTACTTCCCCTAAGATTCCCCCCTCCCTGCCCCAGATCTCTAGGGCAGCCTGTGACTCACCCAGCTGGGAGCTCTCCAGAGACACCCCTCCCTCGGGCAGGGCCAGCTCGGTCACTGCCTAGGAAGGGGGGGTCTCCCTCTGTCTCTGTTTCTCATTGTCTGTGCCTCTTGGTTGCTTTCCCTCCATCTCTCCCTGTCTCTGTCTGTCTCCCTGTTTTGATCACTCCCTCTCTGTCTCTCTTGGTCTCTCCCTGTCTCCCTAGCTTCCCTCAGGATCTCTGCTCCTCATTGCCATTTAATGCTCCCCCTCTCTTGCCTCTCCCCCACTTGAGTCTATTTTTAGGCATCTCCTAGTTTGGGGAGAATTTTCTGGCCAAAGATGGCAAGAACCCAGAGATGAGGCAGGCTGCCTGGGTGTGGGCCGGGTGGGGAGGGTAAGTCCCCTCCCTCGCTGGATCTCTGGTCTCTGCCCCTGGGATGGTTCTCATGGAGCACCCTAACCAGGACCCTGGAGGTTGGGGGCACTGACCTTTGACCTCTCCCGTGACTTTGTTTCTCTGCCCCTGCTCCCTGTCTCCATGTCCTGGTGCCTGCCGCACTCTGTCCGGATATGTCTTGGTGAGTGAACATGGAGCCACCCGCTTCCTTTCTGGTTAAGTGGGGTCCCTCCTTCCAGACTTAGGGCTGGGGAGGGGGAGGATGCCCTGGAACAAGGGAGCCAGAACCTTGGTCCCAAGCACTTGTTGAACATCTGCTGCATACCCAGCCCCATAGGTACTGAGGGCACAGCTGTGAACAATATAGTCCCAGTTCTCATTTTATATTGGGGTCCAGGCTCTGAAAAACTGCATGGGGTGAGAGGGAGAAACAGAAACTCGGGGCTTGTATTAAATGAGAATGAAGATTTAGGGAAGGTAGGAGACAGAAGCTGGGGAGAAAGAGCAAGGGTGTAGGCAGTTGGTGGTCATCTAGGTCCATGCCACGATATTCTCA
Source organism: Hipposideros armiger (assembly GCF_001890085.2). Lineage (NCBI taxonomy): Eukaryota > Metazoa > Chordata > Mammalia > Chiroptera > Hipposideridae > Hipposideros > Hipposideros armiger. The sequence goes on along the minus strand of NW_017731648.1, from coordinate 1,210,130 downwards.
GGGTCTCCCCTGCCCACGTCCACCTCTTCCACACGTGGGACCCGAGGACCTGCATCTCGGGGGCAGGGGCACCTCCAGCAGGGCCTCCTAGGCAACAGTGCCCCTTCCCACAGCTCCAGCGTGTATTTGGAACATACTTCCGTGTGGGTTTCTACGGTGCCCGCTTCGGTGACCTGGATGAACAGGAGTTTGTGTACAAGGAGCCATCCATCACGAAGTTGGCTGAGATCTCACATCGGCTAGAGGCACGTCTTGGTGGTGGTGGGGTGGGGGGTGGGGCATGAGGCTGCCCTGGGGAAGATTGGGGGCTGTATCTCTGCAGCCCAAGTCAGCCCCATGTCCCCAGGAGTTCTACACGGAAAGGTTTGGGGAGGACGTGGTTGAGATTATCAAAGATTCAAACCCCGTGGACAAGACCAAGCTCGACCCCCAGAAGGTGAGGGCTCCCGACCATCACCCTGGGGTCCCCAAAATCCTGTATTCAGGGAAACTCCAAGTATTCTTCCCTGGGACCCTCATATCCTATTTCTCTGGGAAACTCCAAAGCTTATCTCTCATGAACCCCAAAATCCTTAACCTCAGGGGATTCCCAAACATCTACATGTAGGCAGACCTGGGAATCCCAGATGCAAAGTCCCCAGATCCATGGAGGCCCACCCACTGGGAGTCCTGGAAGCCCTGGGGAGGGTATGTTGGAGCTGTGGGAACCTCACACCTGAGCCCCGTGCCCCAGGCTTACATCCAGATCACATACGTGGAACCACATTTCGATACCTATGAGCTCAAGGACCGCGTGACCTACTTCGACCGCAACTACGGGCTGCGCACCTTTCTGTTCTGCACGCCCTTCACACCCGATGGGCGTGCGCATGGGGAGCTGCACGAACAACACAAGCGCAAGACACTGCTGAGCACGGACCATGCCTTCCCCTACATCAAGACTCGCATCCACGTGTGCCACCGGGAGGAGGTGGGCGGGGGACCCCAGGCCCTGGTTGGGGAAGTAAGGGGACTCCAAACTCCAACCTCCAGACCCAAATCTGTAGCCTCAAATCTTTACCTCCAGACTCAGCCGACACAAGGCTGGACCACAGTGAGACCAAAGGCCCCAGAGCCAGACAATGGCTGCTGAGCCAGGCCCTCCAATCCTGCCAGATCCCGGCAGGCAGGAGCCCCCAGACCCTGTTCATTACACAGCTGCTTGGATCCCCTCCCACCCCAGCTGCTCTGGGCTGGCCTGGGTCAGGATATCTTCAGGCCCCAGCCAGTGCATGCCCCCTCCCAACCCTGCAGACAGTGTTGACGCCAGTGGAAGTGGCTATCGAGGACATGCAGAAGAAAACACGGGAGCTGGCTTTTGCCACCGAGCAGGACCCACCCGATGCCAAGATGCTGCAGATGGTGCTACAGGGCTCTGTGGGGCCCACTGTGAACCAGGCACGGCTGGTGGGGGACGCAGGCTGCCCAAGGACCACCAGGGGCCATGCAGACACCCTCACAAACCCCTCTCTCTCCACAGGGTCCCCTGGAGGTGGCCCAAGTGTTTTTGGCGGAGATCCCAGAAGACCCCAAGCTCTTCAGGCATCACAACAAGCTGCGACTCTGTTTCAAGGACTTCTGCAAGAAGTAGGCCTGATGTTGCCCATTTGTTTCTCCAACCCCCATCATGGCTCTCTGCTTACCTGACCCCCCATTCTAGCTCCTGACCCCACTTCATAGACTCCCCCACTTCTGGTCTTGCTTTCTCTCCTGAGTGCCAATGCCTAAGCACCTCCTGCCATCTGGCCCTCAGGTGTGAGGATGCACTGCGGAAGAACAAGGCCCTGATTGGGCCGGACCAGAAGGAGTACCACCGTGAGCTGGAGCGCAATTACACCCGCCTGCGGGAGTCTCTGCAGCCCCTGCTCACCCAGCGCCTGCCCCAGCTGCTGGCACCGACCACAGCCAGCCTCAGGTGCCTGACCCGGGCCCCCCACCCTAGAGAGGTGAAGAGGAGGCAGGCGCAGACAGGCACAGGATGGGGGCTGTCATGTGACTACTTGGATGTGTGCACAAATGCATCCTCTGGGCAGCCATTTTGGATCCTGATGGCTTAGTTCCCGACAAGTGACTTCATCTTTCTGAACCTCTGTTTCTGCATCTGTAAAAATGGGTACAAATTGTCTCTCCAGTGGTGGGTTCCAAGAAAAAATCTGCAAAACCACAGCCAGATTAGAATGGATATGAAAGGAACAGGGAAGATTCTGGAAGGATCTCTGGAGGAAGGGGAGGAGGAGGAGGAAGAGGGCTGGGAGCATTATGGAGTTGGGGGCCCTGTGGCCATGTTGACCACCTTACTCCTCCCTCAGGAACTCCTTGAACAGAGCAAGTTTCCGGAGGCCTGACCTCTGAGCCCACAGGGCCTGAAGCCACACCCAGAGGAACCAGCACCCTGGCCTCAGCTGTCTGTGCTTTCTGGGAGTCTGTCCCACCACCCACTTGGCCGTTGGGCGACCACATTGCACACAGGGCTGGGCCCACTGTCCCTTTGTCTGTCTGTTCCTGTCTGTGCACTGATATTTCTTATCTTTTTTAATTTAAAATGTTTTTTATAAGCATCCTGTGTGGTGTGGTCCCTGGGGGCTGGGTCATGTGTGCAGTCTGTCCATACACCCTGATCTTTGACAGACACTGAGACCCTATTGGGTGCCAGGGACGCAGCAGTGACAACAGACGCAAATGCCTGCCCTTGTGGGGCTGATGTTCTGGTGGGGAAGGCAACACACAAATGAAAATGTCACATGTGTACACGGGGAATAATAGTAACATTTATTAAATCCTTGCTGAGTGCCCAGCCCTGTACTAAAAGGTTCCCAGAAAGACACTGCCCCATTTATGGGTCTTTTTGCTCTGGGGGAACTCCCATAGGCCCCTGCCTCATAGTTAGTGAATCTTCTCAGCACCATTATTGGGGTACATTCTTAACCCCACTTTACAGATGGGGAAACCGAGGCTCTGAGCACTTAAAGGCATCATACGGCTGGGAATGGAGCCCAGGTCTGGCTGGCCAGGGAGCCCAGGACTTAGCCACGGCCAGTGCAGCCACTCACTGACCCAGTCCCCCTCCCCGCCCCGCGGCGGTCACGCCACAGTGTACCAGGCCTGCGCTGGGCCGCCTGGGGGAGGGGTGACCTCCCGCCGCGCCCTCCTGGAGCTGGGCCCCGGCCAGCCCCGCCCCCTCCCGCCCTCCGCCGCGGCCCAGCTGCAGCCGTCGGGGCAGGACAGCGGTGGGGGCCTCTGCCTCGGGGAGGGGAGGCGAGGCGAGGGGACATGGCCGGACGCCCCCACGCGCGCACACACCTGCCGTCCAGGTGCGATTGTGTCCTTCCCGCCTCACACCCCGCTCAACCGCTGCCCGGCCCTTAGGCGACTGGGGGGCGGGGCCGGTCCTGAAGGGCGGGGACAGCCCGTAGGGGGCGAGGCGGGGTGGAGCTACCGCCGAAGGCCGGGAGGCCGGGCGGCGGCGCGCGGAGGACGCACGGGCGGCGGGACGCAGGGACGCGGCAGCCGGAGCGCGCGAGGCGAGTAGGACCCGGGTTCGGGTCGGGGTTCGAGTCCGAATCGAGGTTCGAGCGTAGTCACCACCCCATCTCCAACCCCGGGGCGCGACTTCGCGGGTCTCTACCAGCTGCTGCCTCCAACTCCACCATCTCAGCCCAAACTTTACGGACTTTTGAGTGTTTCGGTCCCCGCGTCTCTGCCCCGTCCTCATCTTTGACCCTCGTCACTGCTTTTCTCCCCCAACCGCGTCCTCCTCCTCCATCTGCACCTCTCACCCTGACTCTCCGCCCCATCACTGCCCCCCCTCTGCCTCCCTGCCTTATCTCCTCCCCCTCTCTACCTCTTTCCCCCCTCTCTGTTCCCCTTCGCCCTCCTCCGCGGCCGGGCCGGAGCCAGGCCCCAGGCCCCAGGCGGCGGGAAGGCGGCCGGGCGTCCGGCCGGACTGGGCCTAGGCCTGGCGGCTGGGCCAGCGTGGGGAGCGGCAGCTGTTTGCCATTAGCCGGGGACCCCGCAGGCCCCGCCCCTCACTGCACGGGCGGTGTCCTCCTCACCCCCTTTTTTGAGGCTAGAAGAGGGCGGGAAGACCCCAGAGATATACAGGCCGGTCTGAGAGCGGAGCTTTAAGGAGACCCCGTCGGACATTCGAGCCCACCCGAACCCTGCTCCTTTTTCCTGAGCCCCCTACCTTGTCGCCTATTTAAGTGTCCTGTCTTAGACGTTCTCTCAATATCTTATGTCCCCCGCCCTGTCCCCCAGGAGGTCCATAGAAGGAGAGGGGCCTCAGCCCCAGACATCCTCATTCCACCCCCAATGTGCTTTCTGGAGTCACCTGCCCTCTCTGAGGGCAGTCAGGTGGCTGGAGACCCCCAGACTTCAATCTCTGTGTATGGGAAATGGGTAAAGGGATGTGGAGTGGGAGTGAGGATGGCTTGGCCCACAGTAGGGGACTCTGCCGGGCTTGGGTTCAAATCCAGGACCAAACACTTGCCCCTCCAGTGACCCTGGGCAAGTCACTGCACATTTCTGTGTCCCCAGATTCCCCATCTGTGAAACACGATGGTAACTACCCACCCGGTGGGGTTGTCTGATGACTAAATGAGTTGCTCAGAGACTATTTGCCCCACCCCTATCCACCTCCAGGGGCCCCTACAGGCTAATCCAACCCTGCTCCGTGCCTCCAGTCTCTCTCAGGTCCCCAGAAAATATTTTTGATTGTGTTGTACAGGGGATGAACCTCCAGACAGGTGGAAAGCCAAATTTCCTACCATCAGTGACCATGTGTTCCAGGTGTTGCAAGACAGAGAAGTGAGGACAGAGACGTGGAGAGACAGGGAGAGGGAAGTGGAGAGAGTCGCAGAGAGACAGAGGTGTGGAGAGACGCAGACGTGGAGAGACGCAGAGAGACCAGGATGAGAGAGAGAAAGCAAGACGCTAAGCAAGAGACACCCAGGGTGTGAGACAAGGACAAGCTCGGCAGCCCCTGAAGCCCCAGCCCTGCCTTCATGCCCGGCAGGTGCCCCACCTGGTGCATCCTCCCAGGTACCCACTGCCCTGGCACCAACAGGCCAGAAAGGGTCCTCTCTGGTGGCAGGATAAGCCGGGTCCTCTGTAGCAGGGTGGCTGGAGGTCACACAGCAGAGAGGACTGGGTAAGCTCAGGCAGAATGTTGGGGACAAAAGGACCCTGGCTGGAATCCAGGGCTGGGAGGTGGGTTAGTGAGAAGCCCTGATTGTCCCTCCCCTTTGCAGCCTCCAGGCGTCCCCTCTTACTTCCTCCCTGCACCCCCATGACTTCCCGGGCCACCGCCCCGGCTTCTGTCCTTGCTGTGCGCACACACCGCCCCCTCCCAGCCGGACGTGTCCTGGGGGGGCAGGAAGTTCTCCTGTAGCCCGGCTCCGAAACTGTTTATTTTTAGAGAAAATTGTTTCCATAAAGGGGAAAGGCTTTGCTCCTTGTTGCCTCCCCACAACTTTCCCTGCCACCCCCCACCCAGGCTGGCCTGACCCAGCTCTGTTTTGGGGTCCTCTGCCCTGAGTTGTAGCTCTCTTTGTGTCCCTGGGTCTGTGTTTCATTGCATCCTTGTGGGAAGGCTGTCTCCCTATTACCACCCCAGACCCCTGCCCACCTCAGCCCCCATAACAAGCTCTTGGCCTGGACTGAGGGGAGGGGGTGCAGGAAGGGCGGGGCCTGTAAGGCTTGGGGCCCCTGGGCTGGGGGCCTTGTGGAGGCGGGGCTATGGGAACAGCTGGAGCCTGTCCAGGGTCTGGACAGATGTGCCGGCAGGCTATGAGGTTTGGTTTCTTTGTTCCAGGCCGTGGGGGCCCCCCACCCCTTTCCACAGCCAGGCTGGGTGTACGCCTATGAAAGGGTCCCGTACCAGGAAAGAGGGGTGTTGGAGGGAACAGCTGTGGAGGGGGGTGACCACATTCCCTCTCCTCCCCCTGCAGATCCTTCCTGACTGCGGCCTCCATCGCCCCCTCTCTCCAGGTAAACCTCAGCCTGTGCTGCAGGCGGTCTGACTCAGGGTCTCCCAGTGACTCTTGAGGAGCATCTGCAGACCAGAGGATGGCGCAAGTCCTGCACGTGCCAGCCGCCTTCCCAGGTCAGGAATCTGGGGAGGAGAGCCCTGCTTGCCCAGGGGCTGGAGGTGGGGGTTGCGGGGAGATGGGCCTGTCCTGGAGGCCTGAGGGAGGGAAGAGGGACCTGCCCTGGGCCCTACCTGGAGTGGGGGTGGGGCTGAGGATGAGACACAGCCCTGCCTTGAGGGCTTAAATGGGAACAATGTAGCTCTGCCATTGAGAGTCTGAGAGGGGACACCAGGCCCTGACCTGTAGGGGGTGGGTCTGAGTCTGGAGACACAGATGAGCAGGTGAGGACCCAGTGGGCTTTATTTGCCATCCCTTGGGCAAATAAACCTTGGCTCTCCGGGGTACATCAGTCTAACCCTCAGAGGGGACAACAGTGTTCAGAGGTGCTAATGTTTCTCCCCTCCCCAGGGACTCCCGGCCCAGCCTCCCAGTCTGCCTTCCCTGCCAAGGAGACAGACCCACCCTACTCCGTGGAGACGCCCTATGGCTACCGCCTGGACCTGGACTTTCTCAAGTATGTGGACGACATTGAGAAGGGCCACACGCTACGGCGAGTGGCCGTGCAGCGCAGGCCCCGCCTTGGCTCGCTGCCCCGAGGCCCTGGCTCCTGGTGGACGTCCACCGAGTCGCTGTGTTCCAACGCCAGTGGGGACAGCCGCCACTCGGCCTACTCCTACTGCGGCCGAGGCTTCTACCCTCAGTATGGCGCCCTGGAGGCCCGCGGTGGCTTCAATCCCCGTGTGGAGCGCACGCTGCTGGATGCCCGGCGCCGCCTGGAGGATCAGGCTGCTGCACCCACTGGCTTGGGCTCCCTGACACCCAGCGCCGCCGGTTCAACAAGCTCGTTGGTGGGCGTGGGGCTGCCACCCCCTACGCCACGGGGCTCAGGACTGTCCACCCCCGTGGCACCCAGCGCCGGGCACCTGGCCCATGTGCGAGAGCAGATGGCAGGTGCTCTGCGGAAGCTGCGGCAGCTGGAGGAGCAGGTGAAGCTGATTCCCGTGCTCCAGGTGAAGCTTTCGGTGCTGCAGGAGGAAAAGCGGCAGCTCACGGTGCAGCTTAAGAGCCAGAAATTCCTGGGCCACCCTGCCGGGGCCCGGGGCCGCAGCGAGCTCTGCCTGGACCTCCCTGAGCCCCCTGAGGACCCAGTGGCTCTTGAGACTCGGAGCGTGGGCACCTGGGTCCGAGAGCGAGACTTGGGCATGCCTGATGGGGAGGCAGCCCTTGCCGCCAAGGTTGCTGTGCTGGAGACCCAGCTCAAGAAAGCGCTCCAGGAGCTGCAGGCAGCTCAGGCCCGGCAGGCTGACCCCCAGCCTCAGGCCTGGCCACCTCCAGACAGTCCAGTCCGCGTGGACACCGTCCGGGTGGTGGAGGGGCCGCGGGAGGTGGAGGTGGCAGCCAGCACAGCCGCTGGGGCCCCTGCGCAGCGGGCCCAGAGCCTGGAGCCCTACGGGGCAGGGCTGCGGGCCCTAGTGACATCTGGAGAGGCCGAGAGCCCCCCTGTTTTCCGCAGCCATGAGGTGGTGGAGACAGTGTTCCCCGCGCCCACTGCATCCACTGGCAACATCCATCTGGTGAAGAAGATCAGCATTACAGAACGAAGCTGCGATGGGGCAGCAGGTGAGCCATAACTGGCCAGGGAGGGTGGTGGAGAGGGTCCCTCTTTCTTCATCTGAACAGCAGGGTCCAGCCCCAGCTTTGGTCTTCTACCAGACAGACTGCTGCCCCTCTCAGAGCCACTGTCTCACCATCTGCAAAAATGAGACAAAATTGTGTCACTAACTCAGTGCAGTAGGGGCCGTGCAGAGAAATTGGGTGTCTGTTAAGTGTGCATCCTCATGTCTAGCACATTGTAAGTGTCCAGAAAGCAGGTGGTATTTTGGTGGGAGGGTCCCCAAGGCTGTTGGTTTGCTAGGCAAAAATTCCTTCCTGTTTATTCAGTAAGTGGCAGGAACCAATCTCAGACCAGTTTAAGCAATGGAAGGGAAATGTGTTGTTCATGTAACTTAGGGACAGCTTCAGGCACAGCTGTATCTAGGTGCCCTGGAGTCTCTAAGTCTCTTTCTCTTCCTCAGTGCATACTGGAGGCTTCTCTCTCAGGCGGGCGAAGGTGGCCCCACTGCTCTTAGCATCTGTCCTTGCAGCTCTATGAAAGGAAAGCCCCTCAGTCCAAATAGTGCCAATAAAAATTCCAGGGGTGGTGCTCATTGGTTGGCCTGGGTCATATGCCTGACACCAAGCTAATGATTGTGTCCCTCACTGCCCAGCAGTGAGGGGGATCCTAAGGGTAGAGGAGCCCCACCCAAGTCCTGTGGCCAAGTCCTAAGGGAGGAAAGGGGTGCTCCCTGAAGGAAGTGCTGAGCTCTCATGCCAAAAAAGGGGATGTGGGATGTGCACAATGCAGCTGCCCCCCCACCTCCGCGCTGAGGCTCCTGGGAGAAGCTGCCGGAATGATTCATAATAATGACAGCTGTTCTTTATCGGACACTAGCCTGGTATGGAGTGCTATGCTAAGTGTTTCACCCATGGAGGAGCGAAAGAGGGGAGCTGTGCAGCCAGACATCCTGGGTTCAAATCCATTTCTTGCTGTCTCCCTAGGTGAGCAACTTCACCTCTCTGGGCCTCAGTTGCCCTATCTGTGAAGTGGCGTAATAGTCCCCACTTCCAGGATGCTTGTGAATACAGCACACAGTTAGTGCTCAATCAGTGCTTGTCGCTGCTTCTACTGATGATTTTCAGGTCAACTCTGTTTATAGTTAGGGAAACTGAGGCTTGGGGAGAAGCTGCACCTGCCCTGTGTCACACAGCCAAGGAGATCTAAACACAGGTTGGCCTGAACCTGTAGCAGGGCTCAGAGGTGGGGCACAGGTCCTCATCCCAGCCTCAAATGTCAGGTGGCCAGAGCCCTGTGGTGGGACTGGAGGGCACAGCTGGAGGGTGGGGACCTGACCCAGCTGTGTTTTTGTGCTTCCTCCTGTGTGTTGTTCCTGGCCAGCTCCTGGCACCACCCCTCTGTTCTGTGTCCATCCCAAACACCCAGCCCTGCGACTCTGGCCCCCAGCCAGGGGCCCCACCCGGCCCAGCCTTGGGATCTCTGAGAGGCAACCTCCATTCCAGACATGCTTCCCAGGGCAGCCATGAGGTCTCCTTCCTGCAGGACACACAGACATAGCAAGGTCCCCATGTGCAAGCCCCGACAGTTCTTCCTTGTGTCTCACTTAACTCTTGCTGCAGCCAGCCCCAGCCTCCACCTTGCTTGAGTGGAACTGGTGTGTGCTAATTCATTTCAGTGTCTACCCATTCAACATGTTTGTAGAGTGGGGGTCCTGACAGCCTGATGTCACCAGATTAATGTGAGGCTTAAATGCATCAATTCGTGTCAAGTGTTCAACAGATAAGTAGTGGAGGCTTCACGGGTTGGTAGTTGGCCTTTTGAACCAAGGTATGAAAGGAAAGAAGCAGCCTGGTGGCAAGGAGGTGGGAAGAGGAGTGTTCTGGGAGGGGGCTCATAGCAGGGGGAAAGGCCCTGAGGTGAGGCGGGGGCATGGGTGTTGAACAAGCTGGAATAGGAGGAAGCTAGAGAAGCAAGGTCCAGGGTAGCATCAGGGATTTGTCCCACAGGGCTCGTAGACTGGGGAGGAGCAATACGGGAAATAAAATGAGATACTACAAGGACTTGACAAGTTTTTGCAGCATGTAGTTGCTTAGATGGGTCAGCTAGAAACGTAGGTCAGGGAGGGCTCCATGGAGGAGGAGGCAAGGAAGAGCCCAACCTCTGACATCTACAGTTTGCTCCCTGCAGTTGAAGGGTGGGGAGGGTGAGTGGCAGCCTTCCCCTCAGGCTGGCAAAGGTAGGTTAGGGCTACTAGAGGCCTGGAGACCCCCAAGTCCCATCCCCCCACCTGACAAAGGCCCCACAGAGATCAGTGGGAGAAGGGGCAGCCAGGCATGTTCATCTGTGGGGTCTCTCCAAGGCTTGTAAATTTCCCCTGCTCTTGTTCAAAACATATTCCTATGAAAGCAGTTCATATTCTTTGTGGAAGCTTTGGGAAGTATGGAAAAATCTAGAACACAAAATGAAACCCCCATAAACCCACCACCGCCCAAACGCAGCTGCTGTCAACACTTCTGCTTCTTTCCCTCTGAAATTTTTAACACAGAAAATAATGTACATTTTTCAAGTCTCACAACACAGAGCTGGTAGAATTTGTCATTTTGCTTTATTTTTTAAAAGCATTTAGGCAGCCCTTACTACAAACCAAGGAATTATTGGACTCTCATATTTTAATTCATTTAAGTTCCCAGACCTCTTTACTCTCAAGGGTGCCACGCAGACATCCTTCTGCAGGAACCCTTTACTCTGATCTGTTTTTTCAGCACAGGTTTCTGAAAGGGCATTTTTTGAGGACCTTTATGTCTGTTACCAAATTGCTTCTCTCTCTCTCTCTCTCTCTCTCTCTCTCTCTCTCTCTCTCTCTCTCTCTCTCTCTCTCTCTCT
>NW_017731648.1:1186777-1198860 GCF_001890085.2 Hipposideros armiger | reverse complement strand
AGCTGTTGTTCACCATCTTAGCTGTAGAGGGCAGTGTCACTGGCCCTCATGTGGGATCCAAACCCGGGCCCTGCTGCTCAGAGCTGGCATCCCAAGCTAGCTCTTAACCAACGTGCCACTCGGCCGGCCCCAAAATACTGCACATTTTTAATGTATAGATTTTGATGAATTTGGTGCCTCAGTTCTGAAGCCCCTGTAGCATAAAAGCAGTAATAAATGATATAGGTATAAATGAATGAATGAGAGTGGATGTGTGCCAAAAAAACTTCACATGTCAATACTACTGAAATGTCAATTTCAAATATTTTCATATGTCCCAAATAGAATCTTTCTTTGAATTTTTTTCAATTATTTAAAAATGTAAAAACCATGCCCTAGAGCCATAGTTGATCAATCTCAGTGCCATTCACACATCCCCACGATCAGTTCCCACCCCCCGTCTCACTTAATATCATTCTGGCAATCCACCTTTCAGAAGCTTATTTAGATATTTGGGTATCCTTTAAAAAAATGCCCTGCGTTTAATTTCCTAAAATGGTATTGTTCTTATTTTTCCCTCTGTACCCACTATTTTTTAACTTTCTACCCTGATGTTTATAAATCTGGTTTGACACTTTTAATGCCCTAGTATGTGCTACACTTTTCTTATCCAATCCCCCTCTGGTGTGCACCTGGGTTACTTCCAACTCCTGGCTGCCGTGAACAGTGCTGGGGCCGTCCTCACTTGGCCCCTCCTGTAGGGTCACTAAGCTTCAGGAGATGCAGTTTCAGAATTCTGTCTGATCCTCTCCAGAAAAGCTCTCCCTGTTCACACTCCCATCAGCCCTGCTTGGGTCTGAGGTGTCCATTTCCCCACATCCCCATCAATATACAGTTTTATCTATCTTTCTAATTTTTTGCCTATCTGATGCTGGTACAAAGTGGTATATCCTTGTTTTAATTTGCATTTAAAAAAAATTTCTGATGAGGTTGGGCATCACCATATATGTTTAATAAGATTCCTCTGTGGATTGCTTATTTGTACCCTTTGTCCATTTTTCTTTGGGCAATTTTGAGAAGTTCCTGGCGTAGCGTATCCCAGAATAGGAGTTGGTGAACTATGGCCTGCGGGCCAAATCCAGCCCACTGCCTGTTTTTTATATGGCTCACAAGCTAAGAATGGTTTTTATGTTTTTAAATGGTTGAACAATATGAAAAGAAGAGTAACATTTTGTGACATGAGCAAAATTATATGAAATTCAAATTTATAAGAAAACAGCCACACCCGTCATTTACATACTGTCTAGAGTTGCTTTTGTACTATTTTTGACTGAGACTTTATGGCCCACATAGAGGAAATATTTACTATCTGGCCCTTTGCAGAAAAATTTTGTTTACTCCTATTTTAGAACAATAATCACCCATTTTTAGCATTGTGAATATCTTCCCCCAGTCTGTATTCTTCTGTCAATTAACTTTGTCTATAAGTTTTTAGTTGTTTTTATCAAATAGAAATCTTCATGTTGGATATAGTTAAACCCATTGTATTTTTTCTTAAATTGTTTTCCATTTTTATTGAGATATAATTGACATATAACATCGTATTAGTTTAAAGTACAAATTCAAGATTTGATATATGTATATATTACAAAATGATTACCACAATAAGTCTAGTCAATGCCCTTCACCTTACAGAGTTACAATTTTTTTTCTCGTGATAAGAACGTGTAAGCTCTATTCAGCAACTTTCAAATAAACACTACAGTATTATGAACTATAGCTACAATGCTGTATATTACATACCCAGATCCTCAGGATTTATCTTATAACTGGAAGTTTGTACCTTTTGACCCTCTTCACCCATCCCTCCCCCTGCCCCTGGCAACCACCAATCTGGTCTCAGTATCAATAAGTTCAATTTTATTAGATCCCACATATATGTGAAATCCATATGTCTTTCATACATGGTTTGTGCTTTGAGGAATTCTTAAAGGAATCTTTCCCCTTCCTGAGGCCCCTGATACTCTGCTGCATTTCCTTTCTGTGGCTTTGTAGTTGTACCTTCATATTATTCCTTCAGAATTGATTTTCTGTGTAAGGCATGAGGTAGGGATCCAGCTTGATTTTTCTTGGCGAAAGGAAGTTGCTCTCCCCAACACCACGGAGCCCACCCTTGACCACTGGTTTGTGGAAACCCCTCTCTCTTAACCCCCAGTTCCTTTGGTGGGGGGGCTATGCTGGGCTCTGTCCTCCATTCCTTTGGCCCATATCTTCCCGCAACAAAGCCCCCCTGATTGGACTGTTGTGACTTTGGAATGTTTTACCCTCTCCTAAGCCATGTTTACCATTTCTGACCTTTTTTTGTAAAATTGTCTTAGCTGGTTATGAACTTTAGTTTTTCCATATAAATTTTGTTATCAGTTTGCCCCATTCCCCAGTGGAATAACAGTAATAAATATCAGTTTTATTGTTCTTGTTATTTTAGCACTGCAGTGTCTGACCTTGAACTCCTCATGCTGAAAGGAGCCACCCTAGCTTTTGGAGGCATGGCCCGCTTTTCTCTGGGGGTGGAATGGGCCACGGTGCTACTCCCATTTTTGTTTTTTTTTTCATTAAAAAAAAATATATTGGTAAAATACATATAACATAAAATTTACCATCGCAGCCATTTTTAAGTGTCCAGATCAGTGTCATTCAGCACATTTACACTGCTGTGCAACCATCACCACCATCTATCCTCAGAACTTTCTCATCTTCCTGATGTAAAACTTTGTCCCCATTAAATAGTCACTCCCATCTCCCTCCCCCAGCCCCTGGCACTCACCCTTCCACTTCCTCTCTCTATGGATTTGACTCCTCTAAGGACCTCCTGTAAGTAGCTTTTTGTCCTCTTGTACCTGGCTTATTTCACTCAGCATAATGTTGCTTTACCTGATTTTTTGATCCTCCCAGGCATTTAAATCAGGAGCCCTGAGTTTGGGGCAGACACTGAGATTGCGAACTGGCCATCTGCCTTCTGACACATTCCACTTGGCCTCATAGTGCTTTTGTTTGTTTGATGTGAATTTAGTGACAAGGTGTTTTTTTTTTTTAATCAGGAGCTCCATGAACCCCCACTGGAGTTCAAGTTCTGACTCAGGGATCAGCCTGGCCCAGCCACACCCTGGGTTGGGGTGCTGTTGGATATTTACATTCATGGCCAAGTGCCTCATCTATTCTGTGTGCTTGTCCCAAGTATTTACTCAAGTTGAGTGTCACCCACAGAATGGAAGAAGTAGATAGAGTGTATGTTAAAAAAAGTCTTACCTGTTAAAAGGAATTAAAATGAATTGGTTTGCAGAGCCCTTGGCCAGTGGCAGGAAGGGGACACCCTGGGGAAGTGGTGACACAAAAGCTACACGTGGCCTGGGGGGACCTGAGCTGTTAGGAGACTTGGACTTTTGTTTCTTGCTCCAGGCTGGTGATCTAGGACTGGAACTTCCTGCCAGCCCATTCCCAGAGGAGCATGGGGCACCCTAGGGGGTCTGGTGCCCACAAAGTCACCATTGTCCTTAGACCTACCTAGATGGGTTTTCTAAAAAATTGTGGTAAAAAATGCGTAACACAGTTTCCCATTTAAATGATTTTTAAGTGTCCAATTCAGTGGCATTAAGTACATTCACATTGCTGTGCAACCATCATCACCATCCTCCTCCAAAATCTTTTCATCTTCCCAAACCGAAACTCTGCCTGGGTGGGGTTTTAATTTTCATTTTCCAATAGATTTACTGTTTCTTTCTCCTGATTATTAAAGTAACACCTGCTTAAAATTAGGTAAAGAAGGAAAAAAAGGAAGCCGGATATAAAACAATATCTACAGCATAACCTGCTTTCGTTTAAAAAAAATCATATTAAGTCTTACCAAATATAGTTAATTAACAACTCTCTTGAATTAACAGATGCCTCTCTAGCACTCTTGATGCGCAGGCATTGTTCTAAACTCTTCATCCCACCTTACTGTCTTTAGTCTGCACAAGATGCCACAAAGTAGGAATGTCATTCTCCTGGGGCACAGAGAGGTTAAGTGAATTGCCTGAGGTCACACAGCTTGCTCCCAGGAGATACGCTTGTCTATAGCAGCGGTTCTCAACCTTCCTAATGCTTCAACCCCTTAATACAGTTCCTCATGTTGTGGTGACCCCCAACCATAAAATTATTTTCGTTGCTACTCTATAACTGTAATTTTGCTACTGTTATGAATCGTAATGTAAATATCTTTTTGTTTTCCGATGGTCTTAGGCGACCCCTGTGAAAGGGTCGTTTGACCCCCAAAGGGGTCGTGACCCACAGGTTGAGAACCACTGATCTATAGTGACCACCACACTTGGCTGTGATCAAACCTTGTTTCCAGACAACACTCAGTATGTTGTCGGAGGAGGGTCATGAGCCAGGATTCTGGGGTCACAGGGTCCTCCCTTTCCCTGACCAGCTATGGGGCAAACAACAAATGGGGGGGAGGGAATGGAATTCCGCTGCTCGCTCACTGGATGACCTTGGGCAGCCCTCTGTACCTCAGTTTACTCAGCTGTAATAGTCCCACTTCTCATGGGCTGGGAAGATTTTATGAAGTAATAAAGAATTAGCCTTGGCCGTGGGATGCAGTTATTACTGTTGTTGCTTTGCTGTTGAGACCCACAGCCAGTGCCTCTTTCCTGCCCCTCCAGGTCTCCCACAGGTTCCTGCAGAGTCATCCTTAGCACCTCCAGGGTCCACAGCAGCCTCTTTGGCACAGCCTAAGAAGGACACAGGCCAGGTGCCCACCCTTGATGCCATCAACAGGGAGCCCACCAGGCAAGCAGCCTCACGTGAGTCAGAGGAGGCCAAAGGCGCAGGTAAGTGGGGGTGGCCGCTAAGAGGGACGAGGCACAGGAGGCCTGGGCATGGCATCTGACTTTGGAAGACCCTTGTGACACCACTCCTCCCCTAGGCGGGCTCCAGGCAAGCATACGGTCCATCATGAAGCGGAAAGAGGGGCCTGCAGACTCCGAGGCCCACCGGAGGAGCCTCCAGTTCGTGGGGGTCAATGGCGGGTGAGAGGAGCCCCTATCTGACTCTCTGCACTTTCCTCGGCTTCCATCCCCATTCCTTGGTTAATTCGTGCCCAAGAACGTACCAAGGACCAGGTCTAAGCCCCTCACTTTGAGCACAGTAAACAGATGAGGAAACTGAGGCACGATGAAGTCAAGGGCCTTGTTGGAGCTCCCACGGTAACCAGGAGACTGCCCTAGTGGTGTGGTTCCAGAGCCTGTGCTGTAACCACTGTACTGCACTGCCCCGTGGAAGGCGTTAGGTTCGGCTCCCTGGCCTGATGCAGCTCCCATGCCAGTGGGGCCTCACGCCCTGATGGGCGGTTCCAGCAGTGTGGTTAGCAATGGGGATGCTCGGCAGTGTGGGATCTTGGAGAGGCGTGGATGCCCCCAGGGAAGTCACTGAAGGAGGGGACACATGCCGCAGCACAGCAGGAGCTAGCAGTGAAGAGAAGGGACTGAGGGCTCTCCTGGTAGAGGGCACAGCCTGGATAAAGGCTCAGAAGTGAGAGGAAGCAGAGTGACCTGACAAGTAGGAGGCATGGGGAGCAATAGACAGGGACAGTTTGGGGCCTCAAATGCCAGGAAGCTTAGACTTTGTCCAGAGGAAGCAAGAAGCTTGAGGGTCCCATTTGCAGTGGGGTGAGGATCTGACAGTAACACCTGTGTAAGGACCAAAGCATGTGATAGGTACCAAATGGTCGAAGGGAAAAGCAGTGTCTCTCCCTTGCCCCCACAGCATGATCTCAATCACAGCTAATATTTATTGAGCACTGTGTGCCAGGTGCTATAAGCCACATTCCTGTAGCCCTGTGAGGTCCATACTACCATTATCCTCATTTAACAGATGGAGAAACAGGTCCAGTAGTCAGCCTCATGCCCCTCTCCCACCACGTCCTGTCCCATCTGCAGCATCTTCCCTACCCTGCCCATTCCTCCTCCCCAGATACGAGTCCTCATCTGAGGACTCCAGCACAGCGGAGAACTTCTCGGACAATGAGAGCACAGAGAACGAGGCCCCCGAACCTGGGGAGAGGGTACCGAGTGTGGCTGAAGCCCCCCAGCTCAGGCCCACAGGGACGGCAGTGGCCAGAACCAGCCGGGAGGAGTGCCAGCTATCTCGGGAGTCTCAGTATGTGCCCACAGCTGAGGAGGCATCACAATCAAGTGCGGAGAAGGAGATCCGGTCAGTTTTCTAGGTGGGAGGGATTCAGGTAGGGCCCAGGGGTGTGTGGGGGGCACCTCAGATCCCACCATTCAAGCCTTTTGAAGGAACATCCAATCAGTCATGCACACCTTAGTTTGAACTAGCAAACAAGTACTTTCTCCTTCTAGGCATCTTGAAAGTCTGGAGGCTTTGATGAAGGGCCTTAAGGGGGCAATTTGGGCTGTTGGGTTAGGATTTAGGGGGCAGGCAAAGTTTGTCCAGCTACCCGCCTTCCCTGGTACATTTTTGTCCCACTGGTCAATCCTGTTTATCTCTTTTTTTTCCCGATAAAAAATGTGCCCTTGGGAAAAGATTTTCCATTGCCACTGGCCACTTGGAGTAAACTGTAGCCTGTGTGTCCACTTTCTCTTAGGGTCTGTTTTTTTCTCATGTCTGCCCCTTGGGGTATAGTTTTATTATAAAATGTGTTTTTGGTGAAGGGGACATCTAAGGTTCCACCACTCAGGTAAGCCCTGGCAGGGTTGGGTGAGTGCCATGGTAGAGAGCGTTGAGGCCCTCTCTGAGCACCTCAGCCAGATGTGAGAAATAGGGGAAACCCAAGAGGCTGAGGTGGGTGCTCCCAAGATAAACCCTTTCACTTCTCCCTGGCAGGATGGAGCTAAGCCCCGACCTCATCTCAGCCTGCTTGGCCCTGGAAAAGTACCTGGACAACCCCATCGCCCTCACTGAGCGCGAGCTGGTACAGTGGGGCCCTATGCCTGGGGGGAGCTCCTGCCCCATCACCCATACCCTGGCTTCTCCTTGTTTGCAGTGTTCCCTGTGCCTGCCTCGGGGGGACCCCGGGAGCTTGGGATGTATGCATGCTTGAGTCATGGGAGGGACCAGGGAGGTGGGGTGGGGCCCAAGGATGATCTCCCGCCAGTAAACCTGGCCTTGGTTTCTAGTCCTTTGGGGGCTTCCGGGAAGAGGCTGTCATATTTCCCTCTACTGGTATCTACACTTGCCTTCAAAGGTCATATCCGGGATAGAGACATGCACATCTTCCTCTGGGGGGCAGATCTAGGATTGCAGTGTCTACACTTCCCTCTAGAGTCCTTGTCCAGGATGGGGATATGACACTTTACTCCAGGGGCCCACCCATCTGGGTTGGGTGCCCACACTCCCCCCTTCAAAGCCGTGGGGCATCCTCACCACCTGAAGCTTTGCCCTGAAGAGGGTGTGCTGCCACCCGCCCTCATGCCCCTCTCCCCTCGACACCTGCATCCAGAAAGTGGCCTATACCACGGTGCTGCAGGAGTGGCTGCGCCTGGCCTGTCGCAGTGACGCCCACCCTGAGCTTGTGCGGCGCCACCTGGTCACATTCCGGGCTATGTCAGCGCGGCTGCTGGACTATGTAGTCAACATCGCCGACAGCAATGGCAACACGGCGCTGCACTACTCTGTATCCCACGCCAACTTCCCTGTGGTGCGGCAGCTGCTGGACAGTGGTGAGCTCCACCAGGCAGGATGAGGGGGTCCTGGGGGAGCGGGCCAGCTGCCTCCCCTGGTTTAATGGTCTAATGGGGAAGACACTGCCCTCCTAGTCTGATGGGGAAAACTCCACCCTCACCGTCTGATAGGGGAGACGCTACCCTCGGTCAGATGGAGGAAATGCTGCCTTCCCAGTCTGATGGAGGGAGACACTGCCCTCCCATTCTGTTGAAGGAGACTCTCCTGCCAGCCTGGTGGGGTGACACAGGCTCTACCTGTAGCCCCAGTATTCTGGAAAGGGCAGCCATGGTCTTATGGAAAGCACGAGGCCTTTGCATCATCTGCAAAGACCCCTGTATAATGGAGGCCACACCTCTGGAACCCTAGTGTGAGGGACGTGGCCTCCAGTCTGGGGCTTGGAGACATGTGGTCCTCAATTCAGCAAGAAAATCCTGGCCCTTCCCTAGTCTGACTGGGAAAACACAGCCTCCCAACCTGATGGAGGCGGCGTAGGCCAGTCTCAAGGAGACTGGCTATTCCAGGTTAATGGAGACATAGCTCCTACTCTCAGCCCTAAATGTGGGTGTCAATGTCCGTGGGCCCCAGTCTGATGGAGGAGGCACAATCTCCACTTTTAGAAGCCACTCAGCTAACTAGGTGACATGATGGAGACAGAAACCCTGGGGCAAAATGGGGTTCTCAGTCTGAGGAAAGGGAGGAATTCGGCCTAGACTGATGGAGGAGACACAATGCCCAGTGCTCATTGTGGTAGAGTGAAACAAGGTTCCCAGTCTGATGACAGAGATGTGGGCTGTCCTCGGGGACCCTCCCCAACCTTTAGGCAGGCCTAACCAGCTTCAGCTGGTCGGAGGGCTCATATCTGTCCCCTCCCTCCCCCCAGGTGTCTGCCAGGTGGACAAGCAGAACCGTGCTGGCTACAGTCCCATCATGCTTACTGCCCTGGCCACCCTGAAGACCCAGGATGACATAGAGACTGTCCTGCAGCTCTTTCAGCTCGGAGACGTCAACGCCAAAGCCAGCCAGGTACGGGCCCTGGGCGATGCAGACCTGGGCAGCCCTTCCCAGGTACTAAGTCCTGGCTGTGTGCCAAGTGGAGACATGATCTCATTCCATGCCCAGGGGAGAGTCCCCACCCCACAGATGAGGAAACTGAGGCTCAGAGAAGCAGAGTCATTTCCTCAAGTTCAAACTAAAGGAGGGAGGATTTGAACCGGGGGGGTTGGGGAAGGCGGTCTAGCTCCAGAGCCCTTCTTATGACCTGCCTGCCAGGCTGCCTCAGGTGCAGGACCTTCTGGTGGAAACAGGGTGGGTTGGGGGTGGGGGAAGACATGGGGTTCCTCAAGCCTTTCTTTACCCGACATCGTCCCACATCCTGCTTGGTAATTCATTGGACAGCAACTGGATGCGGGGGACTCAAACGGTGGACAAGCAGGCATGGTCCTCACACTCTTAAAGCTCACTAGCCAGCCGGCAGTTCCTGGAGCCACAAGCTTTGCAGGCAGCACTGAGGCTTGGAGTGGGTTTGGACTCAGAGACTGCGGGGAATTCACTAGTTCAATCAGGGCAGTGGCGTGGCCTGCTTTCTGGTTTGAAATCTCCCTTTGGCTGCATGTTGGGGAACAGAAGCTGGGAGTCTGGTGTTGACAGGGGTGTGGACAGGTGTCCAGGCAGAAGAGCAGGGCAGGCAGGATTTAGTGGGGACAGTGAAAAAGGGAGGGACGTGCAGTGGCTTAAATGCAGTGAAGGAGAGAAGTTGTGATGGTGCATAACAGGAGTAGACCCTGGTTGCTGCTTTTATTGATTTCATTATTTTAATTAAAATTTTTTTAGTGGTTTACTTTGAGGTGAAATTCACATAGGATTAACCATTTTAAAGTGTACAGTTCAGAGGCATTTAGTACGTTCACAATGTTGTGTAATCATTACCTCTGTCTACTTCCAGAACATCCCGATCACCCCTAAAAGAGACCCTGCACCCATTAGGGGTCACTCCCCATCTCCCTCCCCCAGCCCCTGGCAGCCACCAGTCTGCTTTCTGTCTTTATGGATTTATCTATTGTGGGGATTTCATATAAATGGAGTCACGTAGTATGTGTTCTTTAGCGTCTGGCTTCTCTCACTGAGCACAGTGTTTTCAAGGTTCATCCATGCTGTAACATGCATTAGTACTTCATTTATTTTTGAGGCTGAATAATATTCTGTAGCATGGGTTTACCACAATTTGTTTATCTGTTCATCCACTGATGAACCTCAGTAATTTTTATCAAGGTTCAACTTACATACAGAAAAGTGTACAAATCTTAGCTCGATAAATTTTTACATATGTTTACACCTGTGAGTTAGGCACCTGCTTTAGGTGGGTGTGGCAGTGGCGAGGCAAGTGTCACCTCCCTGAAAAGGAGACATTTAAGCTGAGACCTGGGGGGTGAAAAAGGAATAGCAGGAAGAGGAGGGACCAGGAAGTGCCAAGGCCGGTCGGTGGGAAGTCGGGTTGTTTGAGATACAGAAGGAGGCCAGTGATTGGGGGTGCCATTAGCCTCAGATTACTTGGGAACCATTGGAGGTTCTGGAGCAGGGGTTACATGCCTTGGGACCTGCATGGTCCATAAGCTTGTTCTGTGCCCTGCCTAGGCAGGGCAGACAGCCCTGATGCTGGCAGTCAGCCACGGGCGGGTGGACGTGGTCAGAGCTCTGCTGGCCTGTGAGGCAGACGTCAACGTACAAGATGATGACGGCTCCACGGCCCTCATGTGCGCCTGTGAGCACGGCCACAAGGAGATCACGGGGCTGCTGCTGGCCGTGCCCAGCTGTGACATCTCACTCACTGACCGCGTGAGTCCCCACTCAGGTGCTCCTCGGGGAGGTTGGGAGCACAAGTGCTGAGTGTCACTGTAGCAACGGATGCTTTACAGGACGGGAGCACAGCTTTGATGGTGGCCTTGGATGCGGGGCAGAGTGAAATTGCGTCCATGCTGTACTCGCACATGAACATCAAGTGCTCGGTGAGTCTCCACCCTGGCAGAGCAGGGAGTGGGGGGTTCTGGGAGGGAACAGATGTTTATGAAGAGATGATGGTGTATGGGACCTGAGCCAGGGACTTAATAGTCATCTGCTTTTTTAATCTGCATGGTGCCCCATGAAGAAATGAGTCATGGGGAGCTGAGACTGTATGACATGGTTGGCATGACAGTATTTGAACCCAGATTTGTCTGGTTCCAGATGCATGCTCTTAATCATCATTTACTCATTTGAGAAATACTTACAGAGCACCCACTGTGTCAGACCCTGGCAGTCACAGCACTGAACAAAACACAAAAGTTTCTGCCCTCAGAGCGGACATTCTAATAAGAGACACAATAAGCAAATTAGTATATCATAGCCAGGGCTTGGTAAGTGCTGGGAAGAAATATAAAACAGGGTAAGAGGGATGGTGAGCGGCAGAGGAACCATTTTAGACCTTGATAAAGTGGTGACATTTGAGCCAACACTTAAGGAAGTGAGGGAGCAAGTTGTGTGGGTCTCTAGGCAGAAGGAACAGCCAGTGCAAAGGCCCTGGGGCAGGAGCATGCCTGGTGTGTTTGAGGGCCATCAAGGAGCCCAGTGGGAGGAGATGAGGGCAGAGAGGCGATGCCACAGATCATGCAGGGCCTTGTGGGCCAGTGAGGACTTTGACTTTTACTCGAAGCATGTCAGTATATTAAAGGCCTTGAGATGTATCCCTGTAAAGAAACCTAACTGTGTTTAACCCAGCATTTCCCTTATTTGGCCACAGATACCTGAGTTTAAAAAAAAAAAATCTTGCCTGCTAATAAAACACTTTTCCAGAAGCATAACAGGAGGATAATATTGAAACTTGCTGTATCCTAAATGCCTGATAGAGGAGAAAGCCCTTCCAGTCTGATGGACTGTATGCTAAGTTCCTACTAGGCATGATTTCTTTTTTTTTTTTAAGATTTTATTGGGGAATTGGGGGAGGGAACAGCACTGGGGAATCAGGGGAAGGGGAACAGACAAGTTGCTGTCCTTTCGTTCTTCATTCTAGTTGTGGAGGACGTTGCTTCACTGGCCCATGTTGGTATTATCATTGCGCTCTTTCCGGGTGAGGCAGATCAGTTGCCGGCTTCTGGACGGCCGCTCACGGAGGCTCTTGGCAATTCACACCAGCTGCCGGCCACTCACGCTGGCTGCTGGCCACACAGGGTAGCTTATGGCAGCCCACTGCACCAGGGGCTGCAGCCTACGCCGTCCCCGGTGACTCACGGCTGCTCAGCTCCAGGTTGAGCTGTTGTTCACCATCTTAGCTGTAGAGGGTGCAGTGTCACTGGCCCATGTGGGCTCCGAACTGGGGCCCTGCTGCTCAGAGCTGGTGTCCCAAGCCA
>NW_017731648.1:1174720-1180860 GCF_001890085.2 Hipposideros armiger | reverse complement strand
ACTGGCCCTCATGTGGGATCCGAACCCGGGCCCTGCTGCTCAGAGCTGGCGTCCCAAGCCAGCTCTTAACCAACATGCCACTCGGCCAGCCTCTGTTTTATTTTTTGAGGTATAATAAACATATACATTTTGTGCACAAGTGTACAAAAGTGTACAGTTCCATGGCTTTTTGAAAACAGTCACCAGCACCAGGACAGGAAGTAGAGCGTCCTGGGCCGGTCCCCAGTCCCCGGCCATTCTCCCCTCACTCCCTCCAAAGGTGACTGATGATGATGATTGCTCTCCTAGCTTCTCACTTCCACGGTTTTACCTCTGGACTGTTCAACCAGGAGCTAATGGGTCGCTTTCAGAGGTGTTAGGAAATCCCAGGAATTTTATGCAAAGTTGTATATTTCTGAGCAGAAGTCCACAGTACGTGTCAATTTTTTAGAGGGGTTTGTGAGCCAAGAAGGGGCCTTTTGGAAATTTTTAAAAATTGTTTTTCACAAGTAATTGCCTGGGGCCATTTTGTCATTTTTGTTCATTTTATTCAGCTAATGCTTAAGAACCCATTTCCCATCACCATCAAATCTTGCTTTGATTTTTTTAAGATTTTTTTTTTTTATTGGGGAATTGGGGAAGGGGAACAGCCAAGTTGTTGTCCTTCAATCTTAGTTGTGGAGGGCACAGCTAGCTCAGCTCCAAGTCCAGTTGCCATCTGGCCGCCCAGCCGCAGCTCGCAGCTGATCAGCTCAAGGTGCCATGTTCAATCTTAATTGCGGGTGGGCGTAGCCCACCATCCCATGTGGGAGTCAATCCAGCAACCTTGTTAGGAGCACATGCTCTCACCAGCTGAGCCATCCTGCCACCTGTTGTCAGCTCAGCTTGGGCACAGCTCACTGGCCCATGCAGGAATCGAACCGGCGACCTGTTGCTCAGAGCTCGCGCTTTTAACCAACTGAGCTACTCGGCCGGCCCCTGCTTTGATTTTTTTTAATACATGTATTTTTAATTGTGGTAAAGTATACATAACATCAATCTAAACCAATTTTAAGTGTCCAGTTTGGTGGCATTAGGTACATTCCGTTGTTGCCACCATCCCCAACACCCATCTCCAGAACTTTCTCATCTTCCCAAACTGAAACTCTGTCCCCATTAAACACTCGCTCCCCATCCCCCTCCCCAGCACCTGCACCCACCATTCTACATTCTGTATCTAGGATTTGCCTACTCTAAGGACCTCAAATAAGTGAATCATACAGTATTTTCCTTTTGTGTCTGGCTTATTTCAGTCAGCATAACGTCTTCAAGGCTTATCCATATTGTAGCATGTGTCAGAATGTCGTTCCTTTTTAAAACTGAGTGATATTCCATTGTGTGTATATACCACATTTTGTTTAGCCAGTCATCTAACAATGGACAACGAGGTTGCTTCTACCTTTTGGCTACTGTCAATAATGCTGGGTGTACGAATCTCTCTTCAAGTTCCAGCTTTCCATTTTGGGGGTATATATGTATAAGTGAAATTGCTGGGTCTTATGGTAATTCTCTTTAATTTTTGAGGAACCGCTATATTGTTTCCCATAGTGGCTGCATCATTTTATAGTCTCACCAACAGTGCACAAGGGTTCCAGTTACTCTAAGTCCTTGCCAACACTTGTTACTATTTTTTGTTTTGTTTTATTTTTTTATAGTAGCTATCCTACTAGCTGTGAGGTGGTTCTAGCTTTGCTTTTTGGAAGGGAGGTGAGTGACCTTTTTTGATTTGGAGCAATTATATGTCAGTGTATGGTTGTGCAATCTTGAACGGTTTGTCTCTTGAACATCCTGCCCCAGCTGATAAGAGAACTATCATTAGCCATTTGGCTTAGAAAGGTTAAGGACTTGCCAAGGTCACAGGTAAACTGCAGAGCCATAAACTGAACACAAAGTCTTATCTCCTCTTTATTTCACTCAGCATTGTTAGGTAATCTTACTGCCTTTAGTCACAGAAGGTGAGCCCCTGCCACCAAAGGTCACACAGCTGATGTCAGCATCCATTGCTCAGTCATCAGGTGGGTGAGCAACACTCTCTTTGAGCGCTGACTCTGGGTACCTGGCTCTATGCCCTGACACTGAAATTTCTGTAGGAAAGCACTCAGGTGTCATGACTTCCACATCTGCTAGCCGGTCCATGAGACAAAGGCTGGGGAGCTTTTTAAAAAGATTTTATTGGGGANTTGAACCTTCCACAATAACCCGATTACTTGCATAAGTACTATGATTATTTCCATTTTTCAGGTGGGGAAGATGAGGCTTATAGTGGTTAGATCCCTAGTTCAAGGTCTCACAGCCAGTAAAGGGCAGAGACCCTGGGGTCAGTCTGACTTCAGACCTTGGGCAGGAGCCTCACTGTCCCCTTCTCCTCACCCCCACCTTGCACTTGCCCCAGCCTCCCTGAGGCACACCTGGGGCCAGGTTCAAGGGTGACACGGTTGGTGTCAACCACAACAATTTCCCAAATGGTCTAAGAGAGGAAAGGTTGCGGAGACTTATGCCATTCATCTGCACCTGGCTCCGAGGTTCTTCCAAGGCTCCGAGGTTTTCTGGCTTCACTCCCCAGGGTATCAGGACACTTGGACCTCAGTCGTGGTCCTCGGGATCACCTGGGGATCAGTTTGGGGCCTTGGTTTCCTCAACTGGAAGATGGGGGTGGTGGAGCCGGGTGATGCCTGATCTGTGGTCCCAGGGACTCCTGAGGGAGGAACCCCAATCCTCTATGATTGTCCACCTGGACCCTGCTATTGCCTCTGCCCTGGCCCTCCTGCTCCCACCCTCACTGGCCCCTCCAGTCTGTTCTGTCCACAGCAGCCAGAGGTCATTGTGAACACCTGAGTCAGGGCATATCTCTCCTCTGTTCACAGCCCTCCATGGGTCCCATCCCACTTGCAGAAAAAGCCGGTCATCCTGCACAACTGCCCTCACCTCCCCCCACTCTTTTTCCTCTCCCCCTCCCTCACTAAGCTCCAACCATACCAGTTTTACCACTGCTCCTGCCTCAGGGCCTTTGCACTGGCTGTTTCCTCTGCCTGGATTGCCCTCCGTATCCCCTTGGCTGGCCTCTCAGCCTCATTCAGCTCAGATGTCCCCCTCCTTGACCACCCACTATCCACTTTCATTCCCTTCCATCCCTTATCCCTGATGAAAATCCTCTACTGCATTCAATTATTTACTTCTTTGGAGGCATCTCCCTGACAACGTTGCCTCCTTGAGGCCAAGGGATCACGGCCTCGTGTTCACTCATCACAGCCACAGGGCCAGCCAACAAAGCTGGAGCCTCATAAGCAAGGATGCCAAACAAGGAATTCTGCTTCTCGTTTCAGTTTGCCCCGATGTCAGATGACGAAAGTCCTGCTTCATCCTCCGCAGAAGAGTAGCGGTGAGAGGGGACCAGAGGCTCCTCCCGTCGGGGGCCGGCTGGCCCCAGACTAAGCCGCTCCCCCTCCCTTGTCCCTTGTGCCTCATCTCCTCCCTGGCCAGCCCCCTCTCATACCCACCAAGGTCCAAGTCTCAAAGGCAAGTGGGTTTTTCTTGTGCTTCCCAGGAGGAGCCCCCAACAGTGACTGCAGCTTAAAGCGGGGTTTTCCTGGTACCCCAGTTCAAAGCAGCCACAGTGCAGACCGAAGCTACATTCTCGTATAAATTGGCACCAGTGGCTGACACTGGGATTTGGGTTTATGAAGAACCCTGAGAACAATCAGCTGGCAATGATGGATGGAGGAGGGTGAAAGGAAAAAAATACTGTGTTTTTCAATCGTTGTCGGGGTTGGGGAGACATATTAACTTGTTGCCAAATTTGAAAGTCACTGGAATTGCATATTTTCATTTTAATCCTGAATGTTATTGTGCACGGGTGGCATCTGAAGTGGCTTAACACTCCCCATGCCCCCCGCATTTAATTGTCTGGTGTATAATAGCATTTTGTCCACTCCCCCCCAGACAGCTTTCTTGGGGGGATTTTCTTCTGGTCTCTTCACAAAATGGATTCTGTCCTTGTCACCTGGGGAAGGAAATTCAGTCCTTTCTTCTGCTTTCTCGCTGCCACTGCCAGTGTCGCCCCCATTCAGTTGGCGGGGGGCTCAGGACCCAGCAGCTGAGATAAGTGGAAGTTCATATCGAGAAGTTACCCCGCAATCTGACCCCTCCCCACATGGAGGCCCCGGCAAATATTTTCTTAGAAAATCCCTCAGACCTGAAGACGCAGGAAATGAACCTAATTCCCAGTGTGGCTGCTGAGTACCTGGGCTTAGAACCTTGGTTACAGGCCGGCCTCCTCCTCCCTAGACTCCGGATTTTCTCTCCTCAGAGGAAAGAAAACAGGGCATGTGCTTGTTGGCAGAGCATAGGGCAGGCTCCAGAAACCCCATGTGTGCACGATTAAAAGTTGGCTGCCCCCGGAGGGCTCCCAGCACAAACTTAAAGAGACAGGGCTTTGCCGAAAACCAAACAAGGGCCAGCTGGGTTTTTTAACAACCTACAGGCTTTCCGGAGCTGCCTGGAACGCAGCCTGCTGGAAATGGGGCTCGCCAGCCAGACACATGCAGTTTCCTTTATGGCCTGTTTTGTCCCCAGAATCTCAATATGGTTTTCTTTCCTGTTCCTACCTTTTGTGAACCAAAGAAAGAAAAGGGACATGTTCCGAGCCTTGAAAAGTGCCTTGTGACGGGAATAAGACCCTTAGCTAATAGGTGTCCTGTCCAGTTCTCAGCTCAGCCACCAGGGTTGGAGCCAGACAACAGGAGGACAGATCAGGCCTTGAGTGCTCATCCATTCAGTCAATAAAGTGAAATGCTGGCTTCTCTCCTAGAGAAGTGAGTTTCTTGGCTTGATGGAGTCTGGCTTGCTTTGATTTTGATTGAAGGGATCAAAATCTTCTAGATTTTGTACCTAAGACAAAAGAGTTTGGATGGTCAAAGGAGGGAGGCACCCCAGATTGTGTGTGAAGTGTGTGTGTGTGTGTGTGTGTGTGTGGGTGGGTGGGTGTGGGTGTGTGTGTGGAAGACAAAACAAATCCCAAGCTGCTTGAGGCTGACCGCTGGTATCTGTTGGAAGACTATACGCAGCTTTGAGAAGCAGTACAGAGTTGTGTGCCTGTGTCCTGGCCTGGAGCCAATGGGTGTGTTTATTTTAAGCTTCTAGAAGCAGCTTATTGACCCCCCACACACATACACCCAGATAAATCCATATTTGTCCCTTTATTCCTATTACCCCCGGTACCCATCGTAGGCTACAGGGGGTCCTGCCTCTGTCCCCACTCTCTTCTCACATGTATTCATGACCTTTAACTTCACTATGCAACCACGGTACGTCCATAAAGACAGTATTACACTTAAATGAAGTATTCCTTTTTGTAATCGTTTTTTAGAAAGTAAAGGAATTTAATAAAGCTACCTTATGATAATGTTGACATGTCTGTCTGATCTTTGTCTCATTGTAATCCTCTTTAAGATTTAAAATAGGTCTTTTTTAGAATTCACTTATTTTGAACAATGTTCAAAGCTACAGAAAAGTGTCAAGAATATTACAATCAACTCCCTTACCAGCACTGTCCCATACTGTAGCCACTAGCCACATGTGACTATTTCCATTTAAATGTAAATTATAATTAACTTGGCAGGTGGCTATTGTATTGGGCTTCAGAGATAGAGAATATTGCCATCCTGTTAGAAAGTTCTAACAAACGACCGCAGTGAACACCTCAGACAAAGTCTTTACTGATTGTTTTTTCCCTCCTGATAGAATAATTCATAGCGATTGTAAAAAGCAAATTTCAAACAATACAGAAATGTTTGGCATAGTGGAGGGTGCCATGGTCCCACTAGGTAGAAATGCCCATCATAGTCAACATTTTTTTAGTATCCCCTGCCCAACCTTTTTCTAATAGGGTGGATCTTAAAATACTTTGTTTTGCTGTTTTATTTTTTAAAAAAGATTTTTATTGGGGAATTGGGGGATGGGAACAGTGCTGGGGAATTGGGGGAAGAGGAACAGACAAGTTGCTGTCATTTTGTTCCTCAGTCCAGCTGTGGAGGATGTTGCTTCACTGGCCCAAGTTGGCACCATCATTGCGCTCTTCCCAGACGAGGCAGATCAGTCGCCGGCTTCTGGACGGCCGCTCACTG
>NW_017731648.1:1152822-1169635 GCF_001890085.2 Hipposideros armiger | reverse complement strand
GAGAGAGAGAGAGAGAGAGAGAGAGAGAGAGAGAATCAGGCAAAAGATGTATCCTAGTTTCTGACCTAGTTGGACGTCACAGAGTGTCCTTTCTGCCACATTCTTTTGTTGCACAAAGTCCTGCTGAAGTTCAAGAGGAAAGGAATTAGAGTCTACCTTTTGACAGCGAGTAGTAAGGTTGGAACTACAGTAGCCATTTTTTTCAAAAATACAACCTGCCACACCCAGTACACAAATGCAGAATTTCGAGTGTCCCCAAACAATACAGGTACTTAACTTTCCATACACAGTGCACTGAATTTTTCCATTGTATTTGGTAGAAAATGCTGGTGATGACCCACTGCATTGATTTCTTCACTGCAGTTTGAGGAACATATCACAAAAGCATGCAGGTTGTCTTTCCTCTGCTATAGTCCCGCACATAGCATATGTTCTTAGGCACCTCACTGGCTGGCTTTTTATATGTTTTAATTAACATCTATGAGGTGTGATAAAAAAATACAGTGAATGTTTAAATTTTAAAAGTTTTATTAAAGACACATTGCCACTAATCCCTCTCAGAATACTCCCCCTCACTTCAAACACACCTATCCCATTGTTCTTGCCACTTTCTGAAGCCATTCTGGAAGTCCTCTTTTGTGAGTGTGTTTAGTTGCACCGTCATGGCTGCCTTGATGTCCTGAATTGATTCAAAACATTGACCTTTCATGGTCGTTTTGACTTTGGGGAAGAGCCAGAAGTCGCCCGGTGCCAGATCTAGTGAATAAGGCAGATGAGGACACACCTTAATGTTTTTATTTGACAGAAATTATCATATAGCAGAAGCAATGTGTGACATGGAGCTTTTCCGTTGTGATCACAAAATACGGTGAATGCTGCTGTGGAGCACCGCCCAACAGAAAGTCAGGGATCTTCAATACGGGAAGCGGCACTGAACTTTAGTAACTGTGTGACAAGTTTTCGGTACAGGCAGTGGGGTGTGAGCTAAGGTTGACAGAAGGTGTGTTTTAAAGTGTGCTATAAATCATCCTCCATCATGACAATGCTCCGTGTCACACATCACTTCTGGTATACGACAATTTCTGTCAAATAAAAATATTACGGTGTGTCCTCATCCAACGTATTCATCGGATCCCGCACCCTGCGACTTCTGGCTCTTCTCCAAGGTCAAAATGATTCAGGACATTGAGGCAGCCACGACAGCGCAACTAAAGACACTCACGAAAGAGGACTACCAGAACTACTTCCGAAAGTGGCAAGAACAGTGGGATAAGTGTGTTCCAAGCAAGGGGGAGTATTTGGGGTGGGGGGTAGAGGGGGTTAATGGCAATGTGTCTTTTACTGGAATAAAATTTGTAAACATTCACCATATTGTTTGATCACATATAGCGCTTTCTGAGTAGCAGGCACCATCGTCATTTAATCCTCATGCCAGCTCTGAAGTAGGTACTAGGATGACCCTCATTTTACGGAGGAGGAAAGTGAGGCACAGAGGGATGACGTTATTTACCCAGGGTGATACAGCTAGTAAGTGGCAAAGCTGGGACTGGAATCCAATAAGTCTGGTTGCAGGCTCCATTTTGCAATGCAGCCTCCTATCAAATTTACTTATCTTTCTTGGGTCTCCCATGTTGCACGCGCCCAACCTAAGAAGCAACGCCAGTTTCAGGATATAGCAGCCGCTTTCCAGTCTGCGCAGACGCATGAGGCAGGACTCTCAGAGACACCTCCCCTGCGCCGATTGGCCATCGTTTATGACTGACAGAGGATCCAGCAGTAGGCCAAACCGGAAAAGGCAGTTCCTCATTTGCTGATGACTGACGGAGGATCAAGCAAATAGAAATGGACCTTTTCAGAAAGGGGACGAGCTTCTTGGGCAGTTAAATTTGCGCGGGCTTGGCTCTCGCGCAGTCATGGCGGCTTTCCGCGACATGGAGGAGTTATCCCAAGGGCTGCTGAGCCTGCTGGGTGCCAACCACGCTGAGGCGCAGCAGCGGCGGCTGCTGGGCCGCTACGGGCAGTTGATGGAGCGGCTGCTGGAGACTCAAGACGGAGCCGAGCAGCAGCTACGAGGTGAGGGCCGGGGCCAGGGCCGGGGCGCGGCCGGAGCTATAGTCCTTGTGATGGGAGAGGGCGGCCAGGTCGGCATCTCAAACCCCTCCCGGGTGCCTCCATCCCCTGCCCTATTTCCGGTGGGGCCAGTGGGCGGGCGCTGCTCACTCTGAGCCTCAGTTTCCCCACCCTTGAAATAGGCTTTGGGACAGCAGCCACCTCCAAGGGTTTAGTGGTGAATATAGGAGCAGGGGGACTCCGGGTTTAAATTAGGGCTCAGGAGTCAAAGCGCCGGGTTTGAAACCCAGCACCCCCACTTCCTGAGGTTGTTCAGATGTTTCACTGAGCACCTGCTGTGTTCCAGGCGAACAAAACAGATAAAATCCCTTAGGAGGCTGATATTCCAGTGGAGGGATCACAGAGAATAAACAACAAATTATGGATACATCAGGATATGATGGGCTAAGGAGAAAAACTAGGTGTAGGGAGGAGTGGTGATGTTGGGGGGCGGGGTCAGCGAAGGCCTTCTGAGATGATGTTTTAGCAGAAACCCCAAGGAGATGAGAGAGGGAGCCAGGTCTATGGTGAGGATTAAATAAATTGCTGTGGGTGAAGTGCCTCCTACTTTACATGGAGAAGAACACTGGAGAAATAGTACCATTGTTGTCAAATCTTAAGAGACCATCAAATGTAAGACTCAAAGGTAAGAAAAAAAAGCTCTGCTAATAAAAGTCTTAATATGCCACAGAGAAGGCTAGATCCAGCCTTTCCCACAGGTGAGGCCCAGATCCTCTGACCTAGATTTCAGCTGTAAACTCATGAGCCCAGTTGTCTCAGTCTAGTGGCTTCCCACTCAAGCCTCAGTTTCCTCATCTGTGAAATGGTACTGCTGATAGAACCCATTTTTGCTGCTATTTTCAGTGCCATTGTGGTTTTTTTTTAATACTACAACAATTTTGTGTGTGTGTTGTAAAATAGACATAAGATTTACCATTTTAAACTTTTTTTTTAATTGGGGAATTGGGGGGATGGGAACAGTGCTGGGGAATTGGGGGAAGGGGAACAGACAAGTTGCTGTCCTTTTGTTCTTCAGTCTAGTTGTGGAGGACGTTGCTCACTGGCCCAAGTTGGCACCATCATTGCTCTCTTCCCGGGCGAGGCAGATCAGTCGCTGGCTTCTGGACGGCCGCTCACGCTGGCTGCTGGCCGCTCACGCTGGCTGCTGGCTACACACGGTAGCCCATGGCAACCCACTGCCACAGGGGCTGCAGCCTACGCCGTCGCCGGCGACTCATGTCAACCCAGCTCCAGGTTGAGCTGTTGTTCAGCATCTTAGCTGTAGAGGGCAGTGTCACTGGCCCTCATATGTGGGATCCGAACCAGGGCCCTCTGGCGTCCCAAGCCAGCTCTTAACCATCGCGCCACTCGGCTGGCCCCATTTTAAACATTTTTAAGAGTACAGTTCAGTGGCATTAAGTACATTGTGCAACCATCACCACCATCTATCTTTTTCCTTTTCTCAAACTGAAACTTTGTGCACTAACTTCCCATCCCCTCTCCTTTCCACTTTCTTTCTCTGAATTTGACTCCTCTAGGGACCTCATCTAGGTGGAATCATGCAGTATTTGTCAATTGTGCCTGGCTTATTTCACTCAGCATAATTTCCTCAAGGTTCATCCATGTAGCATGGGTCAAAATTTCCTTTTTAAGGCTGAATAATATTCCATTGCATATATACGCCACATTTTGTTTATCCATTTATCTGTCAATGGACACTTGGGTTGCTTCCAACCCTTGGCTATTCTGAATAATGCTGCTATGAACATGGGAGTACAAATATCGCTTTAAGTCCCCTGCTTTCAATTCTTTTATGTATTTTTCAGGAATGGACTTGCAGGATCAAATGGTAATTTGAGTTTAATTTTTTGAGGAACTTCCATTTCGTTTTTCACAGTGATTTTTTTTTTTGTGCCAGGGGTTTTGTAATGCCTATTTACAGTTACATTTAATGAGGAGGTGCCGTTTGGGTTGAGACTTGAATGACCCGGGAGCTAGATGTGGGATGGCTCAGGGAAAGAGCATTCCAGGCAGACAGGACGAAAAGGCAGGGTCGTGAAGTGAGGGCGAGTTTAGAGACCCAAGGGAAAGAGGTGGAAGATGAGGGCAGCAGCATCCAGACCCCACCAGGCCTGAGAGCCTCCACGAGGAGTTTGGGTGTTCATCTAAGCAAGAGGGATGCCCTAGTCAGCGTCTTCCCCCTCTTTTCTCCTCCTCTTCCTCTCTCCTCTTTTGTCTTTCCTCCTATCCCCCCTCCATTAACTCCCTCTCTAGAGATGGTTGGGGAGAAGATCAGCATCACCCCGCCTGCCTGGGTGTTAGCACAACGGATGGATTTGGGGCTGGAGAGAGAAGAGTCAGTGTTCTAGGGAGCTGGGGCTTTGAGTCAGACAGATCTGGTTCAGATCCAGGTTTCAGAGTTGTATGCCTGTGGACAAGTCGCGGAACCTCTCTGGGCTTCTGTTCTTCACCTCTCAAATGGCGAGGGGAGTTAAGCCACCTCCTTCAGAGCGTTGTGAGAATGCACTGAGTAGGGCTTCCAGGACATCCTGCACACTTAGCATACACTCAGGAGGTGAGTGAAGGGGCAGGAAGGCTGCATAAGAAAGCCAGACTCTCAGCTCTCGGAACAGGAAATCAGCAGGCACCACCTCAAACAGAAAAGTCAAGAAAGAGCAGCATAAGCAAATTATTTAGAAATATGAAGGTCAGTGCCTGAGAAAGCAGTGCCTGCCTCAGAGGGGTGTCCCATGGGTTCGGGAGTGTCCCATGGAAGACAGGCAGGCGGAAGTCCAGGACTGTGAAAAACATGGCGTGTTTGCAGAATGAGATATCTTTGTGGCCAGAGTAGAAAGAAAAGCATGTGGCAGGGTTAAAAGTGGGGAGAAAGGAGGCTGGTAAGGATGGTAAAAATGCTCAAAGGGACCTGGACCTTATCCTGGAGACACTGGGGAGCCATGGGAGGTCTTAGAGCAGGGGAGTGACTTCACATTTGCCTCTAATGCAGCCACTCTGAAGGCAGAGGGCAGAAAGGATTGGCAGATTGGCAGCAAGAGAGACCAAGGCAGGACATGGTGGGGAGGCTGTCCCGGGTGGCCCTGGAGGGACAAAGGACCTGCACGAGGGAGGCAGGGGGACCTGCTAGGCCTGGATGGCCAATTTGACGCAGAAAGTGAGTCAGTCCCAGGCTTCTTGCTCAGGTGACAGGATCAATTGTGATATTATAAATTAAGACTAGGTGTGCAAAGAAGGACCGGAGTGTGTGTGCGTGTGGATTCTAATGTGTTTCGGTGAAATGGCAGCACTTAGGCAAGGTCCAGGTGGAACTGACTGATGGGTGTTTGGAAATAGGACGAGCAGGTTGGGGAGCTGCAGACAGGGAAGTGGGAACATTTGTTTTTGATGGGGGTGGTTGAGGCCACAGGCCGGAGAACTGCCCTCTGCTCCTCGGGCTCTCCTGGGGGAAGGGCAGAGCCTGGCCGGGGAGCCAGCGTTGAGGGGGGTCTGCCTTCTCCCACCCTGCAGAGATCCTTGAAATGGAGAAGACTGTAGCCCAGAACCTTCTTGACGCGAAGGAGCAGGCACACCAGGGGAGCACCAAGTTGCAGCAGATTGAAGCCGAGCTTCAGAAGGCCAGTGAGGAGGATGCTCAACTGAAATCCAGCCTCTTATATCCTTTCCTGGTGCCCAAAATGGTTTGGCCTCCGCCTCACCCGAGAGGCGCGAGTTCGTTTACGCTAGAAAATAAGCTTGGAGCCAGAGGCCCTGAGCCCCATGTGGCTGATGTCGGTACCTAGGCAGTTCTCCCTCCAAAGCCAGGGATCCTTAACTGACTGCTTTACTCAGCTCACCAGGGAGCTAGAGGACCTCAAGGAGATCGAGGCCAATGTCGAAAAACAGGAGAAGGAAGTTGACGAAGACGCAACGGTCACTATCCCTGCAGCCACGTAGGTCCCGTCCCACAAATGCCGGTGTGAGTGTGGCCTATGTCTTTGTGTGTTCAGTCCCATAGCTCTGTTGGGGCTGATGCTGGGGTAACTTTCTGTTTAACTTTCATTTTTTGTTTGTTTCTTGTGTAGGTATGTGGCTCAACTTTATCACCGAATTAGTAAAATCGAGTGGGATTATGAGTGTGAACTGGGAATGATCAAAGGCAGTATCCTTTGTGGAAAAAAGGGACCCTGTGCACTGGTGGTGGGGATGTAGGGATGTAAAAGGGTGCAGCCGCTGTGGGAAACAGGATGGTGGATCATCAAAATGAGACAGAATCACCATGAGATCCAGCAATTCCACTTCTGAGTGTAAACACAAAAGAACTGAAAACAGGGACTGGAACAGATACTTGCACACCCATGTTCAGAGCAGCATTGGTCACAGTAGCCACAAGATGGAAGCAACCCAAGTGGCCCATTGATAGATGAATGGCTAAACAAAATGGGATGTACACATACAATGGAATAGTATTCAGCCTTAAAAAGCAAGGAAATTCTAGGGCCGGCCGAGTGGCTCGGTTAAGAGCTCGCTCAAGAGTGCAAGCTCTGAGCAACAGCGGTTCAATGCCTGGCCCGAGCTGAGCAGCCGCTGAGCTGCCAACAGGTGGCAGGATGGCTCAGCTTAAAAAAAAAAACAAAAAACAAGGAGATTCTGATACATGCAGCAACATGGATGAATCTGGAGGACATTCTGAGAGAAATAAGTCAGTCACAAAAAGACAAATACTGTATGATTGCACTAACATAAGGTCCCTAGAGGAGTCAAATCCATAGAGACAGGAAGTAGAATGGTAGGTGCCTGGGGAGCAGGTGGGTAGGGAGTTAGTATTTAATGGGGACTGAGTATAGGTTTGGGAAGATGAAAAAGTTTTGAAGATGGGCGGTGGGGATGGTGGCACAACAATATGAATGCGCTTAATGCCATTGAACTGGACACTTAAAACTGGTTGAGATAGTAAATTTTATGTTATGTGTATTTTACCACAATTAAAAAAAAAAAGATAGAGCATTATCAGTTTTAACTTTTTCCTCACGAAAATTTGTTTTAGTCTCTAAGTTTTTTCGCCGTGAGGTTGTGGGAGGGCTGTGTGTGGCAGGTTTCCTTACATCCTTGCCCTCAGTTCATCACGGCCCCAGTGTGGCCCAGCCCATCCACCTGGACAGCACCCAGCTTTCCAAGAAATTCATCAGCGACTATCTTTGGAGTTTGGTGGACACGGAGTGGTAGCCAAGAGCCTCGTGTGTTGTGACTTGCACACAGTGGGAATCATTTGTGGTGGGTGGTTGGTGCCTTGATGGTGAGATAAGATTAAAATTAAATGTTCGTACATAAATGGGATTTTTACTGGATTTCAGCCTCAGATGGTGGACGGGCCTGGGCTAGGTCACCATAGAGAACTGACTTAACTGCCAGGCCTGTGACTTCACATCTGTGACAACGCTACAGATGGCACCATAGTATATGATGACAAATTCCAGGTCCTTATCATTTACTATTCAAGTTTGGCCCTTTTTTATTCATTCAGGGTATGTCTTTGAGTGCCACTGTGTGCCTGAACTGTGCTCAGTACCCAAGACACAGATGAAGGTGACAAGGACCCCTTTCACCCATGGAAGAGGCAAGCGTGAGCAGATGCCACCATTAATGCCTGGTTAAAACACATTTCCCAGCCTTCTTTGTAGCTAAGTTCAAGCCAATAAAATGTAAGTGGAAGTGTTGTATGAGACTTCCAGAAGGCTCTTTCAAAGGCCGGGGAGTATCCCCCTTCCCTTCCCGTCTATTTTCAGGAATTTGGGTGTAATGGCTGGACTCTGGCAGCCATACTGCCACATGTAAGGAAGTGTGCAGTCCTCGAGGGATGATAGGAAACTGGTTTCCTAATGATGGGAGAGCTGGTATCAGCTCTGGACTCCTTGTAGTGGAGGGGGATCCTAAACTATCTTGTGTATGCCAATGTTATCACAGTGTTTCTATCACAAACAGCCAAAATAAACCCCAACTGATTTAGCACACAACCTAGACCAGGGCTGGCCAATCGATGTGTTCATCTAACCCTTATCCTCAGTGATTTGGATACTACTATGAGTGGGAAGCTTGTGGCCTGCCTGCCTGAGGGGACAGAGGAAGTAGAGTCCCACTGGTACATTTAGCCCACTGGATACCACCTTGGCTGAAGCCAATGGATTAGCTAGTTACATGAACCTTTGGGTGTTGGGTTCCATGCATCTCTGTACAACTAAATTGTTTACAATAAGCATAATTAGTGTTTTAATCAGAGAGGGACAGTCTAGGCAGAAGGAACGATAAGTTCTAGCAGCATCTGAGCACATTCCAGTAGGCACTGAAAACATTCCATTTCAGTGACCCATGGAGGTGCTTGGCAAAGAAGCCTGCCTGTTGGGCTCCAGGGAGATGGACCCAAAAAAGAGGGCTCGATAGTCTGTCCCTGAAGCATAAAAAGCCCTAGTCCATTTGGCTTGAAAGATTCCCAGAAATACTTCAGGGGCCCCTCTTTAATGCCAGGGGCTTTACATATTCAAGTAAATGTTCACAGCCCTTCCAGGCTACTTTCATTTTCTAGGTTGGTAGAGTCTTATGGTGTGAACTGGGAGCAGAGCCTCCCATCCGTACCTTCGCACTTCGGCCTTCAAAGGGCAAAAGACTTGACCTAGACCAGGGTTTTCTCACCTCAGCCCTGGTGCCCTCTGGGCCGGTCATTCTCTAGTGGGGCAATCCTGGACACTGCAAGACATTTAGCAATATCCCTGGCCTCTGTTGCATTATAGCCAATCCGTTACCACCCCCCTACATTAGCCTCTGACCCATTAGTCGAGNGGGAAGGGGAACAGACAAGTTGCTGTCCTTTTGTTCTTCAGTCTAGTTGTGGAGGACGTCGCTTCACTGGCCCATGTTGGTATTACCACTGTGCTCTTCCTGGGCGAGGCAGTCGCTCGCCGGCCATTGGACAGTCGCTCGCAGCGGCTTACGGCAGCTCACGAAAGCGCACACCAGCTGCTGTCCAGCCCCATTGCAGCCTACACGATGCCACCGTTGCCTGCGACTCACGGCAGCCCAGCTCCAGGTCGAGCTGTTGTTCACCATCTTAGCTGTAGAGGGTGCAGCATCACTGGCCCTCATATATGGGATCCGAACAGGGGCCCTGCTGCTCAGAGCTGGCGTCCCAAGCCAACTCCTAACCAACGCACCACTCAGCTGGCCCCTGGAGAGCTTCTTAACCTGAAAATCTGGGGATGGCCTTCTGGGGTCCTAAACTCAAAAGCTACACAAAATCCCAAAATGAAGGGATATTGGGTGCATTTTTTCAAGGAAGAAGCTCTCGCATTGGTTTTGTCAGATTTCAAAGGGACTTGTGACCCAAGGAAGACTAAATATATTAGACCTAATTATGTCCCCAGCTACACGACCACTATAAAAATATAAAAACCTGAGCAGCCCCTGAGGTCTTGCCAAAAACTATCTCATGGAAATGAACTTTGAGGAGAAAGGTGGCCCCAGGCCTGGGGTTCAGGGCCTATCAGATTCCTGATGGCCAATTGAAATCACATTTCCTGACAGCTTTGTAGTAGCTTCTTACCTCCCTTCCTGCCTGTGCCTTCTCTGTTTTACTGGCTTCTTCTCTTCTCTACAATTTCTACAGTTGGAAGGTCTCAGAGCTTAAGCCTTGGACTTCCTTCTCTTCTTACCCTCCCCCAGGGTAATCTCATCTGGTCTTTGGACTCCAAGATTTTTTATCCCCAGCCCAAATGTCTCTGCAGACTCGTACTCGTATAGCCAACCAACCACCTTCTTGATAACTCCAAGTGGCCATCCCCCAGGCATTAGAAACTTCTCCAAACTGTTCATTTCATGCAACCCTTCACTCCAAGCCTGCTCATCCCCCTCTTGACCACTAGTACCACCACCATCCAGGTATTCGGTCAACACCCAGGAAGCGTCCTTTTTTTCTTCCTCACTCTGCACGTCCAGTCTGCCCACAAGTTCTCTCAGCTTCAGAAGATCTGGAGCTAGTCCACTGCATTCCTTGCCCCTATGTAACACCTTTCAATGCTTCCTGTTACACCAGAAACAGCTTCAAGGCTCCTGGCAACCATCTCCTTCACTCTACTCCAACCATGCCAACCTCCTCACTAGCCCTTAAATTTTTTCCCACTTCAACAGCCTTTGCACTTACTCTTTCTTCTGTCTGGCAATTTATATCCCAGCACCTCTTTATCACTCAGGGAGTCCAACCCTGACCACCTGACTTAAAGTCACTTTCCTTCCCTGACCCAACTCTAATGACTCTATCCTATGACCTTATTTTATTGCCTTCATAGCAGGTGTTTCTGTCTTCAAAGACCCTTTCACTTGTTTCCTTGATTATTATGAAGTCTTACCACTAGAGCAGTGACTTCCATTTATTTATTTATTTATTTTATTTATTTGTAAACTTTATTGGGGAACAATGTGTTTTTTCCAGGACCCATCAGCTCCAAGTCAAGTTGTTATCCTTCAATCTTAGTTGCCAGGGGGCACAGCCCACCATTTCATGAGGGAATTGAACTGGCAACCTTGTTGTTAAGAGCACATGCTCTAACCAACTGAGCCGGTCACCCTCAATTATTTATTTTTATGTGCCCTATGGTAAGATACAAATTTCACATGTGACCCAGCCATCCAGGTGTTACGGCTATGTGATAAATTACCCCCAGATTTACTGGCTTTAAACAATGGCACTGATCTTGCTCACAGATCTCCATTTTGAACAGGGCTTGGTGGAAACAGCTTATTTCTGCTCCTTTTGGTATCAGTTTGGATGGCTGAAAGGCTGGTGACTGGAATCATTTCAATACTCACTTACTTCCTTGTCTGGTGATTGGTGCCAGCTTTGGCTGGGAACTTATCTGGGACCATCAGGTTGGCTTGGCTTCCTCACAACATGGCAGCTGGGCTCAGAGAGAGAGAGAGAGAGAGAGAGAGAGAGANCACAGGATGTGTTGGAACACAAAGGGAATGCTAATGGAAAAGGTCTTAAGGCACACATAAGTCACGGGTTGCTGAGTCCCTTGGTCTCGCTCTTAATCTTACTTTTGTCTCTTGCTCTTATTCAATCTGCGTCGCCCCTTAAGAGAAACCTGTATGCCCTTGCCACGCTGGACGTGACAGGCCTCCACCCTCTAGATGCCAGGAGCACGCGCACGCCCCTCCCGCCCCCCATTGTGACATTCACAAGTGTCTCTGGCTATTGCTGGTGTCCCTAGGGCGTGCCACACACAGCTGCCCACCCACCTTGCAGCCTCATCCAGGAACCAACCAGGCATTGGTCCGTGGCCAGCTGAGTAGCAGCTGTCACCCTGGTGGCCATTCCTGCTAACAGCTGGCCTCCACCTGCTCATCTGTGTAGGTGAAGGTGCCAGGAGCACCCCCCCAGCCCTGGTAGGCCCTGAGGACTTGTTAGAATGGAGCCAGCCCCGCTGAGAATCTAGGGTGGGAGACCAGGCATATTTTCCCTATACCCAGACAGAGTGCCTGGGAGAGTGCAGGCGTGGGGTTGGGTTCCACTACAGAAGAGGCCTATCTGTGCCCCTGGCCCAGGGCCTAATCCCCTGTGGGCCTGCTCTCCCACCTGAAGCAATCACCTGGTTTTTTTTCTGGGAGCAGACCAAGGAGACATTGGCCTGCCTGGAGCTCAGTTTCCCCAAGAGGAAGGTCCCTTTAGGGAGGCTGCGTGAACCCAGGCTCAGAGGGGCTGTGTCCATCTGCCTTTGATCCTCTAGCCTCTGTCTCCCCAGGCAGCCCCAGGGACTGACCCAAAAGAGTGAGCAAGTAGGAGAGGAACGTGGCCTGGCAGGGCCCTGGCTGGTGGGTGGGTTCAGGGAGGTGCCTGAGCTCGCAGGGACCGCGAGAGGCCCTGGCCCTCGACATGCCTGGGCCCTGACTCACTGGTGCTGGCCTGACGCCTGGGACAGCCAGCGGGATAGCCTTGGGCCCACAGCTTCCAGCCTGCACGCCCCCCTTTCCCCCCGCCCCCTTCTCCCCTCTGAGCTGCTCAATTGGCAGCCACCAGCTCTTGTCCGAAATTCTGGAGGCTGGCCAGAGGCATGCCGAACACAAAGCCCAGTCCTGCTGGGGAAGGATCAAGATGCGTGTCCCCAGGACCAGGATGGAGAGAACCAGGTCACCAGGCTCCACACCACCCCTATTCCTAATCTTGCACCCCCTCGGGTCCAGCAAGGGCCCAGTACCATCCCAAGGGGATGAGGAGTATCCATTTTCCAGATAAACAGGCATGGCAGGGTTCAGTCAGTTGCCCAAAGTCACAGGACAAGTGATGCCCCTGGAGTCTGAACCCCAGCAGTGGGGTCCCAGGGTTTCTGGAGGAGTAGTTTGGCTTTTCAGATGAGAAATAGCCTCTGAGGCACCTGCCCCTTGTCCAAGGTCACACAGGTAGAAAGAGACCAAGCAGGAACTGGAACTTGCCCCTGCACTTGGACAAGCTCTAAAAGGTGATAGAATTAGACTGAGGTCCTAGATACTTAAAGTCATTATTGTCGGTGATTACGGGTCAGGTATCTGCACACCCAGCCCACTTGGCTGATAGTTGGTGTTTCTGGGGAAAATAGCCAAGGGTATATTGAGAGGCCGAACCCTTCACCCTGGACCTCTGCCAAGCTTGGTGAGCTGAGGATGGGGGAGGCCGGGACTGATCTGGGGGCATCAACACAAAGATGCTTGCGTTCCCCGTGTGTGGCCTGCA
This sequence comes from Hipposideros armiger, assembly GCF_001890085.2. Classification (NCBI taxonomy): domain Eukaryota; kingdom Metazoa; phylum Chordata; class Mammalia; order Chiroptera; family Hipposideridae; genus Hipposideros; species Hipposideros armiger. The sequence continues at coordinate 1,156,776 of NW_017731648.1, read as the reverse complement.
TTGGTCCATCCTCACGGCCCCAGGACCTCCCAATGGCCTCTCTGCCTGAGTCAGAAATGTGGGCTGCACATCTGTGACCTGCCAGCCCCCCTTCAGGGAGCCACGCTCCAGTGGAGGCCATGACAAACTGGGGTCGAACAAGTGCTGTGTGCCTGGCTCCGTGTTTCCTTACAGGTGAGGAAACTGAGGCACAGAGAGGCCAAGCTATTTGTGTAAGGGTTTGCAGCTGATGGATGGCAGAGCTGGGATTTGAACTGGATCCTGAGCTTGTGCACATAACCCTGACCTACAAACGAGGTTGTTTCAGTGTGTGATAAACACTTGCTGTTGGGAGGGAAGGCTCTGTAGGAGGCCCAAGGAGGAGATGTCATGTGAGCCCAGACCCAAGCCCGCAGGGGACAAAAGTCAGAGGCCAGTGTGGAGGGAACCTTGAGGTCCAAGGGGCCTGATCACGCTGGGCCTGCAGTCCAATGAGACATGGGGAGGATTTTCAGGTTCCGGGGGGCACCACAGTTGGGGCCTGGTAAAAGGGAGCGTGATGCTGGCTGGACTCTTGACACAGGTCACAGTGCAGAGGCCCAGCCTGACTAGGGCTGGTCTCACTATGAACCCCCAAGTTCCCCCGCTCCATTTCAGGCAGCGTGGGAGAGGAGACCAGGGTGAGCAGAGCAGCTGGGCTGGGGAGGGTGGGGCTTGGGAAGGAGAGCCCCTCCACCCAGGGCAGGAAGCCACACTGAAACCTGAGCTGTGGGGAGGGGAGGCTGGACTGGACCCAGGAGTCCTGGGAGCTGGACCTCCACTTCCCCGCACCCAGCTGACCTGTTTGATTGGGTGGGTGATGTGACCTGTTCTCTCACACTCAAAACCCTCAGCCGCTCATCCCTTCATGATCGTGGGAATTCACTTCCTGGGGAGAGGAGGGGAGTAGGCGTGGACCCCCTAGTGGGGGATGGCCAGCTGGCCAGGGCAAGGGGGTTGAGGCAGCCCTCCCCCTCTTCCCGCCCAAGGACCTGGGCCCAGCCCCGCAGGCTCCAGCCTGACTCACCGCAGGCAGCTGTGGTTTGGGATGCCAAGGCTGGGGGCGGGCAGCAGCAGAGGACAAGAGTTGGAGCATCAGGCTTGGGGGAATAGCTTCCCTCGGCCACCCACCCCATCCTCGGGTGGCAGCCCCCAAGCTCCAGACTGCCCCCGCCCCCCAGGACCAGCACTGTGGGACGGTGCTGAACCCACAGACCAGGGAGTTGGTCATACGTCTAGGGGCCAAATCTTAACCTGGGTGACATCTATGCCTTTCACTATGGTATGCTGTTCTGAGCCCAGAGAACCACTGTCAGAGAGGTGATGATCCCATGATGACCCTCACTGGCTGGCAGTGGAGAAAGGCAAGGGAAAGGGAGTCTGGGTCCAGGGACCCCGAACCTCCCCGTTCCCATCTGTAAAGTAGGTGTGAGTCACTGTTCCCTCCTCAGGAGGCCATCACAAGGAGCAGATGAGTTAATCCCTGAGACATGTTTATCCTTATTTGTCACAAAGCCCTTACTCCATCGCCTCTGGCCTCTTACATTGCAGCTCAGACCATCTGTCTCCTTTCCCCTCGCGGTGCCCTCCAGCCACCTCCTGGCCCCTCCCGTGTGCAGGCCAGTCAGGATCATTTGTCCCGTTTTCTACACGGCTGAGCATGGAATCAGTCAATCAACCAATTATTGACGGCCAGTGTGCAGACCCCAGACGCTTCCTGTGCGGCCTGTTCAGCTTTCATCCCAGAGGCATTTTGGAACCTTCCCAAGACAAAAGGCGGAAGGAAGGAAGTGCCACCCTGTGGACACAGAAAAGATAACAGTCCCTGCTGTTCCTGGCTTTCGCTTCCAACCACGGTTCCCCCGCACTCACAGAGCAGGGGAGGTGAGATCAGTTTCCCCGTTTCAGCTAGGGAAACTGAAGCTCTGATGGGCCCACGGTCACCCATCTCAACCCAGGTGGCCTGGCCCCGTCTGTGCTTTTTCCCACCCCACTGCCCCGACACTGGGTTGCCTGCTGCTGGGTCCAGTCCTGCCCTCCCTAGCTTCCCCCTGTAAGACAGGGAACCTCATTTCCCAGGTCCTGCTGAGCTCAGCCAATGGGGGCATTGGTGCAAGGAGGCGGGCGGGAGGAGGGAAGAGGCTGGGGTCTCTGTCATGGACATGTCTCCCCAAAGCTCCAGTAACGCCACCCCCTCCTTGTGCTGTGGCTTATTTCTAGTTGCCTCCTTGTCCCCTATTTGGTTTTTTTTAAAATAATTATCACTAATTAGCATTATTTTAAATTGTGATCCACTACACAGAACATAAATTTACCCTTTTTAACCATTCTCAAGTGTACATTTCAGTAGTATTAAGCACAGTCAAGTGGTTGTGCAGCCATCACCACCATCCATCTCCAGAACTTTCTCACCTTCCCAAACTGACGACACTCTGTCCCATTAAATACTGACTCCCACCCCCTGTCACCCACCATTTTTCTATGAATCCGACTCCTCCAGGGACCTCATATAACTGGAATCACACTTGTCCTTTTGTGACTGACTTATCTTACTGAGCGAGGTTCATCCATGTTGTAATGTGTCAGAATGTTCTTACTTTTTAACACTGAATATTATCCCTTTGTATGAATACACCATGTTTTCTTCATCCATTAACCCATCAGTGGACACTTGGGTTGTTTCCACCTCTTGGCTGTTGTAAATAATGCTGCCATGAACATTGGTGTACAAATATCTTTGAGCCCCTGCTTTCAATTCTTTTGGGGTATATATACCTTGAAGTGTAATTGCCAGATCACATGGTAATTCTATTTTTAATTTTCCAAGGAACCGCCATACTGTATCCCACAGTGGCTGCACCATTTTACATTCCCGCTTACAGTGCACAAGGGCTCTGATTTCTCCACATTCTTCCCAACACTTGTGATTTTCTTTTTGGTTTGTTTTTTATTATGGTCATCCTAATGGATGTGAGGTGGCATCTCATGGGTTGCCCCAGTTGTCTTTTATACTTAGGGCTCTGCATTAAGTTTTTTCTGTCCAGAGACGTGCCATGGGCTCTGACCATTCCCAATTGATATGCCAGGACTATCTGTGGTTTGACTGCCATGCTCAAGGACAGGGGCCTGAAATGCCTACAGGCCCAGGCTCAGGTAAAGCTGGGGTGTATAAGAGAATGGGGGTGCAGGGTACCAAGGTGGGGCCGCACGTGGCGAACGCCTGAGGCTTCAGCCAAATGTTAGGTGGAATCTGAAGCCAGATTCGCCAGAACTTATTTGGATTTGTGTTGTGAAATCTCTTGACTTTTTATATCTCAGAGATGAATAGTCACATTTTTATCCTTTGTCTTATCCTTTAAGGGCACCTCACGACAACCACTCACTCCAGGGGCCCAAAGGTTTGAAGGGAGGCAAGCTTCAGAAATATCACGGTTTTTTAAAAGATTTTATTTATTGGGGAATTGAGGGAGGGGAACAGAGCTGGGGAATCGGTGGGGGAGGGGAACAGAGCTGGGGAATCGGTGGGGAGGGGAACAGACAAGTTGCTGTCCTTTTGTTCTTCAGTCTAGTTGTGGAGGACGTTGCTTCACTGGCCGATGTTGGTATTATCATTGCGCTCTTTCCGGGTGAGGTAGATCGGTCGCCGGCCTCTGGACGGCTGCTCACAGCGGGCTCTTGGCAGCTCACACCAGCTGCCGGCCGCTAACGCTGGCTGCCGGCCACACACGGTAGCTTATGGCAGCCCACTGCAGCAGGGGCTGCAGCCTACGCCGTTGCTGGCGGACTCACAGCAGCCCAGCTCCAGGTCAAGCTATTGTTCACCATCTTAGCTGTGGAGGGCAGTGTCACTGGCCATGTGGGATCCGAACCGGGGCCTTGCTGCTCAGAGCTGGTGTCTCAAGCCAGCTCTTAACCAACGCACCACTCAGCTGGCCC
>NW_017731648.1:1146172-1148596 GCF_001890085.2 Hipposideros armiger | reverse complement strand
CCTCAGAAGCCATGGCCCCGGAGCTGGGCAGGGTACTCACCGAGGGGTAGGTGTAGCCGTCCTGGCTGTGGCAGATGTGGACCTCGTCTTCTGTGCCCCCGCGCCCCAAGCAAGGAGTGACGCTGCCTTCATACTCCCACTTTTCTACTTGTTAGTGGTTTTGTTTTGATTTAAAACATTGTATTTTATATATATATATATATATATATATATATATATATATATCCATAAAGCACAAATCTCTCACTTGAAGACCACTGCAACCACCTCGCCCAAGAAATTCTCCACTGGTGTGGATTTTTCCAGGTTTCTTCTTCCAGGATTACTCACACATGGGCTACTTTTTCAAAAAATGACCTTGTTCTCAATATACCAGACCACAACTCACTCTCTTCCGTTTCAGCGTGGGTGGGGCTGGATCGCTTTCCCCATCATTTCTGGTGGGCCTCAGGGGGGCACCCTCTGTCCTCTCCCTGCCCCTTCCCCTTGATCCAGGGCACAGCCCAGGTTTGTAAGAGCCTGGCCAGTGCCCAGGGTGCAGGAGAAACTCAGGCTCTACCGGAAGATGCAGGGCAGGTGCCGCCCTCAGCAGCCACCAGGGAGGTGAGGGTCCCACCTGCCACATCTGTCAACCCACAATCAGATGACTGTTAAGTGCCAAAATACAGGTATCTGTGAGCAGACTGGGTGGTGAAGGGACACCTCGAAAGGATTTCCTTAGAAGAGAAAAAAGGGATGTGATGCTCACCTGAGCTATGATTGGCAGGGCTGAGGGAAGGAAAACTGGAGCTCTACAAACTGGTCCCTGCAAGAGAACCATTCACCTTGCCTCCCCCAGGTGTCAGCCAGGCCTTACCTACAGTGCCTGTCACTGCACACACACCTCAGCGCTCAGCCCCATCTCCCCATTTGACACATCAGCTGTCTCATTTTGCTCACTGTCAGCTCCCAGGGGGTGGGGTATTTATTTCTTTCACAGCTGTGTTCCCAGTGCCCATAAGCGGCTTGGTACACAATACGTGCTCAACTCGATTTGTTAAGTGAATGAAGCTAGAAAGGGGGGGGGGGCGCAGTGATGAATAGGGCATGCGGTGGGGACACCCCATTCCTGGGAGAAAAGGTGGCTGGGCAGGGAGGTCAGTGAACTGGGAGAGGACGGGCCGGCGGACTTACCAATAGGGAGGACAATGTACAGTGCTCCCACACTCCTGGGCGTCTTCTCATCCCCTCTGTTAGCGTCGTCGCCCAGGGCTGTGTAGAAGGGAGAAAGTGAGGCTCAGAACCTCAGCCAGGGCCATGGAAACACAGCAGGTTATGATGACCCACACACAAAGAGAAACACCTAAGGCTTCTCATTGTCCTTAAAAGTGCAGAGGAACTCAGAGCATCTCCCAGGCTTCAGGGGCACCACACTGGCCTGCCCCAGACTTTATTTGTTAGCAATCAGGGTTATGGGACCCTGCGTGGTTTGAAGAGGGTTCTTTAGCCCAGCAGCAAGAGGCACTGGGGAGGGGGCTGTCAGTCTCCAAGAGAGGCAAGTCTGCAGTTATATTCCCAGTGGTCACTGGTGGAGTTTTTCAACGTGGTCCTGCATCCGATGGCAATGAACCCATTCTGGATGGGGCAGGGGCCACCTTCTAACCCCGTAATGCTCACCAATTCCAGAGCCTGAGTAGGATCACACCAAACCCCATAGTCCTGTGTCAACTGTCCCCAGCTAATAAAAAATATGGGGTGGGGGAGGAGACTTCATTATATAACCACTAACCACGTATGGGCACCAGAGCCAGATAATGTAAGGGCTCCATGCAAGTGAAAGTTGAAAGGTCTCTTAAACAGGCAAATGAGCTGAGAATACTGAATAAGCCACATCTGGATCACACACACACCAGTAAGCCGTGATTAACATCGAGTCATATTCAAATGCACCTGGGTTTTAATTCTACCAGCTGTAAGTTTATATCCAGTATTACATTTGTGCATATTTAAGAAACCTTGTGACAATAATTTAGGGCAGCAGCAGGGTCTTTGGGTTTTTCACTTAAAAGAGCTCCTTTGCCCAATTCCAGACGCTCTGGTTGGGCCCAACTGTGAAATGATTTTTCAGGTAGTGGCCCCCTTAAGCAAGAAGGGTTCGAGACCTTCCACAACCACAGCAGTTCCTGATTTATCTCTTTTACGGTTGAACAAAGTCTTCCGCTACTCTGAGGGAAAAAAAAATTTGTTTGAAACTTGCTGATGTGACATTTTTTTCTGGCAAGAAAAGTCCCGGAGCTCCATTTTTGGCTGCTCAAAAAACCAAGTCAGGCTCCCTCTGGTGGACAAAGATGTGAACAGCGGGTCTTTGATCAATTCACTGAGAGCCCAGCTCTGACCTCCTCAAAGGAGATCATAACTTTGAGGCCATAGATCAGCGGTTCTCAA
>NW_017731648.1:1139002-1144602 GCF_001890085.2 Hipposideros armiger | reverse complement strand
CTACCGTATGTAGCCAGCAGCCAGCGTGAGCGGCCAGCAGCCGCAGTGAGCGACCGACCGTCCAGAAGCCGGCAACTGATCTGCCTCACCTGGGAAGAGCGCAATGATGGTGCCAACTTGGGCCAGTGAAGCAACGTCCTCCACAACTAGACTGAACAAAATGACAGCAACTTGTCTGTTCCCTTTCCCCCAATTCCCCAGAGCTGTTCCCATCCCCCCAATTCCCCAATAAAAAAAAAAATTTTTAAAAAAAGAAAAAAAAAGAAAGGGAGACTCTGGTTACCCCAACTCAGGAGTCCTTACAATAGCCTCCTGGGGCCTCACTCTCCCATTTGGTAGATGAGCAAAGAGAGGTTCAGGAAGGTCCAGCTACAGGGCGGAGCTACAGGGGTGGCAGAAGCAGGACAGTACTGGGCAGGCTAGCGCCCCCACCTGTGAGGCAGTTCCTCCTATCCTTGGCAAGCAGCATGCCGTCGGGGCAGGCGCAAGTGAACTTGGGCGAGTGGGGGTTGATCTGTGGGGCTGGGAGACACAGGTACTGGCAGCCGCCATTGGGGAGGGTGGTCCTCTTACACCAGTTCACCCCTGAGGCAGAAAAGATGGGGAAGTCAGGGTGACAATGAGATCAGAAAAGTCTAGAAAATTCCAGAGCATCATTAGGGAAGTGGGGGAGGGAGTGACCATGCCATCTTTACCTCTTGGCTGGGTGAAGTTGTGAATAAGGACAATGTCCTCTGGTGACAACAGGTTTTCTGCCATCAAGTTAATGTCAGACCCCGTGAGGCGGTTGGCACTGAAAATGGCTTCGTTGATGATATCTGTCCAAAATACTTTATCCTACATGGGCATTAAGGTAGATGACAGGTCCCATTAATCACTGGGATGGGACACAGACCATTGTCTTCCCAACCCCTGAATCTCTGGGGCTGTCTGGGAAGATGCAGTTCTAGGTGGTAGCATCATTTCTTTAAAAAAAAAAATTTAATTGTGGTAAAATACATAATGTGCTATCTTAAACATTTTTGTGTCCAGTTCCATGGCATTAAGTACATTCACGCTGTTGTGCCACCATCACCATCAACCATCTCCAGAACTTTCTCATCTTCCCAAACTGAAACTGTCCCCATTAAACACTAAGTCCCCAATCCACCTCCCCAGCCCCTGGTACCCCTACTATTCTACTTTCTGTGTCTGTGGATTTGACTCCTCTAGGGACATTCTATAAGTGGAGTCATACAGTGTTTATCCTTTTGTGTCTGGCTTTTTTCACTGAGCATAATGTCCTTAAGGTTCATCCACGTTGTAGCAGGTGTCAGGATTTCCTTCCTTGTTAAGACTGAATAATATTCCATTGGGTGAATAGACCACATTTTGTTTGTCCAGTTATCTTTGACAGACACCCAGGATTGCTTTCACCTTTTGGCTATTGTGAATCAAGCTGCTTGAACATGGGTGTGTGATTATAGCAACATTTCTTTAAAGTAGACTTCCCCCACTGGGGCGCAATTTGGGGCCGATAACCCTTTGTGGTAGCCCCCTCTTCTCTTGTAGGCTGTTTAGTAGCATCCCTGGCCTCTACCCACTAGATGCCAGTAGTAACCCCCCACAAATTGTGACAACTGAAAAATCTCGACATTCCAAATGTCCCCTGAAGGGCAAGATGGCCTCCGATTGGGAACTGCTGCTTTAGACCTTTCAACTCTTTTGGCGAGAATAAAACAGAAATAACCCCAGAAATAACCCCTAAGACCTCTTTATAGTCATAGGCAGTTTTCTGAGTTAGTCTTGACTTGAATGAACTAAACAATGTTTGCTGACTCATTCGCACGAGTGCTCATGCCTCATACATGAGTGGCACTCAGTGAACAGCACTTGACTGTGAAGTTTCTCAAGCCCCAAAGAAGCAACCACATACTGGTACCCCCCAGCACCCACCTCAAAGATGGCCAAGGAAAATGGGTGCGCCAGCTTTTTCTTGTCCTCCAAAACTGTCTTCCGGTTCCCCCCATTGACATCAATGCTGGAGATAGAGTGGAGCTTGGAGTCGACCCAGTAGAGGCGGCCACTGGAAAGATCTGGAATCCACAGGTGGACAAGGAACGGTCACATGAGGAAGCCAGAGGGCCTTTGGGCCTGGCCACTCTGCTCCCAGCAGGAAGGAGTCCCTGAAGGACCCAGCTGAGATGTGCCCAGAAAAGTAGCTCTGATCACACTCCCCCACGTGTGGGCCAGGGGTTGGGGTGGGGAGGCAGGCAGTGGGGCCAGGGGTGGGTTTAGTTGTGAGGGCTGCATCATTATGTTCAGGGGCAGCCTGGACACTCTCCTCTCTCCTCCAGACTGTGCCCAACCCCCTGGGACCACAGTCCCACAAACATACCCAGGGTGATGCCATTGGGCCACTGGATGTCCTCTGTCACCAATGAATAAACGTCCACACCATTCAGGCCCCCCTTCTTGATCTTGGCAGGAGTCCCCCAATCCGTCCAGTACATGAAGCTGGTAGGAGAACAGGGAGAACAGACATGTGGACATGGGCGGGGCGGCTCCCAGCCAATGCTAAAGAGCAACCTCCACCTAAAGCAGCCAGGCCAGGACTCCAAAACAGTCCCTGGGGAGACCCAATTGGTTCCTTCTGCTCCCCCAACCTTGCCTACCCTCTTCAGGCCTACCACCTGGTGAGACCTGGCAGGATTTTAGAACCTTAAAAAGCAAAGGGGACTGGCCGAGTGGCGCGATGGTTAAGAACTGGCTTGGGACGCCAGAGGGCCCCGGTTCGGATCCCACATATGAGGGCCAGTGACACTGCCCTCNCCCAGATCTCCGCATAATCAGTTCTTATTCTGGACTCAGCTCAAATGTCACCTCCTTAGAGAATCCTTCCCTACCCTCGCCCCACCTGGTATTTGTCTGTTCCATTACTCTATTTAACATTATTCTTCTAAAATATAGTAATTATATCTATTTCCCCTTCTAAAATGTCAGGCTCTTGAGGGGACAGATTCTTACTCACTTTCATTGTCTTTTATTCACTGCAGCGTCCCATATGCCTAAAACAGGACCTGGCACACAATAGGTGCCCAATAAATATGTTGAATGAATGGATGAACAGATTTAGCAAAACCTTAACTCAGGGAAGAGCCCAGCAGATCTGCTCCCCAGCTGAGCCCAGTATCACCCCTGAGCCTGCAGCCTGTCCTGAGCTCTGGGGAAATGCTCTCTCCAGATCCTTCTCCCTGCCGAGTCCAGCCCATTAACAGATGGAGGACGTGCAAGAACAGAAGACGAAGGCACTTCAGGTTTAGCCAAATGGTTCATTCAGGAAATGGGATCAGTCACAGTAAGACATTCGGGCTATAAAAACGTTCTATACAGTCATTTAAAATCAAAACCCATCCTCCCAGAGCAGCCCGCAAAGACAACATTGACACGGTTCTCCCGAAGCGTGCTGCGCACAAGCCGAGCGAATCATCTGTACAGAGAACTGAAGCATCCCAGGGACAGTCTCCCCCAATGCAGACCCCCCCCCAGGGGTCACCGGACAAATGCAGCACCCAGGGTTTGTAAAAATAAATAGATTTTTTTCCACATATATGAGTGATAAGTGTTTCAACAAATATACAAAGTGCAAACATAACAAATGCCCCACTCTCCTGTACGGGGGTTTATTTACAGGCTTCAGAAAGAGAAACACAGCTCACAGTTTCCTCCAGGACAGAGCAGTGTTTCCTGGTTGTAGTGCACAACTGACAAAGGAAGCCAAGGGAGGCTCCCCCACTGTCTCTTCGATTGTAAACGCAACAGGTGTGACAATTTCAGAAAGCATTCTTGTTTCATAAGTTCCATACAATGACTGCACCAAGGGGATGTTGTCCAGGGCTGAAACGCCGTGTGTTTCCGATGGACACCCACCAGTGACAACTGTCTTGGGGAAATTAATGGCTCGGGGGCATCTGCCTAGAAGTGGAAACACTACTAGACAGTCCTGATCTTGGCTTTGAAGAGCTGGGAGAAAGGCCCAAGACAGCACTTCACCCGCACCCCCACCCCCACCCCGGGGCCTTCTAGGCCTGGGAGCCTATCCCTACCGGAACAGAAAACAGTGCAAAATAATAACAAATGTTGACTTTACACAATGTACAAGCCTGAACTGGAAAAGTGCAAGGGCACCTGGAAGGGGCTGGGGATGGGGCTCAGGACTGGTGTCTAGACAGCCACCCCCGGGCTGAAGGACGTTGTTAGAGGTCGGAGGCCACTTATCTTCACAAATGAGGTACCCGGGTATCTCAGGCACTTAATAAATATTAAGGGTGATGGGTGGCTCAGGCTTTCCCTGGGAGACTGTTGAGGTTTTTGGTTAATGAATGAGGCTCAGTTGGCCACCCCCAGTGTGATGGATTTGGCCATGTCAATACCAACACCAGGGTTCCCTTCCCGGCTTAAGGGGAGGGCACATACCCAGCTTAGAAAACACTAATTTGATCCTGATCTGGGGGTGGCAGAGCAAAAGCTTACTCTGGCGTCCAGCAAGGCTTGCAAGGCAGAGGTAAACACATTTACTCCTGAGTTTAGGGGCCCAGCAGCTACCTGGGACACTATGGGTAGGTCCTGCACCCCCCTATTCAAAGCTACTTGCTTTCTCTCACTCGGTGTCCATCCATCAGTTCCTCAGGTGAGGAGCCAGTCGAGGATGAGAGAAGGTCAAGAAAAAAAATCCCAACCAAAACCCATTTTGTGTGCGCCCACCTGCCTCCCAGACGAATAAATATATAAAACAAAGCTCTGGCAGACAGGTCCACCGCTGCCAGTGCTGAGGTGCAGCCGCCAGCAGTGCTTTTGGCCACTTCTTCCTCTGAACGGAACAGGAGGGCAATGAGGTCTCAGGAAGGGTTTTGGGCAGGTCAAGGGTCTGGGAAGAAAGTGTTCTTCCTGCCCTTGATGCGCTACAGCTTCTGGGGAAGGACAGGATTCGAGGCAGCAGCTCATGCCACATCATCATCCAGGCTGACCATCTGTCTCTGTCAACGAAATCATAAACGCCGGAAATAATCAGTCCGACGTCCAGTAAACATGGCCAGAGGCCACCTGCTCCTCATCACCGGGCTGGACCAGCAGTGAGTCACCTCCGCCCTAGTCTCCTGGCTCCTGACCTCGCCCCCAGGCTCTTTCCCCCACTGCCGCCAGAGGGCGCCTGTGAGTACCCGAGTGAGGTCCGGTTCTGGCCCTTTCCCAGTCCGTCCCACAGCAGCTACCAGGGGGCGCCTGAGTCAGGCCACGTCCCTCTTCTTCCTAGAAACATCCATGACTCCCACCTCACTCAGAGCAAAGCCCAAGTCCTCCCCATGGCCCACAAGGTCCTGCTCCATCTGCTTCACCCCCACTCCCTGCCCTTGTCTCCGCCCTCTTGCCCTCACTTGCTTTGCTACAGTCACAATGGCCCTCCCGCCTCTGCTCAAACACACCAGGCTTGGCCCAGCCTCAGGGCTTTTGCACAGGCTGCAGCCTCTGCGCACAGCACACTCCCTGCTCAGGGAAGCCTGCCCAAACCACCTTATTTAAAAATTGCCGGGGGCCGGCCGAGTAGCTCAGTTGGTTAAGAGCTC
>NW_017731648.1:1134497-1135957 GCF_001890085.2 Hipposideros armiger | reverse complement strand
CTCTATAACTGTAATTTTGCTACTGTTATGAATCGTAATGTAAATATCTTTTTGTTTTCCGATGGTCTTAGGTGACCCCTGTGAAAAGGTCATTCGACCCCCAAAGGGGTCGCGACCCACAGGTTGAGAACCGCTGCCATAGATCATGACCTTGAGGCGACACTTGGGTAAAGAGAATGAGGCACTTGCTTCAGGTACAAAACTTAAAAGGGCCTCCCAAAACTCAGTTTACAAGACCAGGTGGTGAGCCCCGCAGGCTGTAGTTTGATGATTTGATTTTTTAAAAATATCAAATTAAACTGTGATTTGAGTCCTGGGTTTGTTGGTGCCTCCTTAGATGCTACATGAAGGAATACCTCACCTGCCTCACCCTAGTCCTGGCCCTGCTGGGCACACACCTGAAAACAGGACAGTGAATGGGCCTGGATAACATTTCAGACTCCTAGGCCCCTGCACCTGGCAGACGCTGGGATCAGCAGGCACCATGCACTCAGGCTCTTCACAGGAGGTAGCCCAAGTGATCCCTGCTATTACTGGGAGGTAGGTGGGCACTGTTACCAGCCTCATTTTATAAGTAGGGAAACTGAGGCTTCAGAGAGGCACAGGCCATGTCAGAGACAGTCAACTAAAGAGCCCAAACGAAATCGACGCTCTAGCTCTTCATCAGGATGCTCTGGCCTCTGAAGGAGTCCATCGAAGTGCTCATCCCAATGAGCTGGGTGCCAGGGTGGTCCCAGCCTTTACCTTGGTGGGGTGTAGTCACTGTCTCGGTGCGCTTCACAGGCCCCACAGCTGTCAAGTGGATTGTGGCGGGCCTTCGGGTGGTCACTATCGAGTCAGTGTCTGAAAGAATAAACATTTCCTGAGTGCCCTGTGGCCCGAGGGCCACTCTGATAGCTGTGTGGCTAACAACGCAGAGGAAATGAGTGCCATCAACCACAAAGAAATCACTGAAAATAAATGCAGTGAAAATACACACCCATGAATATCTACATTATTACATTATTTGTTTTTCAAAAAGGGAGATTTGCAGTGTTACGAAAACACTGGCTCCAAATTGAGACATTCTCTGAGGATGAGAAGAATTAAAAAGGACCGTTCCTCACTCGATGTCAGTGCCTAAAATCAATCACCTGCCAAGGGGACTGGGCAAGAGTGAACTAGACATCAAAGGTAAACTGAGTCTAAGTGCCCTGCACAGTGCTGATCTGTCCAACATTCAAGAAAGGGAGACTCTGGGGCCAGCCGAGTGGCGCGATGGTTAAGAACTGGCTTGGGATGCCAGAGGGCCCCGGTTCGGATCCCACATATGAGGGCCAGTGATACTGTCCTCTACAGCTAATATGCTGAGCAACAGCTCAACCTGGAGCTGGGTTGCTGTGAGTCGCCAGCGACGGCGTAGGCTGTAGTCCCTGTGGCAGTGGGTTGCCATGGGCTACCGTATGTAGCCAGCAGCCAGC
>NW_017731648.1:1118794-1130839 GCF_001890085.2 Hipposideros armiger | reverse complement strand
ATATATATATATATATACATATATAAAAGCATACCTCAGAGATACTGAGGGTTTGGTTCCAGACCACCACCGTAAAGCAGTGATGCCTTGTGAGCAGTAGGAGAAAAAAAGGGGGACAAAATTCTAAATTTCCATGTGCTGAATATCAGTTAAATGAATTATGGCCCATGAGGGGGACAGGGATGGAACCTCATATGCCAAATGAGAGAGCCAGGTGGAGAACAGAGCGCCAAAATGGGCTGCTATTCAGGTAAAGAGAAACACAAGAGCAGACACACACCACACACACACCCCACTTATATCTTGGTGGGTTGTTTCTGGGGGTCTCTGTCGGCAGCTGAGAGGCTAAATGTACTGGACTGCATGTCCCTCTACCAAATGAGAGCATTTTTCTTATTCGACTGGGGCCCAAGCTTGCCCAGCCCACCTCTACCCCAAGGTCTGTCCCATCTAAGTCACGCTCGCAGCCAAATGCTCCCTTTTCTTCAGGTTACTGCTGCCCATCCTGGAGTTGTCAACACCCCTCCAGAATTGTGAAATTCCACACGTGACATGCTGTGGCAGCAGACATGGTGTGACAGGTACAGAGTACGCGGGATGGGGGCCATGCTTTCCTCCAGGGGACACGTGGACTGGTCTCTGTGGACCTTGGAGTTGCTGAGTCAGCCCAGAGATCCTGTAGACACCTACTTGGGGCCTCCACAGGGCGGTGACCTTCAGTCCTTGCAAAAACCATCCGTTGATTAACGTTGGACCTGCGTATTTTTACGTTTCTCTAATCCTATCCTGGCATAGGACACTCTGCCATAAAAGACTAAATTAGAATTTTATTTTCTAATTTCTAATAAGTATTAATTTCTAATACCAACTTAAATTGGTATTTTAATTTCTGGTTTTGGATTCTATTCCACAAGGCAGGACTTTTCAGGGTCCACTTCCATCTCAGGTGACACAGCAGACATCAGAGGGATTGACCCTCAAGGTCTGCAAAGGGCGGGTGGGGAGGGCCCCCTGATTCCATCCCCCATTCAACTCAGTCTAGTCTACTTTGGACAGAAACCTTGCCCCCTCACTCCAAGTCCTAATTGGTTCTTCATTCTCTCTGTACCCCTCAGCTTCAGGGATACCCACCCATGGACAGGGTCCACAACAATGGCCCTGGGCTTGGAGCCTTTCTCCTTGAAGAGCGTCTTTCTCTTCACGCCCTTGGTGTCGGCCACGGAGATGGTGCCCAGGATGGAGTCGGTCCAGTATATGTTGCCGTAGATCCAGTCCACCGCCAGCCCGTCAGGGGCCTGGAGGTCGTCACCAATGACCGTGTCATAGGAGAAGCTGGGTGCTCTGTCAACCTGGGTACTGAGGAGACAGGAGGGGGAGGGCGAGAGCTTTAGTGCCAGGGACCATTATTTCACCCGGGGTCGTGCTGGGTGTGCGCCGAGGCTCACCTGTAGATCTTCTTTTGGGACAGGTCGGACCAGTAGATTCTGTTGCTGGCCACCTCCATGTCCAGGGCCACCACGTTCTTCAAGTTTGGGATGAGGCTGGTGTATTCTCTGCGGTCCAGCGTCATTTTCCTCACCTCGTGGCGGTTGGTGAAAAAGAGGTAGGCGATGGTGCCTGCAGAGATAGGAAGGGCGCTCAGGGGAATGGAAGGGACCCTGACCCCTGCTTGTCACCCTCCAGGGCCTGGCTGAACCAGAGAAGATGACCAGGGCACAGGATGGAGTGCCTCCCTGGTGTATTAACGGTTAGGTTCTGATGCTCTGACTTCTGGGGCCTTGCAGATCCTGGAGGGATGAATGGCCGCCCCCAGGCCTCGCCAGTTCCTACACAGTTACCCACTCGCCTCAGGTGCAAACTAACCAGCCACACATACCACCTCCTTTATTGGGGTATCACACTCCAGGCCACCATCCCCTGTCCTGGGGGAATCAGGCAACCAGAAACAGTCCTTACATCCCAGGGCCCGCTGACATTATGCAAACTAACCAATCCTAAGCCTGTTTACCCTGCCTCACCTGTTCCTTCCCAAGGAAACCACAAGAAAGCCTCTAGCCCACATCTTCCCCCTCACACCCTCTGCTTCCTGACCAACCTTGGTGCTTCCCTGTGGGGCCCTGCATGGTGTAACATGTCCCCTCCTTCCAGGAACTGTAACAAACTGTCTTTACAGTGGCCATTGTCTCCTGATCTGTTGGCCTCGCCAAAGATGCACAATAATAAAAACTACATTTCAAAACACCTGGGCTCCAGCATTTTACATTTTAGGACCGAAAGTTGAAGATATGATAATGGCTCACGTATAGGTAGTGATTCCTTACAGCGCAGAAGTCTTTTTAATAATTTTCCTACTAAGTTTTCCCTCATTGATCCTCATACCCTTACAAGGCAGGGGCTATTTTCAAACTTCCTTTACAGATAAAAGGACTGAGGCTCAGAGAGGGGAAGTGACTTGCTCAAGGTCACACAGCTAGGGAGTGGCAGAGCCGGGATTTGAACCTGGGTCTCTAGGACTCTGGAGGCTGTGCTGTACCTATGACGCCAATATTCACCAACAAACTGACTACTGCTACAACTGACCTCACTCAGAATATCCCTTCCCATGACACCATCCCCACCCCTGGGATGGCACCTGTATAGACATGGAGTGCTACAGATTGGAATGAAAGTAACATGTCAAATCCTGGAAGAATTCAGGAACTCGGCCCCCAGTTTTCTCCAAAACCAGGACATGCACGAGGATGTGACAGAGGGAGGCTGGAGGCTGTCTAGAGGGATGACAACAAGGGTGAAGGACTTAAAGCCAAAGAGACTCTTAGAGAAACAGGCAAAGCTTATCTAAAGTATTTCTGCAAAACTCGCTAGGATCACACTACAAGAGGAGAACATGATGCAAAACAAAGACCATTTGGGTGACGGTCTGGGTGACAAGTCTGCCAGAATAATTACGCCTCCAAAAACAAGGGATCCCTTGATTTAGGTGATTCTAAGAATTAGTGCATGGTTGCAGTTCTAACCTAAACTTTAGGTAGAAAAGAAACTTAACTATTTCTACTATTTTGTTTCATTATGAGTTATTATATTTTGGTCTCTTTTAAATGCACTTGCTTTTTGGGGTGGGGTGGGGTACAGGTACTATAGCTAACAAGAAGAGAGAGAAGAGGTATGGGCTGTTTGGGGCCATGGCTTTCCAACTCTTGCCCTCTGAAGTCCCTGGCAGGGCCTGGGGGCTACAAACCGCGCCCCATGGGGCTGACCTGTGTCTGAGAAGCTGGACATGTGAGGGCAGCATTCCAGTAAGCCTGATTTCTAACTGCACTGTCATTCACATGCAGGAGGTCTCAGGAGCAAACAGCCTGCCCCTAGGTCATTTTAGTCTGTGCAAAGTTCAGATGCTGAAATTCCTCACCCGTTTGCTTTGGGAGCAGCCAGGCCAGTCCCCTTCCCCCACTTCCGCACACTCACCTGTGGCCTTGCAGGCCTTGGTGAAGGGGTCCAGCTGGAAGCCCGACTCACACTCACACTTGAAACTGCCCTCAAGGTTCACGCAGATCTGGCTGCAGGCGTTGGGGTCCTGACACTCGTCAATATCTGTGAGTTGGGACAGAGAAAGAGGTTTGGGACATCGCCCCCATGGGCCGTGGATAGAGCGATGGGCTCTGACCCAAAGCCATGCCCCACAATGGCAGATGGGGGAGGGCCATCTCCTCTGGGGAAGATCTCTAGGGCTGGGGTCTCAGTGACCATGAGGCTCAGAAATAAAATCATGGAAATGGCCAAGAGCCGTCTACAATGATCTTTTTTTTTTTTTAAAGATTTTATTGGGAAATTGGGGGAGGGGATCAGCGTTGGGAATCGGGGAAGGGGAACAGACAAGTTGCTTTCCTTTTGTTCTTTAGTCTAGTTGTGAGAACGTTGCTTCACTGGCCCATGTTGGTATTATAATTGCGCTCTTCCCAAGTGAGGCAGATTGGTCGCCAGCCACTGTATGGCCACTCATGGCAGCTCTTATCAGCTCACACTGGCTGCCAGCCGTTCACATCGGCTGCCAGCCACTCACGGTAGCTTATGGCAGCCCACTGCAGCTTCACTGCAGCCTACACCGTCGCCAGTGACTCATGGCAGCCCAGCCCCAGTTTGAGCTGTTGTTCACCATCTTAGCTGTAGAGGGCGCAGCGTCACAGGCCCTAATGTGGGATTCGAACCGGGGCCCTGATGCTCAGAGCTGACGTCCCAAGCCAACTCTTAACCAACACGCCGCTCGGCCGGCCCTATAGCAATTATCTTGACCTCACCATTCACTTCAGGGGTGAGGAAGGAAGCTGTGTCAGCTGAGATTTCTTTCTTAATTATTAACCCCAAAGGCAAGAACCAAGGGCTAAGCCTGTGCTAGACATCTTGTGCCTCTGGCATTTCATTAAATCCTAACAGCCTTGCAAGTGGGGACTGCTTTATGACTACATAACAGATAAGGAAACCGAGGCATACAGGGTTTGGCCACCACGTCAGAGGAAAAGTCCAAGGAGGCCCAGAACCCACCCTGCTTGGGAATCACCTTCGCATTTTCGCCGGTCTGCCAGCTGGTAGCCCATGGGACACAAGCACTCGTAGCCAATCTTGAGGTCGTTGCAGACGTGGGAGCAGCCGCCCTTCTTGTCTAGGCACTCGTTGGTCCCTGCGCCAGGTGAGGAGCACAGACTGGTCATGCTCAAGCCTGCAGGCACCCCTTTCCTGCCACCTTTGCTATTTCACCATCTTTATCACAGTCACAATGACTTTGAGGCCAGTGAAGTACCATGACCCCTAAGATGACTTAAAATAACCATTGTCATGAGCAACACCATGAATGAACCTGGAGGACATCATGCTAGGTGAAATAAGCCAGACACAAAATGACAAATACTATAAAATCCCACCTATAGGAGGTCTTTAGAGGAGTCAAATTGATAAAGAGTAGAATGGTGGGTGTTGTAAGGAGGGGGAGGGAAAGTCAGTGTTTAATGACAGAGTTTCAGTTTGGGAACATGAGAAAGTTCTGGAGATGGCGGCACAACAGTGTGAATGTACTTAATGCCACAGGACTGTACACTTAAAAATCGTTAAGATGATAAATCTTGTTATTTTCCTCAACCACAATTCATAATTATTTTAATTATAAAAAAATGAAAACCACACACCATGGTTATGTGTATTTACTCATTTAATCCTCCCAACAACCCTAAAGGTAGCTGAACTGTAGCTGAGGAAACTGAGGCATGACCATGTTAAATGAACTGCCCAAGATCAAACCACTGGACTCAAACCCAGGGCATTGGCTCCACAATCCATGCTCTAACCTTTATACCAGGCACAGCCCAGCAGCTAAGAATGGTTTTTACATTTTTAAATAGTTGGGGAAAAAAAAGAATCAAAAGAAAAATGTTATTGTGCACCACATAAAAGTTCTATGAGATTCAAATTTCAGTGTCTGTAGTAGTTTTCTTGGAACACACATTCATGGGCACACATCTGCATGCGTATGTATGGCTGTTTTCCTGCTGCCATGGCCTAGTGGGATAACAGCAACAGAGACCACATGACCAGAAAAGTCCGAATATTTACACAACAATAGGTCACAGAGAGTTGCCACAACTTTACAAGCATCCCATCAGCCAATTTCAGCAGTCTTAGGATGTGTGAGCAACTACAGTCCCATCTTATGGATGTACAAACTAAAACTTGGCGGCAAAGCCACTTATTCTCACCATACCTGTCGCACCCCAGAGCCAAAGCACTTCGAGGCATGGGTGGGCTGGAGCCTTGTGACCCCACAGCACCTTTGTCTGGGTCCCACTCCCAGCTCCCCACAAGCTTGAGAGCTGCAGGCACCCCGGGGCTCACCACATTCGTTGAGGGGCTCGTCCGACCAGTCCCGGCAGTCCCGGACCGAGTTGCACACTTTGTCCATGGTGATGCATTCACCGCTGCGGCACTTGAACTTGTTGGGACCCTCGCACAAAGTCACTATGAGAGCCAAAATAGAGGGTCAGGTGCTTCTGAGCTGCAGGACCCTGCTTAAGGCTTTTTAATAATATAGTTAATTTATACAAAATTATATACAAATGTGTTTGCTAATAAAACAATAATTATTGAATACCTGTGAACCCAGCTTAAGAATTACGATGTCACCAAGAGCAGGAGTTAGTAAATTATGGACCATGGTCAAATGTACCCACTGCCTGTTTATTTAAATAAAGTTTTATTGGCACATAGCCTGGCCCATTCATTTACATACTGTCTGTGGCTGTTTTCACGAGGCAATGGCAGAGTTGAGTAGTTCCAACAGAGACTGTGGCCCACAAAGCCAAAAATATTTACTATCTGGCCTTTTGTGGTAAAAGTTTGCAGAACCCGTAACCTAGATCATCACACCCTATTATCCGTCCTCTGTTACCCTCTGCTATATCCCCAGAGGTAACAATAATCCTGAATTTGCAGTTTACCATTCCTTCATTTTTTCATTAGTAGTTCTATCAAACATGTATGATTGTTTTTGTTGTTGAATTTTGCTTGGTTTCAAGTCTTGTAAAATAGCTGTATTCAGTAATTTCCCGTAACTTGCTTCTTGCTGTCAGACCTAATGTTATGAGGTTTGTATGTGTTGCTGCTGAGGGGTGTAGCCTCATTTTCTGAGCTGTATGATCGTTCACTGTGTGACTACATCATCATTTTTAATATTATTTCCATACACCTGTGTTCATAGCAGCATTAATTACAATAGCCAAAAGATGGAAGCCACCCAAGTGTCCTTCAACTGAGGAATGTATAAACACAATGTGGCCCATCCATACAATGGAATATTATTCAAGCTTGAAAAGGAAGGAAATTCTGACCCACTACAATGTGGATGAATCTGGAGGACATTATGCTGAGTGAAATAAACCAGACACCAAAAGACAAACATGATTTCACTTATACCCTAGAGTAGTCAAAATCATAGAGACAGAAAATGGAGTGGTGAGTACCAGGGGCTGGGGAAGGGGACTGGGGACTTAGCAATTAATGGGGAGAGAGTTTCAGTTTGAGAAGGTGAAAAAGTTCTGGAGATGGATGGTGGGGATGGTTGCACCATTATGTGAATGTACTGAATACCACCGACCTGAACACTTAAAAATGGTGAGGACGGTAAATTTTACGTGGTATGTATTTTACCAGCTAAAAAAAAAGATAGTGTATTATCAGAATTTAACTTTTTGTTCACGAAAATTTGTTTGGCCTTATAAATACCTTCATATAAACTATTTTTAAAAGCAGTATTCTTACATTATGTGTATTTTACCACAATTTAAAATGTTTAAATTAACTCTGCTGCTGAGGAACACTTGGGCTGCTTCCAGTGTTTTGCTATTAGCACAGTGCTGCTCTGCTGGACCAGAGCCTGTCTGCTGGAGCCCGTCTCCAGGAGTCATTCCCAGGAGCGGGACTGCTGTGTTGTACATTCAGGAGTGTTTTACATCGTCTTGTGCGTGTAACTCTGAGCTCAGAGATATGGACTCTGACCACTCTGATCTCACTAAATCTCATAGTCCTGAAGTAGGTGCTTTCATTACATACGCTGTTCCGATCGGGGGTTCAAGTAAGTTGCCCAAGGACACCCAGCTGGTGTGGGGCTCACCTGGGAACCTCCACCCTCATCTGGGATCCATCCCACTTGTCCCTCCTCCCCCCCCTCCCCCCCCACAGCATAGGGCCCTCCGGGCACGGAGCTCACCATTGATGCATCCAAGCTCATCACTCTTGTCCTTGCAGTCATACTCCCTGTCGCACTGCTGGCTGCCGTGGATGCAGGTCCCATCTGAGCACTGGAACTCGTCAGGCCGGCACGTGGCCATAGCTGGGAAAGACAGAGATCGTGTAGATTTTTCTCAAGGAGCAGCGAAAACGGGAGAATCCCCACCTTTGAAGCAGCAATTTTCCAACAGCCTAACAGGAGCCGGCTGCCCTGGGCTTTAGAGACAGCGTATGGACCGAGGAGGTTTAGACATGAAAAAACACATCCACCGTCCTCCACCAGCAGATGACAGCGGCTCATCCATCCACCACACCTGCTTCTTTGAGCAGGAAAAAGAGGGAAGAGGTGGTCTTCCTTCCCACCACGGGGGGAAAACTCCCCAGGTACGTCTGTCTTTGTATTCTCACATTTAACCAATGTAGATTTTAGAAGATTTTCTTTTATAGCAGTAAGTACCTTTTTCCTTAATGAAGAAGAATCATGGAAAATTATTACCGAAGTAACAAAGGTTGAAGAGCAAAGGTTGAATAATGAGAAAGGGGAGGAAAGCACCCACAGTCCAAATGCCCCACCACAACTATTATGGTTTTCCTAGACTTCTCTCCAGTTTTGTCTCATATGCATTTTTTAGATCACATCAATTCATTAAAAAGCTACAGACCCAACAGGCCATTCTTAGCAGAAGAGCAATGATGTGATCCCAAGCTAGACAGAGGCAGGTCAAGTAAATTATGATAAATCAGATCAATACCACCAAGCATTAATGCAATCATTCAAATGACAGGCTGAAAACATGAAAAGTGTTCATGAGACGATGCTATGTGGTAAAGAATGACGTAACAATTAAATCTTGGAGAACACACATGGTGACTGGAATAGGGTAATGCTGACCTGGTCCAGACCTTGACCTCACACAGGATTTGCTTTGTGCTAAAACATGTCTATGTTTTCTGTACTTTGCTGTGGGTTATATTGCACAATAAAAATGTTTACAATTTTAAAATTTGATTTCAGGATGTCAGTGAGAAGAGATAGTAAATCTATGGGCAGAATGAGCCCCTCTCCACCTTAAAAAAAAATGCAAATTTTTGGAGCTCTGTAGGTTCAAGTAGATACTTCCTCTGCTGTGACATATGTAAAAAGGGGAATGATCTTATTCTGTATTTTTTTAAAGAAATTTTATTGGGGAACAGAGTGGGTTTTCCAGGACCCATCAGCTCCAAGTCAAAAAGCTGTTTCAATCTAGTTGTGGAGGGCGCAGCTCAGCTCCAAGTCCAGTCACAGTTTTCAATCTAGTTGTGGGCAGGGGTGGGGAGGTGTGGGGGAGTGTCAGCCCACCATCCCATGCGAGAATTGAACGGGCAACCTTGTTGTTAAGAACACACACTCTAACCAACTGAGCCATCCAGTCACCCGGGAATGATCTTATTTTTAACCCATATGTATATTTTTGCATTAAAAAAAGGAAAACAAAACAAAACAAAACAAAAAACCAAAGGTAACTTTAGCAAAGCATGAACTCTGATGACGGCGAAAATGGTAAGCAGACGGGATTTTTACTTTCACAGGTGTGTCCTCAGAAGACTACTCTGCCTTTCTGTGCCTCAGTTTCCCCATCTATCAAGCATAGGGGAAGCCTGTGCACAAGTTATGGAGATGAAATAATCTTGTGTTAAGTTTTAGAATAGATCACATACAAAGTCACCCATTGTCTTTAAAATGTGATGCTAAAATTGTCTAATTATACCTACACAGCAATTACAACTCAATGAAAACTGCACGTGGGCAAAGATACTGAAGACACACAAAGATGAAACACCTTCTGGGTTGACAGTGATTCTACATCACTGGCCTTGAAATAATGGCCTGTGCATTCAAGGAGCGCTGACACAGGGCCAGGGCCAAGGCCACATCCTGTATGTGCACCATTTCCAACACAGGAGCCACTAACCATGGGTGGCTATTTAACTTTCAATTAATTAAAATGAAACAAAACTAAAACTTCTGTTCTTCAGTCATGCTATGCAACGCTGGATAGCGGCTACTGCACTGGGTAGAGCAGGTGTGGGAACGCGTCCACCTTCCAGAAAGTTCACTATTGGGTGGCACTAGATTCTAATGGCCGCTGTCAAGGCCAGTGCTATTGCCTCATTCAACAGGGGAGGACACCACAGCGCAGTGACAGTGAGTCCTTGGCCAAGGGTCACACAGCTCTGATGTCACCAGCTAGGCCTGGAGTCCAGGATCCTTTATAAACCAAAATAATACTGCAGCTTGTGGCTTTATTCTCCTTGTCAAAAAAGAGATGAATTAAATAGGCATGTGAGGGGTGGCCGGTTAGCCCAAGTGTTTAGAGCGCAGGCTCATAACACCAAAGCTGCCTATTCGATTTCACATGGGCCAAGGAGCTGTGCCCTCCACAACTAAACTGAAGACAACTACTTGACTTGGAGCTGATGGGTCCTAGAAAAACATATTGTTCCCCAATAAAAATTCTAAAAATAATAAATAAATAGATAGATAGATAGATAGATAGATAGATAGATAGATAGATAGATAGATAGATAGATAGGTGTGTGATTGGGAGTTGTTTAACTACCTAAAGACACCACCCGTCCCACACCTGCGGGAGCGCGGGGACAGGTGAGGGGATCCCGCTTGGCGACCCTACCGCAGTTCTCTTCGTCAGACTTGTCCTTGCAGTCAGAGCCCCCGTCGCAGCGCCAGCTGGAGTGAATGCATTCCCCGCTGTGGCAGTGGAACTCGAGGGCCGAGCAGGGTTTTTCCTCTTGTGTGGCGGACGTGTTGCGGCCACCACAGTGCTGCGGCCACTCGTCTGAGCCATCATGGCAGTCGGGATCCCCGTCGCAGAGCCACAGCTCAGGGATGCAGGTGGAGCTATTGCACTGGAAGCTGGAAGGGCCGCAGGTGGGCGTGGGGCAGGATGCCTCGTCAGAACCGTCCAAACAGTCCCAGTCCGAGTCACAGACAAACCCCGGCGCGATGCACTTCCCGTCGTGGCAGCGGAACTCGTCCTGGGAGCAAGTCTTGGGGGCTGCGCAGATGGAGGGGAGACAACCCGGTCACCAGGAACCCCCCCATCTCTCAACACCAGCCTATTTTACAGAATGGGACACTGAGCAAGGAGAGTCCAGATCCCAGGAAGCGGCCCCTGCAGAGGTGGGGTAGCGGTCAGGGGTATTGGACTGAACTCCGAACCACTGCCTAGGTGGGACTTCTCAGCTCTTTCCTGGAGTCCCCTATGCCTCGGTCTCTTCATCTGTTTTTACCTCTGGGTATTATTATGAGGACTGATGAGTAAAGATTTCAGGTTGGGCTGGGCACACAGGAAGCGCTATGTAAGGGTTATTATTATTAAAAGACTCCCCCCTAAAAAAGTGGTAATTATGTGAGGTGATGGAGGTGTTAAGTAACCTTATTGTGGTCATCATTTCACAATGTAAGTCTCTTGGTATCTTTAGGGGATTGGTTCCAGAAACACACGCAGATACTAAGATCTAGGAATGCTCAAGTCCCTTATATAAAATGGTGAAGTATTTGCCTATAACCTGTATTTGCATATAGGCCATAGCAGGGTATGCCTACACATCACTTCATTTGCATAAATTCAGCTTAGGTCTCAGCATGTGGCAAATTCAAGTTTTGCTTTTTGGAACTTTCTGGAATTGTTCCCCCTGATATTTTCAATGCGTTGGTTGATTCCAGGGAGGCAAAATCCGCTGATGCAGACGGCTGACTGTATATATGTTATATTTCAATTACATCTCAGTAAAGGTGGAAGAAAAAACAAGTGCCTGGAAAAGAAGCCAGCCCATTTTTTATTTTAAATGTTCCCCGAGGAGTTGTTTCATTAGATGACCATTAATGAAGGTTAGTTGTGTGTTTCTAAGGTAAATGTAAGTGAACACTCACATCTTGATTGCAAAAAAACTTTCTTAAAGGTTTTTATATTTTGTAAACTTGAAGATTTGACGTGATCTTAGTTATTCAAAATTTTCCCAATTATTTTGTTTTTAAGATCCTTACTCCATTAGGGCCGGCCGAGTGGCGCAATGGTTAAGAACTGGCATGGGACGCCAGAGGGCCCTGGTTCGGATCCCATATATGAGGGCCAGTGACACTGCCCTCCACAACTAAGATGCTGAACAACAGCTCAACCTGGAGCTGGGCTGCCGTGAGTCACTGGCAACGGTGTAGGCTGCAGCCCCTGTGGCAGTGGGTTGCCATGGGCTACCATATGTAGCCAGCAGCCA
>NW_017731648.1:1108603-1115084 GCF_001890085.2 Hipposideros armiger | reverse complement strand
TAGCTGTAGAGGGCAGTGTCACTGGCCATCATATGTGGAATCCAAACTGGGGCCCTCTGGCGTCCCAAGCCAGCTCTTAACCAACGCGCCACTCGGAGGGCCCCCTTGTTACTCTCTTTAAATACCCATCAGTTTGAAAATCGCCTTCCTGAAAAATTGGACACCATTTGCTAGATTTTATTACTCTCCTCTGGTTTACTCTGGGAAATAGTTCTGCTATCCAGAGAGTGTTACATTTATACAAGAGACAGGCAGGCTTTTATCGCAGCCATAAGATGCCAGGAAAACGTAAGATGGGTTATGATTTTCCATGACCAGATTCCAGCGGTCAAGGAATATTCTGCATTTTTAGGACTTATGGAGGACCTTGTATAAAGGTCATCTTTCACTGCCCTAGAGTCTGTGGAGCACAATTAAACATGTGGGTTGGTGTTCCTTGTAAATAACTACTTATTTATCTACTGACTTTTTTTTTTTTTAAAGATTTTATTGGGGAATTGGGGAGGGGAACATTGTGTTTTTCCAGGACCCATCAGCTCCAAGTCAAGTTGTTGTCCTTCAGTCTTAGCTGTGGAGGGCACAAACTCAGCTCCAAGTCCGGTCACTGTTTTCAATCCAGTGGGGGAGGGGAGGGCGTAGTCCACCATCCCGTGTGGGAGTTGAACAGGCAACCTTGTTAAGAGCATGCACTCTCAGCAGTTCAGCGGTAGCTCAGCTCGGGCACAGCTCACTGGCCCATTTGGGAATTGAACCTGCAGCCCTGTTGCTCAGAGCTCGCACTCTAACCAACTGAGCCACTTAGCTGACCCCTTTACTGACCCTTTACTTATTTACTTAATATATATATGTATTTGAGTTCTCAAATATGCATGGGCAGAGGAAGAAAACTGATATGGCATATCCAGTAAAGGATATGGAAGAAAGGTATGCCCCCTTTTCACGTCTACTTTGATGGTTCATCTGGCTCTTTCATGCAGATTCCCTGAGAGGCCGTGTAGTGAGGTGGTTAGACAGACGTGGGTATAAATGGCTTTCCAGGCCATTTAACTAGAATGACTTGGGCAACTGACTTAACCCTTCTGGGCCTCAGTTTCCTCGTCTGTAAAATGGGGGAGAAGATCAGTCCCTATTTCCAAGAGAGTATTAAAGACAAGAACAAAAAGGAGCCCTGCCCAGATGCTGACATGACAGATATCAGCTTAAAAACAGACAGGTAATATGTTCATCCAATAGGACATCCAAAAGCAGCTGCCTTTGGTATGTGGAGGCGGTAATTAAATTACAGAAAGGGGCACAAGGAGGGCTGGCCGAGTGGCGCGTTGGTTAAGAGCTGGCTTGGGATGCCAGAGGGCCCCGGTTCAGATCCCACATAAGGGCCAGTGACACTGCCCTCTACAGCTAAGATGGCAAACAACAGCTCGACCCAGAGCTGGGCTGCCGTGAGTCAGCGATGGCGTAGGCTGCAGCCCGTGCTGCAGTGGGCTGCCTTAAGCTACTGTGAGCGGCCGGCAGCCGGTGTGAGCTGCCAAGAGCTGCCATGAGTGGCCGTCCAGAGGCTGGCGACTGATCTGCCTCAGCCGGGAAGAACGCAATGATAATGCCAACATGGGCCAGTGAAGTGACATCCTCCACAACTAGACTGAAGAATAAAAAAAGGACAGCAACTTGTCTGTTCCCCTTCCCCTGATTCCCCAGCGCTGTTCCCCTCCCCCAATTCCCCAATAAAATCTTAAAAAAAAAAGGGGGGGGCACAAGGAAACTCTCTGGGAGGCTAGAAACATTCTATATCCAAATGGGAGATGATTACTTGGAAATAGATGTTCATAAAAACTCAATGAACTGTTGTTCACTTAATATCTGTCCATTTTACAGTATGTCAATTATTTCTCAATTTAAAAAGAAAACAAACTCTGGGTCTTCAAAGTTCAAGTCCAATGCTCCTGCCAAAGGTTAGGAAATCAGTTAGATAAGATTAGGAGAGATACCAGGACGCCCAACGGAGGATAGAGGTGATAGAAATACAAGGAGTGTTTCGACAGAACTTGGTTAGTGTGAATTACAAGGTCCATCTGACAAGGACAATGAGTGGAAGAAAGGGAAGGAAGAGGGAAACGTGAGTTGAGCTTTGAAATCTGCTATGGTCACACACACTGATAACTGTATTGCCCAACCACTGATGGGAACAGGTTGTCTCCTTCAGAGATGCGTCTACAATATACTTGTTGGGAGCCATGCAGGCTGGCTTTACTGTAGTATAACTTGTTTTGCATCTTGCTCCTTTCTGCACCTGGAGGATGCTTACTTAACCTTGAGGTATGTGGTGAGAAGGCCAGTTCCTTAGACACAATAAGATAGAGGGCTGTCTGGGTTTGTGGAAGATAGTTTCCTGNAATGATGGTGCCAACTTGGGCCAGTGAAGCAACGCCCTCCACAACTAGACTGAAGAACAAAACGACAGCAACTTGTCTGTTCCCTTTCCCCCAATCCCCCAGAGCTGTTACCATCCCCCCAATTCCCCAATCAAAATCTTAAAAAAGAAAAAGAAACAAATCTGTATAACTGAAAAAAAACAATAATATTACATAAAATCAAAGAGCCGAGGCAGACACCCAGGTCTGAAATGGACTCCCCTCCAGGACTCTTGGCCTTGTTTCTTTGCAGAAGCCTCAGCATGGTGAAGCTTTCCTCCTCTTAGTGGTTAGTTGGGTGAGTGAGTCTTGGTGAGTGAGCACCTATTGTGTCTTTAGCTTCCTGGGGTGGTTGACGGTGGTCATAGTGACTCACCGACAGGAGCGTGTGCCATGAGGCAGGCACTCAGCAAGGACAGCCTCACTGATGACCCCAAGAGGGGCACCATTGCTACCCCCTGCAATGCCTTCCGGTCAAGGTGGGGTTCAACGGGTGGGGGGGGGGCTTGGTACGAGCCTCCAGGAGACAGAGCTGAGTGAAGAGCAGCGGATCTGCACCTTGGGCAGGGCTGCTGGGAGAACAAACTCTGGCAGCAGCCGGAACCCACTTGTGCCACACTTACGACAGCCTTGCTCGTCTGAGCCATTCGCACAGTCCACCTGGCCATCACACCTCCAGAACTGAGGAATGCAGCGGTTGACACGGCCACCACAGCTGAAGTCCTCCACCTTGCAGGTGACAGACACTGAGGGAGAAACAGGACTGAGCCTTAACTCAAAGGGAAGACCAATCTGCCTCGCCAGTCCTAGCTGTGCCAAGGAAGAACCCAGAGTTTTCAGAAAGAGGGTGCCAATCCCGTCTTCCTAGGTCAAAATTTAATGAAGCATGTTAAAAATTAGACGCCAGGGGCTGGCCGAGTGGCTCAGTTGGTTAAGAGCTCGCTTGGGAGCACCAGCTCTGAGCAGCAGGGCTGCAGTTCGGATCCCACATTAAGGGCCAGTGACGCTCGCCCTCTATAGCTAAGATGATGAACAACAGCTGGACCTGGAGCTGGGCTGCTGTGAGCTACATGAGTGGCTGGCAGCCGGTGTGAGCTGCGGGGAGCCGCTGTGAGTGGCCGACCAATGACCGGCAACCGATCTGCCTCACCCCGGAAGAGCACAATGATCATACCAACATGGGCCAGTGAAGCGACGTCCTCCACAACTAGACTGAAGAACAAAAACAATATGTCTACCTGTCTGTTCTCCTCCCCCGATTCCTCTACGCTGTTCCCCTCCCCACAATTCCTCAATTAAAAAAAATAATAAAAAAAAATTAGATGCCAGGTGACGAAAAAGTTTTGGAACGAGATAGAGGTGCTGGTTACACAACATTGTGAATGGATTAATGCTACTGAATTGGTCGCTTTAAAACGGTTAAATTTGTGTGGCGTGAATTTCACCCCAATTTTTATAAAAAAGGAGCTGTTAAAAGGAAGTTCTAGCAATATCTTCCCTCCCCATCTCCCAATTCATGGTTGAATACATGAATCTGATGGTCAATTTCCAACTTATCTATCACCCTCTATCATCAAAAAATGTTGGGATGGGTGTCACGCCCAAACGGGACTCACTGCACGTCTGCTGAGACTCATCCGAACCGTCCTTGCACTCTGCGCTCCCGTCGCAAACCCACTTGTAGGAGATGCATGTCCCATCTTGGCACTGGAACTCATTTCTTTCACATT
This sequence comes from Hipposideros armiger, assembly GCF_001890085.2. Taxonomy (NCBI): domain Eukaryota; kingdom Metazoa; phylum Chordata; class Mammalia; order Chiroptera; family Hipposideridae; genus Hipposideros; species Hipposideros armiger. Next base: position 1,110,946 of record NW_017731648.1, on the reverse strand, counting down.
TATCTTCCACTGAGGGAGAAGGAAAGGGGAAGGAAGGTTCAATGCTAAGGTCAGAAACTGACTGCGCTACCTGTGTCTGTTTCTTACCAACTGAAGAATGAACCAGAAATACAACCCTTTGCAAGTGTGATTCCCAGGAAATGAAACATGCACAACAAATTAAATTTCATGAACCAAAAATATAGCAGAGGATGCAAAAAGAGAAAGAGAGAGAGAGGGAGAGAGAGAGAGAGAGAGAGAGAGAGAGAGAGAGAGAGAGAGAGAGAGAGACTTGTCAAAAATGTGTAATTGTTATTGAATCCAAAGTATGAATCCACTGGGATATGGGAATAAAATATTAGAACTCCTGTTCACATTAATAACAAAATTATTTAACATATTACATACCTGTATTGGAAACAGTAATAAGGAAAATCGACACTGTAAAAATCATTAAAACTTGAGGAAATTTTTCCAGTAGGTAGTGGAAATAGAAAAAGAAAAAAATGATGAGAAATTAATGTGGAGACCATAGAGCAGAGATCCCACAGCAAAAATAATCATACAGAGGGTGCCAAAAAAATGCATACACATTTTAAGAGGAAAAGTGTATTAAAATTGTAATAATATATACTGATATCAAAAGATGAATACAAGTCACACTTGACTTCTACAATTACAAGAGGTGCTCAAAGTGGTTACCATCAGCATCCAGACACTTCTATTATGGCGAACTTGACCAAAGTGTCCACTTGTATACATTTTTTTGGCACCCCTGGTATATCTGAAGGTCAGATCCAAAGAAATGGAACAGAAACAGTAGCCTTAGATATAATAAGAGAAAAGTTTTTCTAGAAAAAGAAAGACTCAGATTTTTACATAAAAATGAGGACAAAGCAAGTGTTTGGGAAATTTCCTAAAATACATGATTTTTGCACCTGGGAAAGGAGATCAAAATTATATTGACTGCATTTTGTTTTAGGTATTATGCTTTGATTTAGAATGCATTGCTATGTGTGAACTGGAATCACAGCAAACTTTTATTGATTGGTGGGTGATACCTGGTAATAAAAATCTTTTATTTTTTAATTTTTTTTATTGTTAGTTTCAGGTGTACAGAACAATGCAATAGTTATCCTTTTCACCCTCACAAAGTAACAACCCCCCTGCCCCCATGTACTGCCCTCCCACCCCCGATAACATGCTTATCTATTACAATTCCATTGATTCCATTCCCACTCTCTACTCCATGTCCCATGACTATATGTATATATAATTACAGTTGACATACAAAAATCTTTTAATCCTGAAGTATAAACTTTGATTTCCTATGCAAACTAAAACAATGAGGCCAATAAAAATTCTGATCCAACTTATCTCAACAAGCTTTATACTGAATAAATAAGGAAATAAGACAAAAACAATACATCTTGCTGGAAGCAGGATTTACCTGATGAGTCAGATGTTCTATAGGCAAATAGTATGTAAAACATAATTTTTGATTGATGGCTATATTACTTATATGTTTCATTATCCTTGTAAGACGATTGAGAAGGTTTTTCTATTTTCTTCTTTTTTAAAATTTTATTGGGGAATTGGGGAAGGGGCACAGCCAAGTTGTTGTCCTTCAGACTTAGTTGTGAAGGGCGCAGCTAGCTCAGCTCCAAGTCCAGTCGCCATCTGGCTGCCCATTAGCAGCTCGCAGCTGCTCAGCTTAAGGTGCCTGTTAAATCTTAGTTGCGGGTGGGCATAGCCCACCATCCCATGCGGGAGTCAAACTGGCAACCTTGTTGTTAGGAGCATGTGCTCTCACCAGCTGAGCCATCCTGCCACCTGTTGGCAGCTCAGCGGCAGCTCAGCTCGGGTGCAGTTCACTGGCCCATGTGGAAATCGAACTGGCAACCCTGTTGCTCAGAGCTCGTGCTCTTAACTAACTGAGCCACTAGGCCGGCCCAAGAAAGCTTTTCTATTTATCAATTAATTTTGAATGTTAGCCATAACCAAGAAAATTGTTTAATGGTTTGTGGAAAATTTGGCCACAAATTTCTGCAAAAGGTGCAAAATTTTGCACAAAGGTAATTCATGCATGCATCATACTTGAAACAGAAATCACATCTCCAGAAAGTGATTCCATATGGTCCTGGGAGAACCTTCCGGACAAAAAAGAACTGGAGAAAGTAAATACTTGAATGATTCTTCCTGCCCCTGAGAGAAGCCCGTCCTTCTTTATTCTGGAACGAAGAAGGACCAAGCTCTTACAAGCTGTGTCATATATAGTCTTTTTATATATTTAGATGTTTCTTTTCCCTTGTTATTCTCTTTATTTTATTATTTTATTTTATTATTTTAAGTTTTTTTTTTTTT
>NW_017731648.1:1097209-1105853 GCF_001890085.2 Hipposideros armiger | reverse complement strand
TTTAATGAGGTTATGCATATTCATCCCTTCTGTGTTGCATGTACTCTGGGGGTATATAATGGGGAGGAAAAATAAACTCGGGGCTGGTTGCCAAGAATGCTTCCAGTCCTCCCGGACTCTCTTTGTCTCTTTTTTTCCTTAAACCTCGCCCCCCACTTCAGGTACTGTTCACTGGAACGCCGAGGCAGGACCCCGGCAATACCCCATTGACTCATGGCTGAATCGTGATCGTCCCTAAAAGAGGAAATGACTCACTTCTCCCTGATGTTGGCACACAGGATGGGGTAAAAGGCAATTGGAATTTGAAGATTGTCAGAAAAAAAACTAAAAAGGAAGTTCAAGCAAGGGGCACTGGCTATGAGGATCTTGTTGTCACCCCCCCATGCCCCGCCCCCAACACAGCTGATCAAAGCTTTGGTTACCACTGTAGACTTAAGAATATCCAAACCTGGAGGTCAGCCGTGTGGCTCAGTTGGTTAAGAGCTCGCTCAAGAGTGCGAGCTCTGAGCAACAGGGCTGCCAGTTCGATTCATGGCTCGAGCTGAGCTGCGGCTGAGCTGCCAACAGGTGGCAGGATGGCTAAGCTAAAAAAACAAAACAAAACAAAACAAAATGGTTCTTTACACTGCTGCCAGAGTGATCCTTAAAAAAAAATAAAAAAAAAATATCCAAACCTGTAGAGAATTTTTATAAGTTTATTTGAACGAAACTGACGACAATTGCCCGGAAGCAAGATCTCAAATGCTGTGCAGAATTGATAGCTTTGTAGATTCTTTTATATATTTGAGATTAAGGAGGGAATGTAAGGAAGATTACATGGAGGTGGGAAAAAACGAGGTGGGAGTTGAATTACAGTCTAGTTAACAGGTTTATGTGCTCTCCCGTGGGTGGTTACCCTTATTGCAAAAGTATGTTAACCTAGATGCACAGAAACAATGGACAGGGCTTGCTTAAGGCCAAGATAAACCTTTCACTAAAGAAGTTACATGGCTGAGGTGTGACTACCCACCATGACCTGCCCAGCTAGGGATTTATGATCAGATCATCCTGTGAGGATACTTTCTGTAAAACCCCTTTTTCATCCACCATTAATGCTCTTGCCTCCCAACATTTGCACAATCCCAACGTTTGTACAAGGGTCAACTATCTTACAAACAAAATCTGCCACTGAAACAATGATAACATCTTAAGGCCCTTTAAAGAGGGATAGATTAAAAACAATAGGTCCTTTCGCTTCACCTGGCAACAGTTCTCCAAATATTTACTAACCACAGATGGCTGAAGACCTCACCAACAGGAAGACCCCCACCACTACCTATTTCTATCAGACCAGGTCATCCAACAGCTGGCCATCAGCTCCAGACAATGTTTGGAAAGTGGGTAGATTTTACTGTTTCATTTAAATTTCAGCGAAAGTAAAACAGAGCACACACCTCCACATCTCCTCATGCTGAGGATGCCTAAAATTACGTAAACACTCAAAAGAAAAAGTCTCTAAACTCTAGCCTCTCTCCTGTTAGGAGTGGCCAATCAGGAACAAAGTTATCGAAACAAAAAAGGAGAATACACATTTCTGCTTTTTCTCCAGCGCACAAATGAGGTAGTAAATGCTTTCAATGTTTGCTGTCCCGTGCTACTGAAGATAGTTGTGGTAAGGGAAATCAAAATTATAGATAGAATCATTTCCTGGAAAAAATGGCTGGAACTAACAGACTCAGCTGAAAATAAATGGGAAATCAATTTACCAGGGTTCTTTTCCAAACTCAGATGTCAAGGTATTTTCCCCCAGGAGCAATCTCTATGGTTGATTTTGCTGCCAGTAACTTTGGGGAGCAGTAGCCTGTCTCTGTCACTTCACTGTCCACTGCTAGTTACTTTCAGTGTCTTAGCAACAAATGGTCACTTGCTTGACAGCTGGGCAAAGTGTGGACATACTTAACGCAGAATGTGAAGGGACCATCAAAGCACCGAGCAACAAAGGCTCTAGAATTGGTTCTTATCAGGGGAGGAACCCCTGAACTAGCCTGGAGAGAAAGAATGAGGCACTTTCATTACCCTTAAAGATTTTCAGTGTCAAAAAAGCTCTCCCTATCTTTTACCAGTTTGCCCCAGAAAGAGCTGCTAAAGCAGATACAACTCTTAGGAGGACACAACTTTCTCCGAGTTTGGGTGTGCCCTTGGCATATTTGATACTCCACTCACAACTGTTGTATTCATATAGATGTGAACAAAAACCATTTCCATCTTGGTGTCCTTTCTTTTTTTTTTTTTTTATTTTTATTTTTTATTTTTTTTAGCTGAGCCATCCTGCCACATGTTGGCAGCTCAGAGGCAACTAAGCTCAGGCCCATGTGGGAATTGAACTGGCGACCCTGTTGCTCAGAGCTCACACTCTTGAGCAGGCTCTTAACCAACTGAGCCACTCAGCCAGCCCTTGGTGTCCTTTCATGCTGTGACATTTAAACAACCTCACTGTCCTTAGTAAGCATATCAAAGCCTTCTGGTTAATGGGTATCCGTGTTCCTTAAAATCTAACCATAAATACTTTTGTTAATAATGACCAGGATGACAACCGAGATGAATATCAAACTGGGATAGTATGGACCACCAGGAGGCATGTACCTTAGCACTACTGTGTTGTCCCTTTGTCTTCTCAGTCATTAGTACCTGAGTTATACTATTTAAAAAAAATAAAAAAAGGTGCAGGAACAGGAGTCTCCAGCGGAGAATAATTTCTTCAAAACTGCTGGGTCTTCTTTTCCACTCCTACCCAATCTTCCTTTAAGTAAATTAGCCTATAATAAATTCTGTTATGGAGTTGCCTGCTTGGTTTGTCAGTCTTAAGATAACTTTTCCTTATGGTGGCCATTATTACACTTTTGCTCCAGTCGGTCAACGGTTAACAGATTTTGATCTGGCTGAGTGATAAAGGCCTGCAGTTCAGATTCCAACTGCAATACTTCCATTCACAAAGGAAATGGACAATCCCCCTCCTGCCCCTGGATATGCTTTGGAAACAGCTAAGGAGCAAGTTGGGGCAGCCAGGGTTGCTACAAATGTACATTCGCACCAGAGGAGGGAAGTAGCTGCCAGCTCTCAGGAGTCTGGGAAACACATCAGAGCTCAGAGCTTCCTTGAGAACAGGAGATATATCAGATCCCCAGCCACCCGGTGAGAGAAAAAACTAAAAAGTAAGCAACACATCTTGCTCAAGATTTCATTGCCATTATTTCCTCCTAGGGAAGGAGTCAATCAGCATATGACTTACAGGTTAATCAAGTGTCTCTTGACCAAGCCAAGTGTAGGGACCCAGGCCCAGACCCTAGGCTAAGCAAGCTCATTTCGGAGAGTACCCCCGCCCAGAGGAATTTTAAAAAGCTCCTGCTTCAGTAAAAACCATAACAAATTGTCTTGTCAAGAAAGTAGAAGAAGATAAACAAAGTATATGGCTTGTTAGGAAAAGATAAACAAGTCATGTTTTATAGCCCGTCAAGAAGATAAGCAAGTTATGGATTAGCTCGTTAAAAATAATAACCTAACTATGTTTTATAGTTTGTTAAAATAAGATAAACTAGCCATTTTTCCTTTTTACACACTAACCGCTTTTTTTTTTTTTTGCTTCTGTATCCAGCCTCAGCTATAAATTCCTTACCCACCAAGACTTAGGGGCTGATCTCTTCTCTTGAGAGATACAGTCCCAGGCCTGGTCAATAAAGTCTCTGGAACGAAAACCTTTTGTCTAAGTTTTGTTAAGGAGCCGTGAACCCAACACAAGCTCCCTCCACGTCACACAACTGGTGGCCAAATTATTACACCAGTCCTCTGCTATGTGAGGGCAACTTCCCTCCATTTCTCCCCTCCTAGGAGAAACCCAGGTAGGGATTCCAAGAGTACAAAACTCTCTCCTCAAAGCCAACCCCCTCTCCTATAAAATCAACTTCCTGCAATCCTGTTAACCAGGCAACCCCAATCCTTTTATGAGCTGAGCTGGTTCAACGTAGGAAAAGGCCCATGTTTATCTGTTGCCTAGGGCAAAGCCAAATGCCTCTGGAAGCTCATTTTTAAAAAACCTCTCAGGGTCATGCACCAACTAGCCTCTTGCCCAAATCCAAACTCGAAGCCCCCTAAAATGAAAAACTGCCATGTGAGCAGCTCAGCTGAACCCATTTAGAGCCTTTAGAGGGCAAATAAAGCAACCCTGAGGGTCCGTCGGATGTCGCTGGCTCCCGGTCCCTGCCGCTCCCCGAATTGCCTGCCGTTCCCCGTCCAATCGAGGAGGGACCGGCGTTTCAGTCTCAGAAGGAACCAAGGCACGTCTGTGACTAGTCCCGGGCAGGCGGAGCGAGAGAGGCCCCGAAGACAAAGTGGGGATGAAGGCCTCCCTACAGATCTCGGAGGAAACCGCAAACGCAAAGAGAACCAGGCGCCCCGCGGCCGTCTCCTCCGTGCTCGCGGAGGCGGACCCAGGGGCCTGGGGCGTGTTGCCTCCTTTGTGACACGAGCTGAGGTCCGACGCGAGGAATCTCCTTGGCCCGCCTCACCCAGACCGAGGTGCTGCTCTCGTCCTGCGCTAGCCCCGCCCCATGCAGCGCGCCTCCGCAGTAGCCGCGTCCTATTGGTCAAGGGGAGAGGCTCGAGGCTCGCCTGTTTCAGTCGCGCCCAATGGGAGTTCGGGGAGAGCTGGCGGGGAGGGGGGCGCGGTGGGAGGCGTTGGCCTTGGGCAGACGCGCGCGTGCAGCGGCTGGCGCGGACGCGTTCTGCTCTGTTCTGAGAGCCAGTGGCGCCCTCGGGCAGCACAAAGCCAGCCAACCAGGCCGCCTCGGTAACTTCTGCTCGCGGCCGGGCTCGGAGGAGCACCTGCAGGGACCTCCAGGCTGAACAGCGGGGCTTCGCGTCCCCCTCGCCCCAAAAATAACTCGGGGAAAGGCTCCTCATCCCCAGGGCTGGAGGGCCTCGTGCCTTGCTCTGAAGGAGACAAGGGGATCCCCCTTCGACGGAGACTTGTGGGGAAATCCGCACCCCGTTTCGCCTGACTCTCCCAGACTCCCCAAACCCTCGCGCCCCTTAGCTCTCCCTTCAGCTGTTTGGAAAGGACTTTGTGCCATTTCCCCATCGTCTCTCAACGATGGAGTGATTTTTCGTTTTCCCCTTAAAAACAATTACCACGGGGCTCTCGGAGTTCAGCTCTGTCCCGCGCGGACGCCTGGAGCTAGCCTTACCTGCAGCCCCCGCCGCGGCGAGGAGCAGGGCAACGGACCAGCACAGCCTCATGCTCCCAGCCCCCGCCAGCAATGCCCCGGCCCAGGCCGCTGTTCGCCGTTCGCGGTCCGCAGGGTGCCCCCTGGAAACCCGGGCTTCGCGCAGCCCAGCGGCGACTGCACGCGGAGCTCCAGTCATTTGCAGCATTTCAAAGCGAGGTTTCTCGTATGGGGGAGGAGTTTGCAGTGGGGTGATTTTCAAATATCTTCACCTCGCTGTGAGAGGAGGAGTTGTGAGAGGAGGAGTTTCGAATGGCTGATGTGACATAGGCCCCTTAACCCGTGAAGCCCTGACTGGGATTCCAGTGCTTATCCAAAACCGCTCCAGGGCGGGCTCCTTGCTTTGTCGAATTTGGGTAGCCCGTGAAGAACAGAGCCTCCCCAAGCTGGAAATGCGCCTCCTGAAAGATCTTCCTTAAGTATCCCTTAACTTCTAATCGCTACCTTTCTCTTTGGTGCCCAAAGATTAAACCGTCTGTCCTTCCAAAACTTCTAATTGGCTAATTACAATCTCCCCTCTGCCTCAAAAGGAAAAACTAGAAATGTTGGAAACTTTCCCCCCTCCTTTCTCTACTTGCCTTTTCCTTTCTAGGATTTGTATATAAATTTCAACTGAGTTCAGGCCTATATAGTTTTTAGATTTTCCGTTACAATACAAACAGTAATCAATGAGGTATTTAAATAAAATCCTCACAGAGTACAGCCAAAAACTGACTTTGTTTTGTGGGATCCAGCACTTATATGAATTATGAGCAAAAACGCCTCTAAAATCAATTGACCCATAACCTGGAGTCTGGTCATTAATTTTTTTTTTTTTTTTACTTTGGTTAGCATTTATTTGATGCTGAATTTATTTCCGAGCCATAAGTTTTTGTTCCTTCTATTTCTCCTGGGGCATCTCTTCTGTGCAAGTTTCTCTTCTGGTTTAGGAACAATCAACTCTTTTCCAGTTAGGATCAGCTCAATGTGGCAGGGGAGCTCATTATGGGTTAATTCGCCCATGAACTCTTAGTTCTGCACAGTATCTTGGGAGCTTTGTTCACCTCAATGACCAGAAAGTCTACATCTAAACCCTTAAGTTCAGCATTACTCTCTGCGTTTTCAAGTGTGTGCAGCAAAAATTCATCACTCTTTGGGCTACTGACCCTTCTTCATCCAGCCCCACTGTTTAGCCTGGGCATACCTACCAACTTCACCATTGTAACGACTGAATGGCACACATTGCTTCTGCAAAGTGACATTCCTCACATACTTGGTGGCGTTTTCGGATCTGCATACCTTTGATATGGCCTGGGCAGTGTCATGAGTGTTTTTAAAGTGAACATGAAGATTTGAACCTCTTGATTTGCATGACTTTGTGGGGTTTTCTGGGTCAAGTGAACAGCGAACCATTGTCTGAGGTCACCTCAGGCTGCCTATGGGAACAGTGGACGTAAATATTGATTTATCCATTTAGGAGAAAAAGTTCAACAAACAAAAAGGCTGCATCCTCTCCCCAAAGCAAAATCAAAACAACATGGGGCTTTCAGGGGTCAACCTGACTGCCTAACCACAGAGGGCTGATAGAGAGCAACTTTTAGGAACCAAAGAGTCTCTTTTAGGATTCCTGCAGTTTCCAGGGACCCCTTGCCTGAAAGGCTCCCACAACACCTGGAAGTCTTGGAGGGATCCCCCAAGAATGATTGGAGTTGTCTGGGGCTTTCAAACAGCTTGGTGGGGGTATACTAACCTCTCAGCAGGCTGATGGGGAAACCCATGAGAGAAGGCAGAAAGGGGACAATTTATAAGCAAAGTGTTTAGCAGTTAAGAGTCCCAACTCCAGAATCAGAGCTTGGAAAGAGGAGAAAATATGCCTGTTTCCCATACTTGGCAGGTTCAGTGTCAGAGTCAAATGAGATAATTAGCCATCACCTGGACAAATTTATAAGGATGGACAAGTTCTGAGAGTTGTTGCAAAATTTTCAATGTGTCACCCTTAAATTCCATCCCTTATACCATATGCTACATTTTTTTTTCCAATCAGTTAGGATCATAGGTTTGATTTCCCTTCAGAAAAATTACAAGACATATCTTTCTCTATTTCTATTGTGAACCCAGCTTTCTCTTAACCATCTGTGGATAGGAGGTTCTTTCCTTTCAACAGGCCTGGAAAGAGAGACCAGGAAGAAGTTTTGTTTTTTTTCGCGAAAAGAGCTTAGCTTAATATGTCTCCAGAGCTAGTCCTACGTAGATGTAAGGGCAGGCCTGGAAAAGAGCCACAAAAACTCTGAAAAGAACATTGCTGGGGTGCCAAGGCCTGGACATCCAGGACAGCTCTCCCCAGCTCTCTTGACCTGCCTGCAGAAATCACGAGGTCCCTTCTGTCCCTAACAACATGCATGGACATGGTCATACACTACCCTGTGATGGAGCTATGCTGACTAATTTCTCAACTTCTACCTCTTAGAGCCTCTATTGCTCTTCTGCAGCTAGCTCAGAGGGGTGTGAGAATTAAGTGAATTTATATATGTGTGTATATGAAGTGATTGGAGCCACACTTGGCATAATAAACACTATACATGCGTTCGCTTTTATTTTCCATTGTGTTACAACTGCATCTTTTTTTCTTCTCTTCACAGAAGCCTTTCTTTTTCATAGGTACTTAAAAGGAATCCTTCCCTAGAATCCACTTCATTTGAAAGTTCCTGAGCTTGCAAAGTCATCTAAGACAACCCAGGCTAGGTGTTTCCCTCATTCTAATGGACAGCTCACCTTGTCCTGGTTTTCACCTCTGCTTCTCCAAGAGGCTCAGATTACAATAAAGCTCCACCCGAGGAAGTCAGGCCTTTTGGCAGAGGTGAGCCATGGCAGCTGCGGTCTGGCCTTTGGCCCAGAGAGAGGGTGAGGAACCAGCCACAGGTGCCTTGGTGCTTTCTAGTAGGTGCAGTTAGGGACCTGCCTTGACTTGGTTGCCATCAATTGCCTGTTAGCCATGTGAGGGCAGAAACGCTGGCTTATATCTCCAGCACCTGTCTGTAGTAAGGGTTAAATAAATAAGTGAAAATAAGAGAAAGTATCATAGGCGTGGTTGCAACATCAGAGATGCGCTATTTCTAAATTCCACTGTCCTTGGGATTTTGATAATTTGGAATTCAAATTTTGTCTTGGTCTGTGAGTCCTATCCTTTCAAATAGAGCTCCAGACTGAAAAACAAGCCTATATTGAGAACACGGAGAGAGCCCTGAGCTGGTGGTTAGGGGAGATTCCAAACTGACCAAGGGCCGGCCGAGTGGCGCGATGGTTAAGAACTTGCTTGGGATGACAGAGGGCCCCAGTTCGGATCCCACATATGAGGGCCAGTGACACTGCCCTCTACAGCTAAGATGCTGAACAACAGCTCAACCTGG
>NW_017731648.1:1089519-1094479 GCF_001890085.2 Hipposideros armiger | reverse complement strand
TGAGCTGTTGTTCAGCATCTTAGCTGTGGAGGGCAGTGTCACTGGCCCTCATATGTGGGATCCGAACCGAGGCCCTCTGGCGTCCCAATCCAGCTCTTAACCAACGCGCCACTCAGCCGGCCCAATAACGTCTATTTAAAAATAATTAGGTTAAAAAGTCCAAAAGGTGAATAAACTGTATAGTGAAAAACCCTTTTACACTCCAGCCACTAAGCCCCTCCCCTCTCACAATTGAAACTTCTACAGGTTCGAGTGTTCCCTTCTAGAAACATTTTAAGCATTTACAAGGAAGTAAGCATGTTGGAATCTCCTTATTTCTTCTGGAAAGTGTAGCACCTATGCACACTGCTCAGCAACCCCGGCTTTCACCGCATAATGTCTCATAAAGAATGTTCTAGATGAGAAGGTGGCTTTCAAATCAGGCCAGCGATGGACAGGGTTTTAGCAGATAGGGGAGGTGCTGAGGTGGAGATGGGAGAGTTTAGCTGAAGGGCAGGGTGCGTGCGTGGAATAGAAGGAGGTACAAGTAAAATTGGGATGACACAGGAGGCCTTGGCATGCCCCTTGAATGAGGAAGCTATTTTAGGAGTAGTGAGGAGGCTTTGAGGTCATCAGGCTGGGAGAGGCAGGATCAAAGTGGTAAACTGGGCGGGTGGCTTAGTAATTAGGTCATGGGAAGGGAAAGGGCAAGTGACAGAGGCCTGAGCTGGAGTAAGGGGTAGGGGGTGCGCACAAGAAGAACAGGAAAGAGGGGGAAGCTCACACCTCTTAGGTTATACTTTATATTTAACTGACAGGCCGGTTATTAACCCACATGAACCCTGAAATGAACATCTCTGTCATTCATGGTCCTGGCTTTGTCACTGGTTTAGGAATTACATCCATGTGAAATGCATTGCTTACAGACGGCTCCCAGGTGGAGAGTTTCCTGAATGGCTTTGAAATATCTGGAATGACCTGGAAAACCCTGGAAAGCTTCGGAGGTATGGGAATTCTGGCCGGAAGTGGGAAGAATCAGTGCTCCATCTCGATTAATGCACCTCTGTGACGCTGGACAAGTCAGTTCTCTTTTCTGGGTCTCCATTTCCACCTATTTATTCCTCATTCGACAAACTTTTCCTGAGTATCTACTCTGTTTCAGGAACGAACATTCTAGGTGTCACAGCAGAAACTAGACTAGGACCCCACCCCTCATGGAGCTGATGTTCCAGTTGGAAAGTAAGGCAGGAGGTACATCAGCAAGATGATTTTGGTAACCAAATTCATGATAACGTGAGGAGGAGTGACTGGTGTGGGAGGTGCCTATTTTTATTACTTTTTATTTGAGATACAACATACGTACGATAAAATGCACAAACCCCAGGTGTTCAGCTCCAGAGATTTGTTTTATATAATCACAGCTGTGTAGCCACCCCCTGGATCAAGGTGGAGAATATTGATAGCGTCCCTCATGCCACTGGGCTGACCTTAGATGGTGGAAAGGAAAGGAGGGCTGTCTGAGGATGGAGGCAGCTAAGGTAAGACCTGGATAACAAAATGGACCTGGCCGAGGGAATGGCATCGTGAGCAGAGGGAAGAGCAGGTAGGTACAAGGTACCTGAGGTGGGACTGAGGTTAACACATTTCAGCCGAAGGGAGGCCAACGTGGCTGGATGGAGTGAGTGGGGGGAAGCGAGGGCAGGGAGGTGACAGGGGCATGTCGTGCAGCGCCTTGTGGATGGCAGGGAGAACTTGGCTTTCGCCCCAAGTAAGGTGGGAGCCATGGAGGGTTCTGAGCAGAGGAGGGGTGCGATCTAAGTCCTTTTGGCCGCTGTGGGGTGGGAGTTGGGAAATCAGGGAGGAGGTGACTGCATTGGTCAAGGTGAGCGATGACAGATGGGGCTGGACCCAGGTGGGGCCATGGAGGTGTGCAAGTCAGATTCTGTTTACATTTTGGCTGAGATGCCACAGGGGGTCTCAAAGGCAAAATCAGGTTTTCATTTGCCAGCAGTTTGTTGTCGGTTTGCAAAGGCCTGGCTACAAGGCTTCCCAGGCACAGATCCCCCTGGATGCAGAGCTGGGCATGCATCTCCCCGCGGTTGCTGGGAACAGACTTCCGTACCTGAGTTTCCCTGACTGCTGAAGAACCAAGGTTGAGATGCAGATGTAGGCAGAGCAAAGGCGGGCTGGAGGTCCTGACTCCAGTCCAGCTAAGACTGCACATCAGCTATCTGGGTAGCAAGTGGTTATGGCCTCGGGAAGCACAGTCCTGAGTTCCAATTTGAGAAAACGAGTGGGAAAGGGTGCTTTTCACTCCGTGTCCAACTATGATGTTTGATGTCACACAAGGATGTGACATTTTCATGTATCATTTATTACTTGTGTGATTAAGGAAAAAAATGAAACCAGACACAAAAAGACAAGTGATTGCACTTACAGGAGGTCCCTAGAACAGTCAAATCCATAGAGAAGGAAGTAGGCGGTGGGGCCAGGGGCTGGGGGAGGGGAGGCGAGTGAGTGTTTAATGGGGACAGAGTTTGAGTTGGGGAAGGTGAGAAAGTTCTGGAGATGGATGGTGGGGATGGCTGTATAACAGTGTGAATGTGTTTACTGCCACTGATCTGGACACTTAGAAGGGGTTAAAATGGTAAATTTGATGGTTATGTGTATTTTGCCACAATTAAAAATAGAAAAAGAAAAACAAAGAAATAGAAAAAAGGAAGGAGAGGGAGGAAAAGAGAGAACAAGAAAGAATTAAAGGAAGGGAGGAAGGAAGGGAAGGAGGAAGGGAGGGAGGGAAAAAGGAAGGGGAAAGAAAGAAAAGAGAAAAAAAACCCGCTTTTGTTACACAACCTTGGCTCTCACAGCTTCTTACGTCAGCCATGACAAACCTAGGCCTCAGGGTCAAGGGCAGCACAACCTCCCAGAGCTCGCTTTCAGGCCACCCTCTCCCTGCTGCCAGGAACCCATAGGGATCCAGGGAGAGAACGCCCATCAGGGGCCCGGCAGACCTGTGCTGGCTCCTCATGCTGCATCTGAGGACGTCTGCGCGACCCTGTTGTCCCACCTGGAATCCAGGGCTCTTTCCTCCTGGGTTGAATTGATGCAACTCTTGATCTTGGGTCAAGTAGAAGACACGTCATACCTGTCTGCAGGCTGCCTGCAACTAGAGCGCTCTCCTTTTTTTCTCCTAAATTTAAATAATTAATTGATAATTGTAAAATACACGTAACAAAATTTTCCACCTTAACCAGGTCTGTGGCGTTAAGCACATTCACACTGTTGTGTCACCATCCCCACCATCCATCTCCAGAACTTTCTCATCTTTCCAAACTGACACTCTGTCCCCATTGAACATCACTTCCCCTCCCCTCCCCCAGCCCCTGGCACCACCATCTACTCTGTGTGTCCATGTGGGACATCATGTAAGTGGGACCACACAATATTTGTCCTTCTGTGTCTGTTTTATTTCACTGAGCTTAATATCTTCAAGATTCATCCATGTTGGAGTAGGTGTCAGAATTTCCTTATTTTTATTTATTTATTATTATTATTTTTAAAAGATTTTATTGGGGAATTGAGGGAGGGGAACAGCGCTGAGGAATCGGGGGAAGGGGAACAGACAANCTAGATTGAAGAACAAAACGACAGCAACTTGTCTGTTCCCCTTCCCCAATTCCCCAGCACTGTTCCCATCCCCCCAATTCCCCAATAAAAAAAAATCTTAAAAAAACCCAAAAAACTGACCAAGATACCGCCTTGTCCTCAAGGACTTCAGGAGAGAGAACCAGGCAGGATATAGCTATAAACGGGGCCACACAGTCCCTGAGAATGCAGGCTACTAGAGAAAGTGGAAGGCTACTAGAGAAAAAGGATATTTGCATTTAGTTTGAAGAGTTGAAAACATTCCGTGGTTCCAACAGATTTTTTTTTAGATCAGAAAAAAGAAAAAGATGCCCACTTTCATCACTTCTTATTCAACAACATACTTTTGGAAGTTCTAGGTAGCATAATTAGGCCAAAAAGAAAAAAAAAAGAAATAAGAAGTATCCAAATTGGAAAGGAAAAGGTAGAAAAGAAGAAGTTGTATGTGTAGAAAACCTTAGAAGAGTCCACACACACACACACACACACACACACACACACACACACACACACACGTTAGAACTAATATACAAATTCAGTGAAATTGTAGGATGTAAAACAACATACAAAAACAGTTGCATTTCACACACTAGCAAAAAACAATTCAAAAAGGAAATTAAGGGGCCAGCCGAGTGGCACATTGGTTAAGAGCTGGTTTGGGATGCCAGAGGGCCCCGGTTCGGATCCCACATGTGAGGGCCAGTGACACTGCCCTCTGCAGCTAAGATGCTGAACAACAACTCAACCTGGAGCTGGGTTGCCATGAGTCGCTGGCGTCGGTATAGGCTGCAGCCCCTGCTGCAGTGGGTTGCCATGGGCTACCATGTGTAGCCAGCAGCCAGTGTGAGCAGCTGTCCAGAAGCCAGCAACTGATCTACCTCACCTGGGAAGAGCACAACGATGGTGCCAACTCGGGCCAGTGAAGCAACGTTCTCCACAACTAGACTGAAGAACAAAAAGACAGCAACTTGTCTGTTCCCCTTCCCCCAATTCCCCAGCGCTGATCCTATCCCCCAATTCCCCAATAAAAATCTTTTAAAAAAAAGGGAAATTAAGAAAACAATTCCAATTATAATAGCACCAAAAAGAAAAAAGTTCTTAGGAATAAATTTAACCGAAAAGCTGAAAGACTTGTACATTGAAAACTAAAATATGTTGCTGAAAGAAATTTAAAAAGACACAAATAGAAAGACATGCTGAGTTCATGGGTTGGAAGGCTTAATATTTTAAGATGAGATCACTTGCAGTTTGAGGTGTGACAACAAAACTAGCACAAATTTCTGTTTCCTTCTTCACAATTTCATGGACAGAAGATTCATTCTTTTTTTTTTTTTTT